>NC_081552.1:86623067-86972697 GCF_963082655.1 Stomoxys calcitrans | reverse complement strand
ATATAAACCGATCTCCCAACTTGACTTCTTGAGCCCCTGGAAGCCACAATTTTGTCGGATTCGGCTGAAACTTTGCATGTGTTGATCTGTTGTGACTTTCAACAACTGTGCCAAATACGGTTTGAATCGGTCTATAACCTGATTTTCCCCCCCACATTAACCGATCTCCCGATTTGTCTTCTTGAGCCCCTGGAAGCCACAATTTCTGCCCGATTTGGCTGAAATTTTGCACTTAGTTTTCTGTTAGGGTTTTCAACAACTGTGCCATGTACGTTCCAAATCAGTATATAACCTGACATAGCTCCCATATAAACCGATCTCCTGATTTGACTTCTTGTGACCTCACAAGACTCATTTTTTGTCCGCTTTGGCTGAAATTGAGCATGAAGTGTTTTGTTATGAATTCCAACAACTGTGTCAAGTACGGTCCAAATCAGTCTATAATCTGATCATCCTCATTCGGTTCCTAGAAGCTTTAATTTTTGCTGGTCTAACAGTATAAATGAAATAATGTCCTTCAACCAGATTTATTTTGTATAAATTTTTATCAGAATCCATAATGGTGGGCCCGGGCGAAGTTACAAGATTTGGCCCGACCAAAGTTACACTAGGTCCCTAAATAAATAAATTTTTTCTTTCAATGTCTTTTTTTTTCATTTTTATACCCACCACCGAAGGATGGGGGATATTCATTTTGTCATTCGTTTGCAACACATCGAAATATCCATTTCAGACCCTATAAAGTATATATATTCTTGATCAACGTAAAAATCTAAAACGATCTAGACATGTCCGTCCGTCTGTCCGTCCGTCTGTCCGTCCGTCTGTCTGTTGAAATCATACTTCAGTCTTTAAAAATGGAGATATTGAGCAAAAATTTTGCACAGGTTCTTTTTAGTCCATAAGCAGGTTAAGTTCGAAGATGGGCTATATCAGACTATATATTGATATAGCCCCCATATAGACCAATCGGCCGATTTAGGACTTGGGCCCATAAAATCCAAATTTGTTATCCGATTTTGCTGAAATTTAAGACAGTGAGTTGTGTTCGGCCTTTCGACATCCTTCGGCAATTTAACCCAGATCGGTCCAGATTTGGATATAGCTGCCATATAGACCGATCCACCGATTTATGGTCTTAGGCCCACAAAATCCACATTTATTATCCGATTTTGCTGAAATTAGTTAGGCCATTCGACATCCTTCGTCAATTTGGCCTAGATCGGTCTTGATTTGGATACAGCTGCCATGTATACTGATCCTCCGATTTAGGGCCTTAGGCCCATAAAATCCACATTTATCATCCGATTTTGCTGCAATTTGGGACAGTGAGTTGTCTCAGGCCCTTCAAAATGTTTCTTCAATTTGACCCTGATCGGTTCAGATTTGGATATAGCTGCCATATAGACCGAACTCTCGATTTAAGGTTTTGGGTCCATGAAAGGCGCATTTATTGTCCGATGTCGCCGAAATTTGGGACAGTGAGTTAGGTTATGCCCCTTGACATACTTCTGCAATATGGTACAGATCGGTCCAGATTTGGATATAGCTGCCATATAGACCGATATCTCTCGGTTTTAGGTTTTGGGGCCATAAAAGGCGCATTTATTGTCCGATTTCGCTGATATTTGGGACAATGCGTTGTGTTAGACTCTTCGACATTTTTCTGTAACTTGGCCTAAATCGGTGCAGCTGCCATGTAGACCGATCTCTCGATTTAAAGTCTTGGCCCCATAAATTGGGGATTTATATTCCGATTTCACTGAAATTAGACAAAGTGATTTATGTTTGGCTTTTCGACATCCGTGTCGTTTATGGTTCAGATCGGTTTATTTTTAGATATAGCTACTAAAAAGACCAACATTTTGTTATACACAATTGAACAATGGCTTGTACTTATTAGTATTTTGTCCAAATCGGAACATATTTCGATATAACTGCTATGGGACATAAGTTATGCAATTTTCACCGGATTTTGATGGAAGGTGGTTTACATATAGACCCGAGGTGGTGGGTATCCAAAGATCGGCCCGGCCGAACTTAACGCCTTTTTACTTGTTACTTCTTAATTATTTTTATACCCTCCACCATTGGATGGTGGTATACTAATTTCGTCATTCTGTTTGTAACACCTCGACATATGCGTCTAATATCCCATAAAGTACATATATTCTCGATGTCATAACATTTTAAGTCGATCTAGCCATGTCCGTCCGTTCGTCTGTCTGTCGAAGCTAACTTTCAGTTTGGAATGTAAATTGGCCAAATCAGTTCATGTTTTGATGTATTGTAGCTGCCATATAAATCGATCTTGGGTCTTGACTTCTTGAGCCTCTAGAGGGTGTTTTACTGAAATTGTGCACGAATGTTCTGATATCACTTTCAATAACTGTGCTAAGTATGGTTTAAATCGGTTTATAACCTGATATAGCAGTCTTATAAACCGATCTGGAATCTTAATTTCTTTAGCTTTTAGAGGGCGCAATTCTTGTCCGATTTGGCTGTAATTTTGCACGTGGTGTTTTTGTATCACTTCCAACAACTGTGCAAAGTATGATTCAAATCGGTTCATAACATGGTTTTGCTGCTATATAAACCGGTCTGGGATCTTGACTTCTGGAGTCGCTAGAGGGCGCATTTCTAATGCATGAGGTGTTTTGTTATGACTTTCAATAACTGTGCCAAGCAAGTTGTCTGCTACTGAAACCTCGACTGGTGGAGCGGCTGCTCCAGGCACCACTAGCCGAAAGACGACTGGTCAGCCAGGGCTTTTGACGAAGACACCTGGTTCGAGACAAAGCCGAACCTTTTCTTTCTTCGCATGCCTATAATTTGCCTAGGCCATCGGCCTTCCCCGGCAAGCCAACACGCTCTTTAAGAGGTAGGAATAATAGAATACCCATCGCTCTCAGGTTTATTGAGAGGCATAGTGCGAATGATCCTAAGAGTCTCACTAATAGGGAGAGAGACTCCCTAAATTGGGCTCGGGAATTTGCTGCACATATTTCCCCAAAGACTACACGTTTCTTTTCGGAAACTGCACCGCAGTCAACCAAAAGGCTGCGGCCACCTAAAGGGCATCCCATGCCTTAAAGAACTAGGCCAAACAATAGTAAAATGGGTCCAAGAACCTTTGCTAATATCGCTAGGGACAGTTTGGTGATGGCAGTGGTCGACAAGGGAGAAGAACAGGGCTGCATACCTAGGAATAATTAGAGTGGGTTAGTCAATGGACTGTCATCAGTAAACCCCGATGTCCTTGCGGAATTTTTTGGGTCTCCTCCAGTTTGTGACAATGAAGGCTGGTATCGAGGCCGATACAGACTAATTGCCTTCGAGGATCAACGCTTAATTGAAATATATCGTTGTGCGCTAAAAAAAAGTCACTCCCATCCAGAATCAATACTTGGAAGACTAAGAGAATATAATCCCAATCTTTCAACCACCGACTGGAAGATTGGTAGATTGGATAAGATATCAGCCTGACCGGAGACATGCAGTATTCGTACTAAACTCCGGCCGTCTCGCAGACTCCAACAATTCTGAAGGGGTTGTATCCTACGGATTCAACAACCTTTATTACCAGGAACAGGCAGGAGGTACTAGATATTACTTTGTATCGGAAGATATAACCCCAAGAAGTGTTGGAGGACCACAGCTTATCTGATCATCGTCATATTAGATTCAGACTTGGATAAAATACTGCAGAAGTGATCCCTCGCCTAAACAAAAGAAAGGCGGATTGTGATCAATTTCGGAACAAATTCTGCACGTCTATCCCTTCTTGACCAGAAAAGAAAGTTGAAACTACGGTGGATAAAGACTTAGGACCTGAATATCTCACTTGCGTCAGCATGATCTAGTGCCAAGCCAAGGGGCAAACATCGACCGCCATGGTGGACCCCAGAGCTGGTTGGTCTAAGGAAGGACTCCAGAAAACTCTTCAACAAAGCAAAAGCCAAAAGAACACCACACGATTGGGACATCTATAAGGCAGAGCTTAGAAAATATAAGGGCGAGCTTAGAAAGGCTCAGAACAAATCCTGGGTAGAATTCTGCAGCTCCGTGGAGGATACATCTGAGGTCTCTAGGCTAAGAAAGATTATGTTCTTGAGACCTATTACGCTGGGGTATATTCAAAAGTCAGAGAATGTATGGACAATGTCTAGCGAGGAAACACTAAAACTACTCGTTGATACACATTTCCCAGGAAATTCTCCAACGGATAATGTGGGGCTAGAAGAGGTTGTCGCTGGTATGCATTCGTCGATGGCTATTAGGGAAATAGTGTCTGAGCCGAAAATCCTTTAGGCGATACGAAGTTTCGACTCCTTTAAGTCGCTAGGCCCTGATGATGTATCACCGGTTCAATTGCAAGCTGTGTCTGATAGACTGGTTCCCTGGCATAGGGAGATATACTGTGCTTGTCTCAGGATGTCATATATACCTGTGGGATGCAGGGACACGAAGGTTATTTGCATTCCGAAAGAAGGAAAACCTTACCACCGAAGGCGAGAGATTTTCGTCTTATTAGTTTGTCATACTTTATACCGAAGACTCTTGAGAGGTTGATGTAAAACCGACATCAATCATGAAGGAGTTGGAGTTACTTGGCATCAACTCTACCGTAAGAAAGTTTATTAATAACTTCCTTACTAAAAGATGCATTACGGCAGGCTTAAGATCTGTGGATCTAAAAACATGGGTCAGCAGATGAACACTATAAGGAGGTGTACTGTCTCCTCTACTTTGGAATATAGCCAATAACAATATATTATTGTCTCTAGAAGAAAAAGGTGTTAAAGTGGTCGCGTATGCTGATGACGTGGCAATTGCGGTTAGAGGAAAGTTTCCCAGCACTCTAAGAGATATACATCAGGTAGCTCTATGTGCAATAGCTAAATGGGCTACCGAAAGTGGTCTAGGTATAAATCCGTGCAAGACCGAAGTAGTTATTTTCAGCAGAAGATACAAATTGCCTACCGTGGAACCTGTTTCCTTGGGGAAGAGAATGTTCCATTTACAGAAAGAGCAAAATACCTGGGTGTTTTGCTGGATATGAAATTGAACTTCAAATCCAACATTTTGGAAAGGGAAAGAAATGCAACTCTTGCCCTATACACCTGCAAGAGAGCTATTGGCAAAAGTTGGGGGTTAAGATCGCGGGTCATGCATTGGGTATATACTGCAGTTGTCAGACCTATAATGCTATATGATGTTGTGGTCTGGTGGACGGCGATGCAAAAGTCCACCTACTGCTCAATACTTAACCGGATCCAAAGGATGGCTTGTTTATGCATCACAGCCGCACTGAGGACGACACCATCTGATGCACTGAATATAATGCTACATCTAATGCCACTGGACATCGTGCCTAGACAGATTGCTGCGATCACCGCCGTGTGGCCAAGGGAGCTTTCTCTTTGGTTATGTGGCGGCTACGGACACTGTGTTATCTTTGATACAGTATTCGATGTTCCAGGCAAAGTGAATTACACCCTATCGATCCGCTTTTTGATTAAAAGTACTGTACCACTATTCCTTATAGAACCAATTGGAACTACGATATCCCTCGTAACAGAAGTTACATAGAATTCTATACTGATGGTTCCAAATTAAACGACCATGTGCGATTTGGGGTGTACTCTAAAGATGTAAAACTGGTCATATCGAAAAGGTTACCCGACCACTTCAGTGTGTATCAAGCAGAAATCCTTGCAATTAAGGAACTAGTGGAATGGCTAAGATATAACGTCATTATGACGAATGGCATAAATATCTGCTCAGACAGCCATTAAATCCCTGGAGAACCCATTTCTGAACACAAAAACCACCCTCGACTGTCGCAGATCTCTCAACGAGATAGCTGAACAGTTCAAAATTCACCTGTTCTGGGTGCCGGGCTAGAGATATCCCAGGGAATTGTAAAGCGGATGAGCTTGCGAGACTAGGAACTACGCTACACATTCCAGGGATACTGGAATCTGTGGGTAGGCCTGAAGGACAACGAATAATAGATGATCACAAAGGGCTGTGAGATTTCCAAAACTATGTGGCCTAATATAGACTTGAAGAGGTCCAATGACTTGTACAATGTTCAGCATTCAATTCATTTGTGGTGCGATTCGGACTGTAACTTGATATACCTCCAATAGCAAAACAATTCTTATTTATTATTCTTTGTCTGCCTAAAAAGAGGTACCGCGCAAAGAACTCGACAAATGCGATCCATGGTGGGGGATATATAAGATTCGGCCAGGGTGAACTTAGCACGCTCTTACTTGTTTTGTTTTACTTATACTGAAAATATATCGACTTCAAAAAAAATTGACTTTTCTAAAGCCTTCGGCTTTATTTGTTAATACCACATGTGACCAAAAGTTTAATTCTTCTTGATTTTTATTGTAATCGTAACGATTATTGTAATTTTTTCGACAAAATTACCTCTCCTAATTCATTTTTATTTCCAGTTTTGCTCCAAATTTCTTATTTTTTTATTTTTGCTTCACTACTTATTTTTATACCCGCCACCATGAGATGGGGGGTATACTAATTTCGTCATTCTGTTTGTAACTACTCGAAATATTCGTCTGAGACCCCATAAAGTATATATATTCTTGATCGTCGCGACATTTTATGTCGATCTAGCCATGTCTGTCTGTCTGTCCGTCCGTCCGTCCGTCTGTCTGTCGAAAGCACGCTAACTTCCGAAGGAGTAAAGCTAGCCGCTTGAAATTTTGCACAAATACTTCTTATTAGTGTAGGTCGGTTGGTATTGTAAATGGGCCATATCGGTCCATGTTTTGATATAGCTGCCATATAAACCGATCTTGGGTCTTGACTTCTTGAGCCTGTAGAGTGCGCAATTCTTATCCGATAGGAATGAAATTTTGCACGACGTGTTTTGCTATGATATCCAACAACTGTGCCAAGTATGGTTCAAATCGGTCCATAACCTGATATAGCTGCCATATAAACCGATCTTGGGTCTTGAATTCTTGAGCCTCTAGCGTGCGCAATTCTTATCCGATCAGAATGAAATTTGGCACGACGTGTTTTGCTATGATATCCAATAACTGTGCCAAGTATGGTTGAAATCGGTTCATAAGCTGATATAGCTGCCATATAAACCGATCTTGGGTCTTGACTTCTTGAGACTCTAGAGTGCGCAATTCTTATCCGATTGAAATGAAATTTTGCACAACGTGTTTTGTCATTATATACAACAACTGTGCCAAGTATGGTTCAAATCGGTCCATAACCTGATGTAGCTGTCATATAAACCGATCTTGGGTCTTGATTTCTTGAACCTCTAGAGGGCACAATTCTTATCCGATTTGAATTAATTTTTGCACGAAGTATTCCGATATGATATCCAACAACTGTGCCAAGTATGGTTGAAATCGGTCCATAACCTGATATAGCTGTCATATAAACATATCTGGGGATTTGACTTCTTGAGCTACTAGAGGGAGCAATTCCTATTCGATTTGGCTGAAATTTTGCATGACGTATTTTATTTTTACTTTCAACAACTGTGTCAAATAAGATTCAAATCGGTTCATAACCTGATATAGCTGCCATATAAACGGATCTGGGATCTTGACTTCTTGACCCCTAGAGGTCGCACTTATTATCCGATATGCCTGAAATTTTGTACGACGGATCCTCTCATGACCATCAACAAACGTGTTTATTATGGTCTGAATCGGTCTATAGCCCGATACAGATCCCATATAAATCGTTCTCTCTATTTTACTTCGTGAGCCCCCAATGGGCGCAATTCTTATACGAATTGGCTGAAATTTTACACAGGTCTCCAACATATAATTTAATTGTGGTCCAAACCGGACCATATCTTGATATCGTTTTAATAGCAGAGCAACTCTTTTCTTATATCCTTTTTTGCCTAAGAAGAGATGCCGAGAAAAGAACTCGACAAATGCGATCCATGGTGGAGGGTATATAAGATTCGGCCCGGCCGAACTTAGCACGCTTTTACTTGTTTATTGTTACTTTTAACAACTATGTCAAATAAAGTACAAGTCGGTTCATAACCTGATATAGCTGCCATATAAACCGATCTGGGATCTTGACATCTTGAGCCTCTAGAGGTCGCAATTATTATCCGACTTGCCTGAAATTTCGTACGACGGATTCTCTCATGACCATTAACATACGTGTTTATTATGGTCTGAATCGGTCTATAGGCCGATACAGCTCCCACAACTCTTGAGCCCACAAAGGGCGCAATTCTTATTCGAATTGGCTGACATTTTACACAGGTCTCTAACATATAATTTAATTGTGGTCAAAAGCGGACCATATCTTGATATCGCTCTAATAGCAGAGCAAATCTTTTCTTATATCCTTTTTTTGCCTAAGAAGAGATGACGGGAAAAGAACTCGACAAATGCGATCCATGTAGGAGGGTATATAAGATTCGGCCCGGCCGAACTTAGCACGCTTTTACTTGTTTTTAATTTCTTTCCTATTTTGCGCTAATCTTCTTTGTAGATTCATTTTAGATTAAAGTACAGAGGTTTGTTTAAAGATTAAATATATTTGGATTTATTTTGCATTTTTCAAATTAAAAATCATTTCGTCACTTTATTATCCATGTTTAGTCGCTCTTCAGATACACTCTTCGATGCAATGTACGAATTGCAGTGAACTGAGAAACATACGATTTACTCTTTGGAAATTCAGGCGACCGAATTACGGGATATTTGGGGATAATTTAAGTCGGGTTATGATCAGTGTTTATAGTACCTATATCGGCATTAAACGACGATGAAAATATTTAAGAACTACTTGATCGTATATGTCTATCGTCGCAAGTTTCCGCATCAGTGAACGCTCATTCCGCAGGAATTGTTCTAAAACGTTCGGTCTAGATGGTCCTAATTGAAAAGTCAAAGGAACTCCGATTTAATTGGAAGCGTAACAATATATCTGTTGACTACATCGCGACGCGTAGTACGACGAAAATTATGCTCACAAAACTCATCAGATGGGGAGCGAACTTTGCGTCGAGGCAGTTCAATTCCCAGAATTTAAGTAAAGTTATGTTCAGATTATCCTAATTCAAAATTGCAATAGAGGTCGTAAAGACCTGCATTGGTGGGGAGGGAACAGGACCCGTAATAATCCCACCGAATACCTCCTCTGTGCTCTGTGCTACAAGGGATCCCAATATATTTTTCTCTGCACCGTCGAAAATAATTCATGGGTACACGTCCGCGACTAAAAGAAGATCGACTAACAAATCTACAATTAAACAAGTAAAAGCGTGCTAAGTTCGGCCGGGCCGAATCTTATATACCCTCCACCATGGAGCGCAGTTGCCGAGTTCTTTTCCCGACATCTCTTCTTAGGCAAAAAGTGATATAAGAAAAGATTTGCTCTGCTATTAGAGCGATATCAAGATATGGTCCGGTTTGGACCACAATTAAATTATATGTTGGAGGCCTGTGTAAAATGTCAGCCAATTCGAGTAAGAATTGCGCCCTTTGGGGGCTCAAGAAGTAAAATAGAGAGATCGATTTATATGGGAGCTGTATGGGGCTATAAACAGATTTAGACCATAATCAACACGTATGTTGATGGTCAAGAGAGGATCCATCGTACAAAATTTCAGGCAAATCGGATAATAATTGCGACTTCAAGAGGCTCAAGAAGTCAAGATCCCAGATCGGTTTCCATGGCAGCTATATCAGGTTATGAACCGATTTAAACCTTATTTGACACAGTGGTTGAAAGAAAAAATAAAAAATAAAAAAGTCATGCAAAATTTCAGCCAAATCAGGTAGGAATTGCGTCCTCTAGAAGCTCAAGAAGTCAAGTCCCCAAATCTGTTTATATGACAGCTATATCAGTTTATGAGCCGATTTGAACCATTTTTTCACACTTGTTGGATATCATAAAAAAAACATGTCGTGCAAAATTTCATTCCAATCTGATAAGAATTGCGCACTTTAGAGGCTTAAGAAGTCAAGACCCAAGATCGGTTTATATGGCAGCTATATCAGGTTATGGACCGATTAGGACCATACTTGGCACAGTTGTTGAATATCATAACAAAACACGTCGTGCAAGATTTCATTCCAATCGGATAAGAATTGCGCACTCTAGAGGCTTAAGAAGTCAAGACCCAAGATCGGTTTATATGGCAGCTATATCAGGTTATGGACCGATTAGGACCATACTTGGCACAGTTGTTGAATATCATAACAAAACACGTCGTGCAAGATTTCATTCCAATCGGATAAGAATTGCGCACTCTAGAGGCTCAAGAATTCAAGACCCAAGATCGGTTTATATGCCAGCTATATCAGATTATGGACCGATTTGAACCATATTTGGCACAGTTGTTGGATATCATAACAAAACACGTCGTGCCAAAATTCATTCAAATCGGATAAGAATTGGGCACTCTAGAGGCTTAAGAAGTCAAGACCCAAGATCGGTTTATATGGCAGCTATATCAGGTTATGGACCGATTAGGACCATACTTGGCACAGTTGTTGGACATCATAACAAAACACGTCGTGCCAAAATTCATTCAAATCGGATAAGAATTGCGCACTCTAGAGGCTCAAGAAGTCAAGACCCAAGATCGGTTTATATGGCAGCTATATCAGATTATGAACCGATTTCAACCATACTTGGCACAGTTGTTGGATGTCATAACAAAACACGTCGTGCAAAATTTCGTGCCAATCGGATAAGAATTGCGCACTCTAGAGGTTCAAGAAGTCAAGACCCAAGATCGGTTTATATGGCAGCTATATCAAAACATGGACCGATATGGCCCATTTACAATACCAACCGACCTACACTAATAAGAAGTATTTGTGCAAAATTTCAAGCGGCTAGCTTTACTCCTTCGGAAGTTAGCGTGCTTTCGACAGACAGACGGACGGACGGACGGACGGACGGACGGACGGACAGACGGACGGACATGGCTAGATCGACATAAAATTTCACGACGATCAAGAATATATATACTTTATGGGGTCTCAGACGAATATTTCGAGTAGTTACAAACAGAATGACGAAATTAGTATACCCCCCATCTTATGGTGGAGGGTATAAAAAATTTCTGTCTGCCAATTGTAATTTGCATAAATTCGAATCTAAATCCCCAGAAACTTTACATGAAGGCAGGTCGCCCGAAACGTTTCGCTATAGGTTAAAGCCTCAAGAGATACGATATAGCCTCAAGTTATATCTCTTGAGGTAAGTTATAGCATCAAGAGATACGAGACAAAAGACAATTGGAATGAAATTTTGCACGACGTGTTTTGCTATCATATCCAACAAGTGTGTCAAGTATGGTTTAAATCGGTCCATAACCTGATATAGCTGTCATATAAACCGATCTTGAGTCTTGACTTCTTGAGCTTTTAGAGGGCGCAATTCCTACCCGATATGGCTGAATTTTTGCATGACGTATTTTATTCTTATTTTCAACAACTGTGTCAAATAAGGTTCAAATCGGTTCATAACCTGATATAGCTGTCATGTAAACACATCTGGGGACTTGAATTCTTGAGCTTCTAGAGGGCGCAATGTCTATCCAATTTGGCTGAAATTTTGCATGGTGTATTTTATTCTTACTTTCAACAACTGTGTCAAATAAGGTTCAAATCAGTTCATAACCTGAGATAGCTGCCATTTAAACCGATCTGGGATCTAAACTTCTTGAGTCTCTAGAGATCGCAATTATTATCCGATTTGCCTGAATTTTTACGACGGATCTTCTCATGACCATCAACATACGTGTTTATTATGGTCTGAATCGGTCTATAGCCCGATACAGCTGCCATATAAATCGATCTATTTATTTTAGTTCTTGAGCCCCCAAAGGACGCAATTCTTATTCGAATTGGCTGACCTTTTACACAGGTCTCCAACTTATAATATAATTGTTGTCCAAACTGGACCATATCTTCACATCGCTCTAATAGCAGAGCAAATCTTTTCTTATATCCTGTTTTGCCTAAGAAGAGATGCCGGGAAAAGAACTCGACAAATGCGATCCATGGTGGAGGGTATATAAGATTCGGCCCGGCCGAACTTAGCTCGCTTTTACTTGTTACTCCTTCATTCATATTTCCTTTTACTTAATCAGATATTTCGTCCGTCCGTCTGTACAGCTTGTTTTTTATACCCACCACCGAAGGATGGGGGTATATTCATTTTGTCATTCCGTTTGCAACACATCAAAATATCCATTTCCGACTCTATAAAGTATATATATTTTTGATCAGCCTAAAAATCTAAGACGATTTAGCCATGTCCGTCCGTCTGTCTGTTGAAATCACGCTACAGTCTTTAAGAATAGAGATATTGAGCTGAAATTTTGCACAGATTCTCTTTGTGTCCATAAGCAGGTTAAGTTCGAAGATGGGCTATATCAGACTTTATCTTGATATAGCCCCCATATAGATCATCCGCCGAATTAGGGTCTTAGACCCATAAAAACCACATTTATTATCCGATTTTGCTGAAATTTGGGTAAGTGAGTTATGTAAGGCCCTTCGACATCCTTCGTCAATTTGGCCCACATCGGTTCAGATTTGGATATGGTTGCCATATAGACCGATCCGCCGATTTAGGGTCTAAGGCCAATAAAAGCCACATTCATTATCCGATTTTGCTGAAATTTATGACAGTGAGTTATGTTTGGCCACTCGACATCCTTCTTCAATTTGGGTCAGATCGGTCCAGATTTGTATAAAACTGCCATATAGACCTATCATTCTATTAAGGACTTGGGTCCATAAAAGGCGCATTTATTACCCGATTTCGCCGAAATTTGGGACAGTGAGTTGTGTAAGGCCCTTCGACATCCTCCTTCAATTTGGTTCAGATTTGGAGATAGCTGCCATATGGACCGATCTCGATTTAAGGCCTTGGGCCCATAAAAGGGGCATTTATTTTCCGATTTATAGAATGATCTCTCGATTTAAAGTCTTTGCACCATATAAACACATTTATAATCCGTTTTCGCTGAAATTTGACAGTGACATATGTTAGGCTTTTCGACATCCGTGTCGTATATGGTTCAGATCGGTCTATATTTGGATATGTTTTACAAAATTGAACAATTACTTGTACTTATCAGGCTACTCAATATCCGTGTCAAATGTGGTCCAAATATTTCGATAAAGCAGATATAGGGGCATAAATTATGCATTTTTCACCGGAAAGGTGGTTTACATATATACCCGAGGTGGTGGGTATCCAAAGTACGGCCCGGCCGAACTTAACGCCTTTTTACTTGTTTCTATTACTGTCATTTCATTCGCTTCGATCATATATATGTTTAATTCCGCACACTTAGTATATTTTCGTTCGGTCTGAAAAGTATTGTTTTTCCAACATGAATCTTTTTTGGAATTTAACAAAAATTTAAAAATTTTTGGTGAATTTTTTTTTTATTTTTATTCGGCTGGATAAAAACCAAACTTTTTTATTTTTGAAGTACAGCTGAAATTGGCAACGTACATTTCCATGGCTTTTAAACATATAAAGTTCACCTCTTCATTGAATAATTTTACCACTGTACTGCTGCGAGGGACCCTTCTGCCTCCTATCCAGTTTTGCTACGACAGCAGAATTCTGTCTTGCCACTGAGAGTGGCCATGTTGTAGCTACATTGTACTGGAAAGTTACATGATTGGCCTTATGACCGAATTTTTCACCAACGTTTTAGGGATAAGTATAAGAGCAAGATGAATTTATACAAATAATCCCTAAATGTTATACAAATTCTGCACACATTGCCATTTAACACATTTTCATATATGGGGCTAAAGTCAAAGTAAAATCTATGATGATTTCATAACACAGTTTAAATTATGCAAACATTAAACTCGTTTGGAGAAAAAAATTTTTTTTAAGAAACCAAATTCGTTTTCGGATTAATATCGTTGTTAAAACTAAATTTTTAAGGAACATTAACAAATAAAAAAATGGTTTAATTTTCATAAATTATACCCTCCACAGTAGGATTGGGTATACTAATTTCGTCATTCTGGTTGTAACTACTCGAAATATCGTCTGAGACCCATAAAGTATATATATTCTTGATCGTCGTGACATTTTATGTCGAACTAGCCATTTCCGTCCGTCCGTCCGTCTGTCTGTCGAAAGCACGCTAACTTCCGAAGGAGTAAGCTTTAAATTTTGCACAAATACTTTTTTATCAGTGTAGGTCGGTTAGTATTGTAAATTGGCCATATCGGTCCATGTTTTTGATATAGCTGCCATATAAACCGATCTTGGGTCTTGACTTCTTGAGCCTCTAGAGGGCGCAATACTTATCCGATTTGACTGAAATTTTGTACATAGTATTTGTAATGATGTCCAACAGTTGTGCCAGGTACGGTTTTAAATCGGTCCATAACCTGATATAGCTGCCATATAAACCGATCTTGGGTCTTGACTTCTTAAGCCTCTAGATGGCGCAATTCTCATCCGATTTGGCACAAATTTTGTACAACGGCTCCTCCCTTGGCCTTCAACATACATGTGCAATATGGTCAGAATCGATCTATAGCTTGATACAGCTCCCATATAAGCCGATCTCCCGATTTCGCTTCTTGATCCCCGAATCGGACTATAGCTTGATGTAGCTGCTCCTTCGTCCTTATACATTATACTTTGTTTGCCTTAAAACAGATACTGCGCAAAGAACTCGACAGATACGACCATGGTGGAGGGTATATAATATTCGGCCGGCCGAACGTAGCACGCTTTTACTTGTTATATTTTACTTTTGGGTTTCCAAAGGGTTGTTTAATAATACAGAAAATTGAAATTTGTGCGATACTTTGAATTTTGCTTCATTCATACAAAATTTGCTAGAACACTTTTTTTATAACCTTTTATTAAAGTTTATAACAATTTTATAGCTTTTTTTACAATAGATCTGTTTTATGTCAGAAATAACAACTTTAAGTAATTATATCCCAATTGCTCATTTTAATTCTCTCCGTTAATATAGTCTGGTTGTTTCTTCTTCTTCCGGTTAGTAATATATTTTTTTTTTAAACAATTCCACCTCCAGTAAATTTAAGGGTATGTCTGAAGGAGTCTATAATAATAACTGTTTTGGAAAATATGCTTTGGAAATATTGGTAGGAAAAGGACAAGAACCACGCTGTCAACTTATTTGGACAGACGGAAGAACATGGCGAAATGTAAGTTTTATATGGGGTCGCATATTTCGTTGGTGTTACTAGCGGAATGGCAAAACGACCATATCCCCATCCTATGGTAGTGGGTATAACCCACATCTCCCCCAGTATTGAATTGAACTTATGCTGATTCATTCTACGATACACTTATATATATATATATATATATATATATATATATATATATATATATATATATATATATATATATATATATATATAATATATATATATATATATATATATATATATATATATATATATATATATATATATATATATATATATATATATCGATCGCCCGATTTTTACTTTATTGACCAATCTTCCCAAAATTTCGTACAACGCGTCTTCGACGACTTTGACAGTATCTGAGAAGTTTGCTCGAAATCGGTTCAGATTTTGATATAGCTCCCATATATATGTTAGTCCCATTTGCAGTTATATTGCAATAAAATAGTCTTTTGTTAACCGATTCTTTCGAATCTTATGACTCTCGATATTTCTGGCGAATTTCATTGAAATCGGCTTAGATTTAGATATAGTTGTCATATATTGCCAGATTTTCACCCCAAGAGACGCTGCAAGCGCATTATTTGACTAATCTTCCCCAAATGTTGCACCACGCTTTCCTCAAATACTATCACTTTACCTGAGAAGTTTGCTTCAAATCGGTTCAGAATTAGGTATAGCTCCTATATATATATTCGTCAAATTTTGCATTTGCAAAAATTTTGTCATTTGTCAACCGCAGTTATTACTGTTTGACAATATTTGATTACCGAGGTCTATCAAAATTGGTTAAGAATTGGACATAGCTCCCACATTGTATTTATAGGGTAGGTGTAGGGTATTATGGAGTCGTCACCGCCCGACTTTTTTCCTTCCTTACTGGTTTGATATGTTTTCAATTTTTAAAACACCAGATCTCGGAGATAGGTAGGGCGATTTAAGCGAAATTTTGTTTACATACTTACAGCAACCTAAAAACCAAATTTTGGCATCAAAATCTGGGGTGGGGTGCCTATGAGGGCCGCCCAACCGAAACCCAACCAAAATTCAAACGGATTTATAGACCAAACACTGCAATGTGGGAATCAAATCAAACGACCAAGTGTTTCGTGAGTCACCCACCCCAAAAAAAAACCTCAAATCGGACGTATTTGCTGTATTATGCTTATTGGACGATATTGACAATATGGGGTTCGAATGAAAGGTATTCGGAAGTAGATTACGAATATGGGCAGGAAAGAGGTATAGGCTATATAATTTGTTGATATTAAATAGGGCGGACACTCCCCTTACCCCAAAAGTACGAACCCAAAATAAAAGTGAACCGAAATATGACAGCTATATCCAAATCTTATCCGATCTGTCCCATATTGCAGGATTATGTCGAGGGGCTTAACACAACTCACTGTCCCAAATTTCAGCAAAATCGGATAATAAATGTGGCTTTTATGGGCCTAAGACCCCAAATCGGAGGATCGGTATATATGGCAGCTATATCCAAATCTGAACCGATCTGAGCCAAATTGACTAAGGATATTGAGGGGCCTAACACAACTCACTGTCCCAAATTTCAGCAAAATCGGATAATAAATGTGGCTCTTATGGGCCTAAGACCCTAAATCGGAGGATCGGTCTATATGGCAGCTATATCCAAATCTGAACCGATCAGAGCCAAATTGACGAAGGGTGTCGAAGGGTCTAACACAACTCACTGTCCCGAATTTCAGCAAAATCCGATAATAAATGTGGCTTTTATGGGCCTAAGACCCCAAATCGGAGGATTGGTCTATATGGGGGCTATATGAAGATATAGTCCGAAATAGCCCATCTTCGAACTTAACCTGCTTATGGACAAAAAAAGAATCTGTGCAAAATTTCAGCTCAAAATCTCTATTTTTAAAGACTGTAGCGTGATTTCAACAGACAGACGGACAGACGGACGGACATGTCTAGATCGTCTTAGATTTTTACGCTGATCAAGAATATATATACTTTATAGGGTCGGAAATGGATATTTCGATGTGTTGCAAACGGAATGACAAAATGAATATACCCCCATCCTTCGGTGGTGGGTATAAAAATGACGTTAATGCAATGGGTGGTTTCCCCACCTCCAAATGGGCATATTAGCCGACCATGGCTATATGGGACTCAAATGAAAGCAATTTGGGAGTAGATTAAAAAAATTACATTAAAATTTGTGTAAAGGTATCTAGGTGTCGCTTAACCTCCTTAAATCTCCTCAAATAGGATATTTGACCCATCACGACAATATGGGACTCAAATGAAAGGTATTTGAGAGTGGAAAGGGAATACAGTTTTGGGGCAAAGTGGCGGAGTGCTAGCCCTAGCCCCAAAACGCCCTCCAACCCGTACATATATATCGACCATGGCAATTTTGGGCTTAAATGAAAGGTATTTGGGAGTAGAGCACGAATTTGAAAAAATGCGAAATTTATCAAGTACCATCCCACCCCAAATATCCATTTGCCTGTCAAATGGACAATAAAGGACTCAAATGAAACAGTACTTATTTGCCGACTATGGTAATATGGAGCTCATATAAAAAAGTATTTGAGAGTATAGAACGAAGCTTTTTTTTTTACTTTAAAATCAAGCCACCTCATTCCCAAAATACACCCCGAACCGGACATATTTACCCACAATAATATAGGAGTCCGAAGAAAAGTATAAGGGAGTAGAACAAAAAATTGTCCACTTTTCTTTAAGAAAAAAAGCAAACTTTTCACATATCAATGAATCGTGTCCCATTCAAGTTTAAGCTCAATGAATGGGACCTTCGTTTTAAGAGGTAGTTTTTAGTTTTTTTTTTAGTCGTTTTTTTAGCCCAAAAGAACAACCCAAAATCAAAAGTAGACCAATAAGGACAATATGGATATCAATTAAATGATATTGGAGAGTAGAATATGAATATGGTATAAAAACTTGGATTCAAGCATCCATGGGTCGCCCAGCCCCAAAAACTGCTCCAAACAGGCATATGGGACGAACATATCAATATAGGACTCAAATGAAAGGTATTCGGGAGTGACTACGAATATGACATGAAAAATCAGGTCCAAGTAATTGATGGTCGCCCCATCCCCGATAAGCCCACCAAAAGGGAATATAATTTGATCATAGTTAGATCAGACTCAAATGAAAGGTATTTGAGAGCAGATTACGAATATGACATTAAACTTTGTGTCCAAGAATCTTGGTGGTGCTTTACCTCCTAAAATCGCCTCCCATAGGTTATTTGACGCATTATAACATTGGGGAATCAAGTGATACATTTTTATAGGGTATGGCGCACAATCCTCCTATGGACACCCTCCACCAAATACGGGTATCAAATGAAAGGTATTAAAAAGTAGAATACAAATCTGACATAAAAATTTATTCTTTGGTGTCTGTCGATGCAGATATTATTTCAGGGTCCGCCCCTAAACTTCCTTCAAACCGGCAATGTTTGCTTACTATGGCAACAAATAATGGGTATTTGATAGTAGAAAACTAATTTGATATCCAATTTTGAGGCCAAGTGTTTTGGGGGTCGTCTCATCCCATAAACTCTCCCTTAACCAGTAGCTATTGGGTCTCAAATAAAAGAAATTTGAGAGTAGAGCACGATGCCGATATTTTCAGGCCTAAATGCGTGGCTGGCCGCGCCACCATAGAAACCCCTTAATATGGACATGTTTGTGGATTATGACAATAAGGGGCTCAAATAAGATAGCTGTTTTATGCCCAAGTGTTTCAGGGACGCCTCACCTAAGCTGCCCCTAAACCACACATATATATCGACTTATGTAATATGTAGCTCAAATGTGATTTTTGCGAGTAGAGTATGAATCTGATATCCACATTCGGGGCAAAGGGTTCGGAATGAAGTAGATCTAACATCCTAATTATAATGAGCGGACTCCCCCTACTTTATTTTCAAAAACTCCAGATCTCGGACATGGGTGGGTCAATTAAAAATATAATTTGTTTATAATAACTCAACAACAGAAAATTGGTATTTTAATTTAGGGTAAGACACCTAAGGGGGGCCAACGACCGCTAAATGGAAACATAAACCAATAATGGCAATATAGAGCTCAAATTAAGGTATTTGAGATTAAAGAACGAATCTGATATATGACGGTCCATCTCACCTCCAAATAACACCTTTTGCAAAATTTCAGCCAAATCGGATGAGAATTCCACCCTCTGGTGGCTCAAGAAGTCATCGAATGTTCACATCCGCTAAATCAGACAGGTTCTGAAAGAAATGAGAACCTAGAGCGAAACTCCTTCTAGCTGCTGGTGCGGGACATACACACAGAAGGTGTTCTTTAGTCTTTTCTTCCTCTTTCTCCTCATGACGGACACAATGATTGAGACGTCTGTTCTAGCCAATACAGCAAAGCAGTAGACCTCTTCAAGTCTGGATGAGGCCACATAGTTTTGGAATGATCACAGCCCCTTCTTTGTGACCAAATATCATTCGTGATGGGCTTCCGGCTTGGTCCTGAAAACTTAGCTTACATGTCGCTAGAGGAATACACACAGATTCCAGTGTCCCTGGAGTGTGTAAGGTAGTGCCTAGTCTCGCAAGTTCTCGCTCGTTTTAGAAATCTCGCTGTTTTAGAATTCCCTGGGATATCTCTGTGGCCCGGCACCCAGAACAGATGAATTTTGCCATCTCGTTGAGAAATCTGCGACAGTCGAGGGCGGTTTTTGTGTTCAGAAATACGTTTTCCAGGGATTTAATGACTGCCAGGCGGTCTGAGAAGATATTTATGCGAATCCTCGTAATGGCATTATATCTTAGCCATTCCACCACTTCCTTCATTGCAAGGTTCTCTGCTTGATACACACTCCAGTGGTCGGGTAACCTTTTCGATATGACCAGTTCTAGATCTTTAGAGTACACGCCAAAGCCCACCTGGTCGTTTAGTTTGGAACCATCCGTATAGAAGTCTATGCAACTTCTGTTACCAGAGATATCGAAATTTCAATCTGTTCTATCAGGAATAGTGTTACAGTTATTTTTTATCAAAAAGCTGATCAGGTAGGGTCTAATCCACACTACCTGGAACATCAGATATTGTATCAAGTGTAACACAGTGTCCGTGGCTGCCACATGACCAATGAGAAAGACCCCCTCAACATCACGGCAGTGGTCGCTGCAATTTGGGTAGTGCATCGGATGGTGTCGTCCACAGTGCGGCTGTGATGCATAAACAAGCCATCCTTTGGATCCGGTTAAGTATTGAGCAGTAGGTGGATTTTTGAAGGGCCGTTCACCAGACCACAACACCATATAGCATTACAGGTCTGACAACTGCAGTAAACACCCAATGCATGACACGTGGTCTAAATCCCCAACTTTTGCCAATGGCTCTCTTGCAGGTGTATAGGGCAAGATTGGCCTTTCTTGCCCTTTCCAAAATGTTGGATTTGAAGTTCAGTTTCCTGTGCAGCAAATCACCTAGATATGTTGCGCTTCTGTAAATGGAACATTCTCTCCACCCATAGAGACAGGTAACACTGTAGGCAACTTGTATCTCCTGCTGAAAAGAACTACTTTTATCTTCCACGGTTTTCTACCCAAACCAATTTCGGTAGCCCACTTAGCTGTTGCACGTAGAGCTTTCTGAAGTACAGCTCTTAGAGTGCTGGGAAACTTTCCCCTAACCGCAATTGCCACGTCATCAGCATACGCGACCACTTTTACAGCTTTTTCTTCCAGAGACAATAATATCTTGTTAATGGCTATATTCCAAAGTAGAGGAGACTACTGTCACCTCCTTGAGGTGTTCCTCTGCTGCTCAGTTTTTTAGATCTACAGGTCCCAAGCCTGCAATAATGCATCTCTTAGTAAGTAAGTTATTAATTATTATTATTAGTTCAATGTCAAGAAATGATAGCATTGTATATCCTTGGCAGCGAGAGACCCCTCTATGTAGCCGACTAGGTCGTGAAGGGCTGTTTCAGTGGATTTGCCTTTACTATATGAATGCTGCGGCAGCATACCAGTGACAACCTCTTCTAGCGTCACATTGTCCGTTGGAGAATTTCCTGGGAAATGTGTATCAACGAGTGGTTCTAGTGTTTCCTCACTGGACATTGTCCATACATTCTCTGACTTCTGGATATACCCCTCCGTAATAGGTCTCGAGGACAGAATCTTCCTTAGCCAAGAGGCTTCAGATGTATCCTCCACGGAGCTGCAGAAGTCTACCCAGGATTTGTTCTGAGCCTTTCTTAGCCCGCCCTTATATTTTCTTAACTCAGCCTTATAGATGTGATACCGTGTGGTGCTCTTGTGGCTTTTGCTCTATTGAAGAGTTTTCTGTAGTCCTTCCTTAGGCCTTTAGTCGCACTACACAAGCGACCAATTCAGGGCCTTCGTGATCCGCTTGAGCACTATGTCTATATCCTCCGTAGTTTCCACTTCCTTTTCTAGTCTAGAAAGGATAGTGGTGCAGAATTTGTGCCGAAATTTATCCCAATCCGCTTTTCTTCTGTTTAGCCGAGGGACCACCACTCCAGTATTTTCTCCAAGGCTAAAACTAGTATAAGGATGATCAGAGAAGCTGTGGTCATCCAACACTTCCCAGTCGCATATTCTTGGGCTTATATCTTCCGATACAGAAGTAATATCTAGTACCTCCTGCCTGTTCCTGGTAATAAAGGTCGGTTTATCCTCTTTACTGCAAATTGCCAGATTGCAACTTATAATATTGGGTTGCCCAAAAAGTAATTGCGGATTTTTCATATAGTTGGCGTTGACAAATTTTTTCACAGCTTGTGACTCTGTAATTGCATTCTTTCTTCTGTCAGTTATCAGCTGTTACTTTTAGCTTGCTTAAGAAAGAAAGTGTAAAAAAAGTATATTTAATTAAAGTTCATTCTAAGTCTTATTAAAAATGCATTTACTTTCTTTTAAAAAATCCGCAATTACTTTTTGAGCAAACCCAATAACTTCAATAAGCAGCTCACCCCTTTCGTTGACATCCGAACTTCCCCATATCTGGTGATGTGCATTAGCATCGCTTCCTACAATGAGGCTTTTCTTCCCTACAGAACCAGCTTCAACCAGCGACTTAAGGTTTGAAGACGGCATCTCTGAATCGTGTGCCATATATAGGGAAGCCAGCCAGTAATGAGACTTGTTTATTTCATGGCTGGCTACTACCAAATCTTCAGTACCTAGCGACGGAAGAAGAAAAACATTTAGACTACCTTTTGCAAGAAATACAGGCTCTGTGTCTCCCATTCCCCGTACCCTCGAGAAGTTTAAATCCCGGAAATGTTAGTTCACGTACCATACCTCCACACACCCATGGTTCCTGGATAAGAACCACGTCAAATCCCCCAGCCATCAGGAGGACAGTTAGTGCCGCCGAAGCGGCCTTACAATGGAGGAGATTTATCTGTTGAAACCGGACCATAGTCAGGATTCAGAACTTCCATCACTGTTGTGTTAGCCTCGTCTTCTGACTCCACCAGGAGTTCATCCTGACAATATTAGTTACGACTTGTTATGATGAGCTTCCGTACAAATCTAGGGGCAGGTGATAAAGCTGTGGAACCACTCTTCCTCTGGACACTGGGCACTTGCGGTGTGGACGATTTCTCCTTAGATTCTTCACTAACTGCTGCTGTTGAAGAACTTTCTGAGTTCCGTGCTTCCCCGTTAGCGCGCACTTAGAGCCCAGTCCAACTTCACAGGGCTTGTCGGGTCCGGTTTCGATGCCATCACCTCCTGTCTCGATCGTGGCAGGGGGATATTCAGTCTCCTGCAATCCGTCAGAATTTAGCGATGTGGTCGATAGTTCCTGTAACAGCCGCTCCACCAGTCGAGGTTTCAGTAGCAGACAACATGATACGGCCTGATACCACCACCGCAGCTGTTGGGTCTTTCGAGTCCATTTTAAGCCTACTCCCGGGCTCTAGATCTGCCGCTCCACTGCAAACAGACGCAGATCATCAACCGCCTAATGGATACCTCTATCGCAGCTATCCTTGAGTGACTTAAATGTGTCTTCCAAAAATAATGACCCATTATGAGTTACAGGAAAATTCTCAGGAGTGAAATAACAATACGTCCGCTCCACTCAATGGTTCGAGCAAAAATCCGACTTAAACAATACTTACTACAATACAATTGTTGGAAGTCTTGACAAAACACCTTTTGCCAATAATCAGCCAAATCGGATGAGATTTCCGCCTTCTATTGGCTCAAGATGTCAAGACACAAGATCGGTTTATATCGCAGCAAAACGGTTAATGGACCGATTTAAACCAGATTTAAGCAATTGTTGAAAGTCATAACAAACCACTTAATACAAGATTTGAGCCTAATCGAATGAGAGTTGCACCCTCCAATGGCTCAAGAAGTCAAGATCCAAGATCGGTTAATATGGCATATGTATCAGGTTATGAACCCACTTCAACCATTCTTAGCAAAATTGTTGGAAGTCTTAACAAAACACCTTGTGCCAAATTTCAACCAAATCGGATAAGAATGTAGCCCTCTAGTGGCTTAAGAAACCAAGATCCAAGATCGGTTTACATGGCAGCTATGTCAAAATATGGACCGATATGGCCCACTTACAATCTTAACCGACCTATACTAATAAGAAGTATTTGTGCAAAATTTCAAGCGACTAGCTTTACTCCCTAAAGTTAGCGTGCTTGCTTGATACAATTGAAAAAAAAAATCAATAATTATTTAGAAAGATTATTTGACTAAATTTGAGGCAGTATCCATGTTCTGAAAAAAGTTGATATGTTTATTTTTGAATGTTGCTACGTTGCTGATACCTTGTAATTTTTAACGAAGTATTTCCAAAGACGTATTGTACCAACGTAGGCTTTTCCGTCTCAAGGATATAATTCTTCTTCCCCTTCTAGATCTAGAAAACTTGAGTCGATTAAAAAGATATTTAGGTTCTGTTTATAAATAATCTTGTGTAAAAATAGTAGGCATCTCATATTCAATAGCGAGTTGAATCTCATTCCATAAAGGGAATTTGAAAATTGGAAAACACGTTGCTTTCTTCTCATACCATATACATAACGGACAATACCATTAAATGCCACATTTAATTTCCGGCGGCTCACCGAATCACAATGGGCAAACAGCTCGCATCACATCTTCGTCAAATGAACTCGAATACTAGGTGGAGTAAACGAGTGAGTAAGCCCGATCTGTCCAACTTAATGACCTGTTAAATACCACTCAAATTTTTAGCACTCGAAACTAACGCAATTTTCTCAAGACAAACAAAAAAGTCAGTATTCGGCAATGAGAATTTTTATCTATCTCATACATGTCTGATTAATCGCTAAAAGGTCGGGATCATTACTGGAATATTCTACCAGAACCTACACATTCTCCAGACTTGGACCCTTAAATGAATGCTAAACGTTGTAAAAGTCAATGTGTAATATTTCAGTTCATTCGGATTAGAATTGCGCCTTCTAGGGGCTCAGGAAGCAAAATCGGGAGGTAGGTTTATATGGGAGCTGTATCAAGCTATTGATCAATTCAGACCATATAAGACACGTATGTTGAAGGTCATGAGAGAAGCCGTTATACAAAATTTCAGCCAAATCGGATGAGAATTGAGAAGAAGTCACGACCCAAGATTGGTTTATATGGCAGCTATATCAAAATATCGACCGATTTAAACCTTACTTAGTTGTTGGAAGTGATACCAAAACACTACGTGCAAAATTTCAGTCAAATCGGAAGCGAGTTGCGCCCTCTAGAGGCTCAAGAAATCAAGACCCAAGAGCGGTTTATATGGCAGCTATATTAAAACATGGACCGATTTGGCCCATTAACGATACCAAGCGACCTCCACTAATAAAAAGTATTTGTGCAAAATTTCAAGCGGCTAGCTTTATTCCTTCGAAGGTTAGCGTGCTTTCGACAAACAGACGGAAGGACATGGCTAGACCGACATAAAGTGACGTGAATAAACTTTACGGGGTTTTAGACGCATTTTTCGAGGGGTTGCAAATAGTATACCCCATCCTATGGTGGAGGGTTTAAAAAGTTGGAAACAAGATGAACGTGCATGGAAAATTTACGCACTATCAGTCACATAGGCGAAAAACATATATTTAGCAAAAAAAATATTTTAATGCGAAGAGGACGGCGTGGATGTCGACCAAGCTGATATTCTGCGGCAATTACTCAATGATTTATGGGGCAATTACGTTTATGTAGTAATAAATGCATACAAGACATATGGCCGCATACTGTCTGTCAACTACAGTATTTTTTTTTTTTTTTTTTTTTTTTTTTTTTTTATTTCTTAGACATAACAATGTTGCTTAAGTATAATACTACAACTAGTCATTTGAATTAGGACTAACTAGTAGTTTATTTAAATTATATAATTATGTATGATACAGCTTATGCTTTAAGGCACAAGTAGCTGGGTAAACCTCCTCTTCAGATCGAAGGGTTTATATCTATTGAGTCTTCGGGTTATATTTGCCTCCATAAGTTTTGGGATCTCCGGATTTTTGTGATGGTGCAGCCTTTTCTCATAGTTATCTGCTACTTGCTGTATTTCCTCTCTTACAGTGCTAATTTTAAGATCTCTATGTATGTCGCTATTTCTTATATACCATGGTGCCTTTACTATATCTCTTAAGATTTTGTTTTGGAGTAACTGTATACTTTGAATGGTACTTTCATTGGCACATCCCCAGAGTTGGATACCATATAGCCATATCGGCTTTAAGACTTGCTTATATATCATAAGTTTGTTGGAGATAGATAGTAAAGACTTTCTACCGATCAGCCATTTTAACTCGCGATATTTAATTTCTAGAGCTTTTTTTTTGTTTGCCACATGAGCTTTCCATTTTAGTTTGCTGTCTAGCGTCACTCCAAGGTACTTTGCCGAATCAGCAATAGGAACTTGTTTGCCTTTAATGAAAATGGGTTTATGGGTGGTTTTTGTTTTTTGTGTAAAATCTACATGTACGGACTTTGAACTATTGAGCTTAAGTCCCCATTTTTCAGTCCATGAATCAATTTTCGCCAAAGCATTTTGTAGTTTGATTGTTGATGTTTCGTTTGTTTTGCCTGTTGCAACTATGACTGTGTCGTCAGCGAATGTACCTATAGTACATTCTGAATACGAGGGAAGATCATACGTATATAGTAAATACAGAAATGGACCCAATATGCTGCCCTGTGGAACTCCTGAGTAGATGGGGTAGATTTCCGAATAATCGTTACCCTGTTTGACTCGAAAAAATCTATCGTTTAAATATGACTCCATCAGCTTGCAATAACTATCCGGAAGTATTGACTTAAGCTTGTGTATTAGCGATGTGTGAACAACTCCGTCGAAAGCCTGAGAGATATCCAAAAATACAGCGGAACATACCTCCTTTTTTTCAAAAGCTTCTTCAATATCATGTGTTATCCTGTGAATTTGTTCTATGGTGGAATGACCTTTACGAAAGCCAAACTGATGACTTGGTATTAAATTCATTCTTTCAATAAAAGAGTTTAGACGTTTGCCTATTATTTTCTCAAAAAGTTTACCAATTAATGGTAGTAGTGAAATAGGTCTGTAGGAGCTTACTTCATTTAGATCTTTCCCAGGTTTTGGAACCATTATTACTTCGGCGACTTTCCAAGCTGTTGGCACATAGTTTAAACGAATAGCTGAGTTAAAGATTTTTGTTATTTTAGCTAATGCTTTTAGCGGTAAATTCTTCAATACTTCTGCTGTAATCAGGTCAAAGCCAGGTGACTTTTTATTTTTGAGGCATTTTATTTCCTGAAGTATTTCCTTTAAGGTAACTTTTGAAATTATTTCTTGACATGATAGACCGACGTTTTCTTCCTTTGAGTTTGACTTATTAGAAAAAATTGTGTACAAGTGTTTCGCAAAGGCATTAGCCTTCTCTAGATCTGTTTTTGCCCATTCGCTTTCAATTGTCCTTAAGGGTTGATTAAGGTTTTTAGGACAGTTCAATTTTTTTGTGGCTTTCCACAGTGAATAGTCTGTTTTACTATCATAAGTCAGTTTTGAAATAAACTGATTAAATTTTGAGTTTTTTAATTTCTTGATTTCTTTGCGAAGTTTTTGAGTTAACTTATTCAGAATTTGTTTGTTCTGGGGAGATCTGTTCATCTGCCACTTCTTTCTTTGATTCCTTTTCTGTTTTACCATATTTCTTATGTATAAAGGATATGTGTGTCCTGAAGAAGGCTTTTTATAAGTTGGTGTGCTACTCCAGCATGCATTTTGTATTATTTTTGTAAGTCTTTGAACTTCATTTTCAAGATCATCCGTTGTTTCTATTTGGGTAAATGAATTAATACCCTTTTTGATCAATATTTCGAAAAACTCCCAGTCAGTATCTGGACTAATTAATTTTGGATTTGCTTTGTTCACAGTTAATGTTGTTTTGTAGATCAAATATATTGGAGAGTGATCAGAATTTAATTCGAACCCCTCCTCAACTTCCATAAGAGTTCGAGATATTTTGTTGGTAATAAAGAAATCAATTAGATCTGGACTTTTACTTTTGTCCGTAGGCCAATAAGTTGGCAAACAAGTTGACATTACGTTACAACCATATTGTTCTATAGCTTTGAGAAGTTCTCGTCCTTTTGTGGTTGTCAATCTTGACCCCCATTTAACATGCTTAGCATTAAAATCACCTCCTATTATAAACTTGTGTTTATGAGTTTCCAGTAATTTTACGTAATCCAAATGCTTTATATTGTGCTTTGGTGGACTATATAATGACGTGACTGTTAAGTATTGTTTATTTTCCATTATTGTAATTGTTGTAGCTTGAAAATGTTCAAGTTGGATTTTTTCTTCCTCCCAGTGGACTATTTTATCTTTAACAATGATAGCGCTTCCTCCTCTAGCTTTATTGCAAGGGTGAATAGTATGATATATCTTGTAATTTTCGAAAAATATATGCGATTCTTTTGTAAAGTGAGTTTCGCTTATGAGGCAGATGTCTATGTTCTTGGATTTTAAAACATAAAGTAGGTCAGCTTTGTGTTTTAAAAGACCATTTGCGTTCCACTGCATAATTCGAATTTCAGATTTCATTCGAATACCGAGCTAAAGTTTTCCTCTAACGAGAGTAAACGACTCTCAAACACTTTGTTTTGAGTTTCAATATTTTCTAGTTTTATTAATATTTGTGTTAAGATATATTGTTTTGTTTGTTCACTACTTTGGGAACGTTGTTGTATTACTTGAGAATATAATTTAGGGTTTGCTTTTGGATTATTAGATGCAACTAAATTTGTATTTGAAACTGTTTTATTAACGGCTGAGGCTACAATAGTAGTAGTTTTGTTATTTTGGACCAACGATCTTTTAGTTTTGTTTTCTCTTAGCTTCTGTAGTTCTTTCGCTACAATGCATCCTCGATAGCTTGCCGGGTGCTCTTCACCGCAGTTTACACATTTCGGATTCGAATCTGAGGGTTTGTCACAATTTTTAGATTCATGTTTTCCTGCACAGCGAACACATCTTGGTTCTTTCGAACAATAATTTTTTGTGTGGTTGTAACTTTGACACTTTCCGCACTGTGGAATAAGTTTTGGAAGTTTCAAAGCTTCGATGGTAATTTTTGTATTGAGAATTGCGTCAATGTTATATATTTTGTTTATATCCTCTGTATTATCGAAAGACAAAACAAACATATCTAGTGGTTCTTTCGTTTTATATTTGGTTTTATTAAATACATTCACGACCTTAAAACCCTTATCCTTAAGATCAGCTATTATTTCCTTTGGGTCACAAGTATGAGACAGGCTTTTTGCCATTACTCTAATTGGCCTTTGCTGTTTGTCTTCATATGTGTACCATGTAATGTTTGAATCAGTAAGTGATTTGGTGGTATTTCGGTAATCATTTGCTTCAAAAGTATTTATCTTATACGACTTGTTATTTAGAAGCTTAATTGTGAAAGCGTTTTTTACTGATCTCTTAACAAGATTATGTAGATCAGTGTAATTTTTGTCATAAGACACTATAATAGGAGGTGGGTTGTTTTGATAACTACTTTTTTCTTTATCTTGGTTGCGCATTTTTTCTGCGTGCTTGGAGGTGGAGGGCTGAGTTGATAATTCTGAACTTTGTTTCTTTTTCCCCTTCTTGTGTCTTTGGACTATCCAGTCGGTTTCACGATTAAGTTCTTCTTCATCCGTGAAGTACTCACCATGCATATTTTTGTCTGCTGGTGGGTCATCATCAGAATTTTGTTCAATTTGTGATTCGATTATTCTATCAGAGTTTGAGTTAACTTCATTTCTAAGGGAATTATTTTCTTCCCTTAATTGATTATTCGCCTGAAGAAGATTATGGGCATAGTTTTCGAGCTCATTGACTCTCCGTACTAGGTTCGCATTTATTGCTTCCAATTCTTTTACTCGGTTTACCCTGTATTCGGATAAGCTATTTCTCGGTGTATCTTGATAACTCATTGTTTTTTTTTTTTTTTTTTTTTTTTTTATATTATTATTTAGAGTGTTGTTCCTATCGGGTTAGTTTCGATCAGCCGGGTGGCTGTTCTTACTGGGTAAGTTGAGAACAGCCGATTGGCTGTTCTTACTGGGTAAGTTGGGATCAGCTGGTAACTCTAACAAATTATCTGCACGAGTGTAACAGATGTACTTGTTTACTTTTTCTTTACTGTCTCTATCAGTTGCAGTGGTTATTGTTTGTAAAATTTTTATAGCACAGTTTTTAAGGCTTGTTAGCCAAAAAATATTATTTAATTGAAGTGGAATATCACCGGTTTCACAATGCAATCCATACATGCCCGCACGCTATTTTGTACCAGAACACAGTAAGTTTTGAGTGAACCGAGAATGGCACAGATTCTGTTGCTATTTTGCGATGTTTGGCTGTTTTTTACGGAGCTTTGTGCACTTGCGACTGAACGTACTAAAAACCAAAGATATAAAAAAAACAGTATGAATCTAGAAGTGAGAAAGGAATGGAAAAACTTGGCATAGCAGAGTAGTTTGCGAAAAGAACAAATGGCACAAACTATTTGAAGTACTTGGAAAATTAATGCCTACATGAAGGAATGCATAAATTAACGAGGTCTTAGTGAGAAAGTTAAGGAAACTACAATATGGTTGGGATGAGTTCTAGTTAAAACACATGTAGCATTGTATAGATTAAATCTGAGGGTGGGTACACTAACTCATATGCACACTATTTCCAGGTCTACGGACTTATGTTGGCTCCCATAGCATGGGTGTTATACCAATCTAATCATACCGCTATTAACACTTCGGTATTTGAGTTTATATATCTTAAAGCTCCTCAATTTTTGCCCGATTTAATTGATATTTGGTACGTGAAGTACAGTCGCCCTTATACTACCAAAAGTAAAAGTAGTTTCTATTAAAACTAGAATCCCCGAATTAAGGCAAAACTCATGTAGGCGGGCATCCAAGATTTAAATGGCCGAAGTTAGCACTTTTTTACTTGGAATGGTAAATTTTCAAAGCCTTAGTTAATTATAGCAGCCATCTTAAGCCCCTGGTAACTATTCTAGATATCCGAACCATAGACAAACAGATTAAGTTTGAGGCTATGAGACTTAAGGCGATGGAAGAATGGATAGAGAATAGAGGCAACTCACACCATAGCGGTATAAACGAGGCGACGATAGGAAATCTGGAATGGCGGAGGTTTCCGATCGGATACTTGGGATGACACTTGACAAACATTAACTATGAGCTCATTTACGCAAAACAGATGGGGCAAGTAATACATGAAGAGAAGAAGATGAGACGTTGGACATTTTCCTGTTATCATTGGGGTCATGTGAGTAATCTCTGCTGGAATTGTATGACCTATTTGAGATGAGCGGTTATATTCTACGTATATATTTGAGATGAGCGATTTATTCTTTCCTATGTTGCACAGTGGGATACATGGGAGCTATATCAGGTTATAGACTGATTTGGCCCGTATTTGGAACAGTTTTTAGAAGTCGTAGCAAAACACCGCATCCAAATTTCGGCCAAATCGGACAAAAATTGGGGCTTGTAAGGACTCGGAAGATCGGTTTATATGAGAGCTACATCAGGTTATAGACCGATTTGGGCCGTGCTTAACACACTTGTTGGAAGTCATAACGGAACATAACATGCAAAGTTCAGCCAAATCGGACAAAAATTGCGGCATGTAAGGGCTCCAGAAGTCAAATTCGGTGATCGGTTTATACGGGAGCTATATCAGGTTATAGACCGATTTAAACCGTACTTGACACAGTAGTTGAAAGTCATAACAAAACACTACATGCTCAATTTCAGCCAAATCGGTCATGAATTGCGGCTTGCAAGGGCTCAAGAAGTCAAATTAGGAGATCGGTTTATATGAGAGCTATATCAGGTTATAGAAAGGTTTGGACCGTACTTGGCACAGTTGTTTGAAATCATAACAGAACACAGCATGAAAAATTACAGCTAAATCGGATAAAAATTGAGGCTTCCAGGGGCTCGAGAAGTCATATCGGAAGATCGGTTTATATCTAAAGCTGAACAGACATTTGCAATCCCTAAAAATACCTCAAACTTTTTTTGAAAATTGTGGTGCTACTGGGTGCAGGAACTGGCTCATCGGCGATGACATTTGGTTAAAGTCAGAGTTGAATTGTATACTGCTTGCCAACACACTATTTATAGGCCGATCTTAATCTTTCAAAGCCTTCAAAATGTTGTTGTCTTTGCGAATATCTTAGTTTTATAGTGATAGTTTTGGCGAATCAGCTTCAGTATTTTTATAAAAGATAGTTCTATGATTTCAACAAGTTGTAATATGTGTCGGTCAATTGATTTTAATTGACTTTTATTTCCAAACAATTTTATGCAAACAAATTGAAAAATTAAGCAACTATAAATGTTAAATATTTCAAAAAAAATAAATTAATTTTGACAAATTTTTATGACGAGCCATTTACGTTCTGCTTACATGATGCTGCTAATTTCTCATCCAATGGCGATACAATTGAAGGTGCTCTCATTTGTACAACAACAAAAATTCATACGCCATCTCTTCATCAAGTTGTCATTTCAAAATTGGCATTGTTTTCAACCCATTGGCATTGTTTTTCAAGTAAAATGAGAGAAAAAGAAACTCAAACAAAGAAAACGTGCAAAACAAGTAAAAGCGTGCTAAGTTCGGCCGGGCCGAATCTTATATACCCTCCACCATGGATCGAATTTGTCGAGTCCTTTTTCCGGCATCTCTTCTTAGGCAAAAAAGGATATAAGAAAAGAGTTGCTCTGCTATTAAAACGATATCAAAATATGGTCCGGTTCGGACCACAATTAAATTATATGTTGGAGACCTGTATAAAATTTCAGCCAATTCGTATAAGAATTGCGCCCATTGGGGCTCACGAAGTAAAATAGAGAGAACGATTTATATGGGATCTGTATCGGGCTATAGACCGATTCAGGCCATAATAAACACGTTTGTTGATGGTCATGAGAGGATCCGTCGTACAAAATTTCAGGCATATCGGATAATAATTGCGACCTCTAGGGGTCAAGAAGTCAAGATCCCAGATCGGTTTATATGGAAGCTATATCAGGTTATGAACCGATTTGAACCTTATTTGACAGAGTTGTTGAAAGTAAAAATAAAATACGTCATGCAAAATTTCAGCCAAATCGGATAGGAATTGGGCCCTCTAGAAGCTCAAGAAGTCAAATCCCCAGATCTGTTTATATGACGGCTATATCAGGTTATGAACCGATTTCAACCATACTTGGCACAGTTGTTGGATATCATGACAAAATACTTCGTGCAAAAACTCATTCAAATCGGATAAGAATTGTGCGCTCTAGAGGCTCAAGAAGTCAAGACCCAAGATCGGTTTATATGGCAGCTATATCAGGTTATGAACCGATTTAAACCATACTTGGCACAGTTGTTGGGTATCATAACAAAACAGGTCGTGCGAAATTCCATTCCAATCGGATAAGAATTGCGCCCTCTAGAGGCTCAAGAAGTCAAGACCCAAGATCGGTTTATATGGCAGCTATATCAGGTTATGGACCGATTTGAACCATACTTGGCACAGTTGTTGGATATTATAACGAAACACGTCGTGCAAAATTTCATTCTGATCGGATAAGAATTGGGCACGCCAAGGGAAGTCAAGACCCAGGAAGTCAAGACCCAAGATCGGTTTATATGGCAGCTATATCAGGTTATTGACCGATTTAAACCATACTTGACACAGTTGTTGGACATCAAAACAAAATAATACGTGCAAAAATTCATCTCAATCGGATAAGAATTGCGCACTCTAGAGGCTCAAGAAGTCAAGACCCCCGATCGGTTTATATGGCAGCTATATCAGGTTATGGACCGATTTGAACCACACTTGGCACAATTGTTGGATATCATAAAGTGCATGGAAAATTTACGCACTATCAGTCACATAGGCGAAAAACATATATTTAGCAAAAAAAATATTTTAATGCGAAGAGGACGGCGTGGATGTCGACCAAGCTGATATTCTGCGGCAATTACTCAATGATTTATGGGGCAATTACGTTTATGTAGTAATAAATGCATACAAGACATATGGCCGCATACTGTCTGTCAACTACAGTATGAATCTAGAAGTGAGAAAGGAATGGAAAAACTTGGCATAGCAGAGTAGTTTGCGAAAAGAACAAATGGCACAAACTATTTGAAGTACTTGGAAAATTAATGCCTACATGAAGGAATGCATAAATTAACGAGGTCTTAGTGAGAAAGTTAAGGAAACTACAATATGGTTGGGATGAGTTCTAGTTAAAACACATGTAGCATTGTATAGATTAAATCTGAGGGTGGGTACACTAACTCATATGCACACTATTTCCAGGTCTACGGACTTATGTTGGCTCCCATAGCATGGGTGTTATACCAATCTAATCATACCGCTATTAACACTTCGGTATTTGAGTTTATATATCTTAAAGCTCCTCAATTTTTGCCCGATTTAATTGATATTTGGTACGTGAAGTACAGTCGCCCTTATACTACCAAAAGTAAAAGTAGTTTCTATTAAAACTAGAATCCCCGAATTAAGGCAAAACTCATGTAGGCGGGCATCCAAGATTTAAATGGCCGAAGTTAGCACTTTTTTACTTGGAATGGTAAATTTTCAAAGCCTTAGTTAATTATAGCAGCCATCTTAAGCCCCTGGTAACTATTCTAGATATCCGAACCATAGACAAACAGATTAAGTTTGAGGCTATGAGACTTAAGGCGATGGAAGAATGGATAGAGAATAGAGGCAACTCACACCATAGCGGTATAAACGAGGCGACGATAGGAAATCTGGAATGGCGGAGGTTTCCGATCGGATACTTGGGATGACACTTGACAAACATTAACTATGAGCTCATTTACGCAAAACAGATGGGGCAAGTAATACATGAAGAGAAGAAGATGAGACGTTGGACATTTTCCTGTTATCATTGGGGTCATGTGAGTAATCTCTGCTGGAATTATATGACCTATTTGAGATGAGCGGTTATATTCTACGTATATATTTGAGATGAGCGATTTATTCTTTCCTATGTTGCACAGTGGGATACATGGGAGCTATATCAGGTTATAGACTGATTTGGCCCGTATTTGGAACAGTTTTTAGAAGTCGTAGCAAAACACCGCATCCAAATTTCGGCCAAATCGGACAAAAATTGGGGCTTGTAAGGACTCGGAAGATCGGTTTATATGAGAGCTACATCAGGTTATAGACCGATTTGGGCCGTGCTTAACACACTTGTTGGAAGTCATAACGGAACATAACATGCAAAGTTCAGCCAAATCGGACAAAAATTGCGGCATGTAAGGGCTCCAGAAGTCAAATTCGGTGATCGGTTTATACGGGAGCTATATCAGGTTATAGACCGATTTAAACCGTACTTGACACAGTAGTTGAAAGTCATAACAAAACACTACATGCTCAATTTCAGCCAAATCGGTCATGAATTGCGACTTGCAAGGGCTCAAGAAGTCAAATTAGGAGATCGGTTTATATGAGAGCTATATCAGGTTATAGAAAGGTTTGGACCGTACTTGGCACAGTTGTTTGAAATCATAACAGAACACAGCATGAAAAATTACAGCTAAATCGGATAAAAATTGAGGCTTCCAGGGGCTCGAGAAGTCATATCGGAAGATCGGTTTATATCTAAAGCTGAACAGACATTTGCAATCCCTAAAAATACCTCAAACTTTTTTTGAAAATTGTGGTGCTACTGGGTGCAGGAACTGGCTCATCGGCGATGACATTTGGTTAAAGTCAGAGTTGAATTGTATACTGCTTGCCAACACACTATTTATAGGCCGATCTTAATCTTTCAAAGCCTTCAAAATGTTGTTGTCTTTGCGAATATCTTAGTTTTATAGTGATAGTTTTGGCGAATCAGCTTCAGTATTTTTATAAAAGATAGTTCTATGATTTCAACAAGTTGTAATATGTGTCGGTCAATTGATTTTAATTGACTTTTATTTCCAAACAATTTTATGCAAACAAATTGAAAAATTAAGCAACTATAAATGTTAAATATTTCAAAAAAAATAAATTAATTTTGACAAATTTTTATGACGAGCCATTTACGTTCTGCTTACATGATGCTGCTAATTTCTCATCCAATGGCGATACAATTGAAGGTGCTCTCATTTGTACAACAACAAAAATTCATACGCCATCTCTTCATCAAGTTGTCATTTCAAAATTGGCATTGTTTTCAACCCATTGGCATTGTTTTTCAAGTAAAATGAGAGAAAAAGAAACTCAAACAAAGAAAACGTGCAAAACAAGTAAAAGCGTGCTAAGTTCGGCCGGGCCGAATCTTATATACCCTCCACCATGGATCGAATTTGTCGAGTCCTTTTTCCGGCATCTCTTCTTAGGCAAAAAAGGATATAAGAAAAGAGTTGCTCTGCTATTAAAACGATATCAAAATATGGTCCGGTTCGGACCACAATTAAATTATATGTTGGAGACCTGTATAAAATTTCAGCCAATTCGTATAAGAATTGCGCCCATTGGGGCTCACGAAGTAAAATAGAGAGAACGATTTATATGGGATCTGTATCGGGCTATAGACCGATTCAGGCCATAATAAACACGTTTGTTGATGGTCATGAGAGGATCCGTCGTACAAAATTTCAGGCATATCGGATAATAATTGCGACCTCTAGGGGTCAAGAAGTCAAGATCCCAGATCGGTTTATATGGAAGCTATATCAGGTTATGAACCGATTTGAACCTTATTTGACAGAGTTGTTGAAAGTAAAAATAAAATACGTCATGCAAAATTTCAGCCAAATCGGATAGGAATTGGGCCCTCTAGAAGCTCAAGAAGTCAAATCCCCAGATCTGTTTATATGACGGCTATATCAGGTTATGAACCGATTTCAACCATACTTGGCACAGTTGTTGGATATCATGACAAAATACTTCGTGCAAAAACTCATTCAAATCGGATAAGAATTGTGCGCTCTAGAGGCTCAAGAAGTCAAGACCCAAGATCGGTTTATATGGCAGCTATATCAGGTTATGAACCGATTTAAACCATACTTGGCACAGTTGTTGGGTATCATAACAAAACAGGTCGTGCGAAATTCCATTCCAATTGGATAAGAATTGCGCCCTCTAGAGGCTCAAGAAGTCAAGACCCAAGATCGGTTTATATGGCAGCTATATCAGGTTATGGACCGATTTGAACCATACTTGGCACAGTTGTTGGATATTATAACGAAACACGTCGTGCAAAATTTCATTCTGATCGGATAAGAATTGGGCACGCCAAGGGAAGTCAAGACCCAGGAAGTCAAGACCCAAGATCGGTTTATATGGCAGCTATATCAGGTTATTGACCGATTTAAACCATACTTGACACAGTTGTTGGACATCAAAACAAAATAATACGTGCAAAAATTCATCTCAATCGGATAAGAATTGCGCACTCTAGAGGCTCAAGAAGTCAAGACCCCCGATCGGTTTATATGGCAGCTATATCAGGTTATGGACCGATTTGAACCACACTTGGCACAATTGTTGGATATCATAAGAAAACATGTCGTGCAAAATTTCATATCAATCGGATAAGAATTGCGCACTGTAGAGGCTCAAGAAGTCAAGACCCAAGATCGGTTTATATGGCAGCTATATCAAAACATGGACCGATATGGCCCATTTACAATACCAACCGACCTACACTAATAAGAAGTATTTGTGCAAAATTTCAAGTGGCTAGCTTTACTCCTTCGTATCCGATTGGAACGAAAATTTGCACGTGGTATTTTGTTATGATATCCAACAACTGTGCCAAGTATGGTTCAAATCGGTTCATAACCTGATATAGCTGTCATATAAACAGATCTGGGGAATTGATTTCTTGAGCTTCTAGAGGGCGCAATTCCTGTCTTATTTGGCTGAAATTTTGCATGACGTATTTTATTCTTACTTTCGCAATTCTTATCCGAATGGACTGAAATATTACACAATGACTTCTACAATGTTCAGCATTTAATTGTTTGCCTAAAGCATTGTTTACCTTATAGGTCATACCGCGCAAAGAACTCGACAAATTCATGCTTGAGGATATATAAGTTTCGGACCGGCCGAACTTGGCACGACCCTGGAAGCCGTCATTATTATCCAATGTGGCTGGATAATTTTTTATTACGATCCAAATTCAAGTTGGATCCAGGACCTGATATTTTTATACCCACCACCGAAGGATAGGGGTATATTCAATTTGCCACTCCGTTTGCAACACATCGAAATATCCATTTATGATCATATAAAGTAAAGGGTGATTTTTTTGAGGTTAGGATTTTCATGCATTAGTATTTGACAGATCACGTGGGATTTCAGACATGGTGTCAAAGAGAAAGATGCTCAGTATGCTTTGACATTTCATCATGAATAGACTTACTAACGAGGAACGCTTGCAAATCATTGAATTTTATTACCAAAATCAGTGTTCGGTTCGAAATGTGTTCAAATTTTGACAAATTTTATTCAGCGATGAGGCTCATTTCTGGTTGAATGGCTACGTAAATAAGCAAAATTGCCGCATTTGGAGTGAAGAGCAACCAGAAGCCGTTCAAGAACTGCCCATGCATCCCGAAAAATGCACTGTTTGGTGTGGTTTGTACGCTGGTGGAATCATTGGACCATATTTTTTCAAAGATGCTGTTGGACGCAACGTTACGGTGAATGAACACATTTCGAACCGAACACTGATTTTGGTAATAAAATTCAATGATTTGCAAGCGTTGCTCGTTAGTAAGTATATTCATGATGAAATGTCAAAGCATACTGAGCATCTTTCTCTTTGACACCATGTCTGAAATCCCACGTGATCTGTCAAACACTAATGCATGAAAATCCTAACCTCAAAAAAATCACCCTTTATATAAATTCTTGATCGTCGTAAAAATCTAAGACGATCTGTCCGTCTGTCTGTTGAAATCACGCTACAGTTTCTAATAATAGAGATATTAGGCTGAAACTTTGCACAGATTCATTTTTTGTCCATAAGCAGGTTAAGTTCGAAGGTGGGCTTTATCGAACTATATCTTGATATAGCCCCCATATAGACCGATCCGCCGATTTAAAGTCCATAAAAGTCACATTTATTATCCGATTTTGCCGAAATTTGGGACAGTCAGCTGTGTTAGGGCCTTCGATATCCCTCTTCAATTTGGGCCAGATCGGTCCATATTTGGATATATCTGCCATATAGACCGATATCTCAATTTAAAGTCTTGGCCCCTTAAATGCGCATTTAAATCCGTTTTCTCTGAAATGTGGCACAGTGAATTATGTTAGACTTTTCGACCTCCTTGTCGTATGTGGTTCAGATTGGTCTATATTTGGATATAGCTACCAAAAACAAGTAAAAAGGCGTTAAGTTCGGCCGGGCCGAACTTTGGATACCCATCACCTCGGGTATATATGTTAACCATCTTTCATCAAAATTCGGAGAAAATTTCATACCTTATGTCCCATATCAGTTATATCAAAATAAGTTCCGATTTGGACCATATACTAATAAGTAAACTTGCTATATCTAAAAATAAACCGATTTGAACTATATACGACGCGGATTTTAAATGCGCCTTTAATTGGGCCAAGACTTTAAATCGAGATATCGGTCTACATGGCAGCTATATCCAAATCTGCACCGATTTGGGCCAAGTTGCATAAAAATGTCGAAGAGCCTAACATATAGCACTGTCCCAAATTTCGGCGAAATCGGACAATAAATGCCTCTTTTATGGTCCCAAAACTTTAATCGAAAGATCGGTCTATGTGGCAGCTATATTCAAATCTGGACCGATCTGTGCGATATTGCAGACGTATGTCAAGGAGCTTAACTTAACTCGCTGTGCCAAATTTCGGCGACATCGGGCAATAAATCGGTCTATATGGCAGCTATATCCAAATCTGAACCGATCTGATTCAAATTAACGAAGGAAGTCGAAAGGCCTTACACAACTCACTGTCCCAAATTTCAGCAAAATCGGATAGTAAATGTGGCTTTTATGGGCCTTAGACCCTAAATGGGAGGATCGGTCTATATGGCAGCTATATCCAAATCTGAACCGATCTGAGCCAAATTGACGAAGGATGTCGAAGGGCCTAACACAACTCACTGCCCCAAATTTCAGCGAAATCGGATAGTAAATGTGGCTTTTATGGGCCTTAGACCCTAAATCGGAGGATCGGTCTATATGGCAGCTATATCCAAATCTGGACCGATCTGGACCAAATTGACGAAGGATGTCGAAAAGCTAAACGCAACTCACTGTCCCAAATTTCAGCGAAATCGGATAGTAAATGTGGCTTTTATGGGCCTTAGACCCTAAATCGGAGGATCGGTCTATATGGCAGCTATATCCAAATCTGAACCGATCTGAGCCAAATCGACGAAGGAAGTCGAAGGGCCTAACACAACTCACTGTCCCGAATTTCAGCAAAATTGGACAATAAATGTGGCTTTTATGGGCCTAAGACCCTAAATCGGAAGATCGGTCTATATGACAGCTATATCCAAATCTGAACCGATCTGGGCAAAACTGATGAAGGATGTTGAAAGGCCTAAGACAACTCACTGTCCCGAATTTCAGCAAAATCGGATAATAAATGTGGCTTTTATTGGCCTAAGATCCTAAATCGGCGGATCGGTCTATATGGGGGCTATATCAAGATATAGTCCGATATAGCCCATCTTCGAACTTAACCTGCTTATGGACAAAAAAAGAATCTGTGCAAAGTTTCAGCTCAATATCTCAATTTTTGAAGAGAGACGGACAGACGGACGGACATGTCTAGATCGTTTTAGATTTTTACGCTGATCAAGAATATATATACTTTATAGGGTCGGAAATGGATATTTCGATGTGTTGAAAACGGAATGACAAAATGAATATACCCCCATCCTTCGGTGGTGGGTATAAAAACAATATTTTGTTTTACAAAATTAAACAGTGACTTTTACTTTTTAGACCACTCAATGTCAGTGCCCAATTTGGTCCAAATCGGACCATATTTCAATATAGCTGCTATGGCGGCATAAATTATATATTTTTCACCGGATTTTGACTAAAAGTGGTTTGCATATATATCCGAGGTAGTGGGTATCCAAAGTTCGGCCCGGGCTGCCAACTCTTTGGCAGCAGCGAACTTAACGCTTTTTTACTTGTTTGGCTTTCAAACTGTATAAATATTAATTGTATTATCGTATGTTTACGCATACTGCAGCAAAGTCATTGTAAATTTTGTCACCACTCCAAACCATATATCAAAATGAAAAACGGGCTATAAATGCCTTCCTAAAAAATACGAAGCTAATCTCGAGCAAAATTTCATAAAATTTGAATTAAAAGTCGAATATTCCCGAAACCAGTAGATTTGTTGTATACCTCAAACAGCCTTCAGAGGACTATCCGGCAAAAAAAAAAAGAATTTTAAAAATCGGACAACAAATAAAGATTTGGCAGCCCGAACAATTTCAAATATACACAATACTACAATAGTTGCCCCTGGCCCACTCCGCTGAGCCTTCTTTTACTTTATATGGAACAAAAGTTTCCTTGGAATATTTATTTTCTACTATTAGAAAGTTTTTAGTGAAATACCATGCTACGAAAATAGTACATCGTTTGACAAACAGTTTAACAATTTAAGTGCCTTTATCTGTATCCCATATGAACTTTATTGGTCTACGAATTTAAGTTTGGATGTAAGGTGTACTCCATTCTAAAAATACTTCATTTCAGCCTGCTATCCTCATGATATCTGATTTAGAGGTGTTTACGGGGGTGAGGTGGTCCCTCAGACACTTGGCTTTGAAAAAAAATCAGCATCGTGCTCTTCTTTCAAATACCATTTATTTAAACCCCATATGGGCATTGGTTTATAGGAGTTTACACGATGAGGGGACACAAACACATGGCCCAAAAATATGTTATCAAATTCTTTTTATATACACCACCGAAGGATGGGGGTATATTCATTTTGTCATTCCGTTTGCAACACATCGAAATATCCATTTCAGACCCTATAAAGTATAAATATACTCGATCATCGTAAAACAAGTAAAAGCGTGCTAAGTTCGGCCGGGCCGAATCTTATATACCCTCCACCATGGAGCGCAGTTGTCGAGTTCTTTTCCCGACATCTCTTCTTAGGCAAAAAGTGATATAAGAAAAGATTTGCTCTGCTATTAGAGCGATATCAAGATATGGTCCGGTTTGGACCACAATTAAATTATATGTTGGAGGCCTGTGTAAAATGTCAGCCAATTCGAGTAAGAATTGCGCCCTTTGGGGGCTCAAGAAGTAAAATAGAGAGATCGATTTATATGGGAGCTGTATGGGGCTATAAACAGATTTAGACCATAATCAACACGTATGTTGATGGTCAAGAGAGGATCCATCGTACAAAATTTCAGGCAAATCGGATAATAATTGCGACTTCAAGAGGCTCAAGAAGTCAAGATCCCAGATCGGTTTCCATGGCAGCTATATCAGGTTATGAACCGATTTAAACCTTATTTGACACAGTGGTTGAAAGAAAAAATAAAAAATAAAAAAGTCATGCAAAATTTCAGCCAAATCAGGTAGGAATTGCGTCCTCTAGAAGCTCAAGAAGTCAAGTCCCCAAATCTGTTTATATGACAGCTATATCAGTATGACAGCTATGACAGCTATCACACTTGTTGGATATCATAAAAAAAACATGTCGTGCAAAATTTCATTCCAATCTGATAAGAATTGCGCACTTTAGAGGCTTAAGAAGTCAAGACCCAAGATCGGTTTATATGGCAGCTATATCAGGTTATGGACCGATTAGGACCATACTTGGCACAGTTGTTGAATATCATAACAAAACACGTCGTGCAAAATTTCATTGTAATCGGATAAGAATTGCGCACTCTAGAGGCTTAAGAAGTCAAGACCCAAGATCGGTTTATATGGCAGCTATATCAGGTTATGGACCGATTAGGACCATACTTGGCACAGTTGTTGAATATCATAACAAAACACGTCGTGCAAGATTTCATTCCAATCGGATAAGAATTGCGCACTCTAGAGGCTCAAGAATTCAAGACCCAAGATCGGTTTATATGCCAGCTATATCAGATTATGGACCGATTTGAACCATATTTGGCACAGTTGTTGGATATCATAACAAAACACGTCGTGCCAAAATTCATTCAAATCGGATAAGAATTGGGCACTCTAGAGGCTTAAGAAGTCAAGACCCAAGATCGGTTTATATGGCAGGTATATCAGGTTATGGACCGATTAGGACCATACTTGGCACAGTTGTTGGACATCATAACAAAACACGTCGTGCCAAAATTCATTCAAATCGGATAAGAATTGCGCACTCTAGAGGCCCAAGAAGTCAAGACCCAAGATCGGTTTATATGGCAGCTATATCAGATTATGAACCGATTTCAACCATACTTGTCACAGTTGTTGGATGTCATAACAAAACACGTCGTGCAAAATTTCGTGCCAATCGGATAAGAATTGCGCACTCTAGAGGTTCAAGAAGTCAAGACCCAAGATCGGTTTATATGGCAGCTATATCAAAACATGGACCGATATGGCCCATTTACAATACCAACCGACCTACACTAATAAGAAGTATTTGTGCAAAATTTCAAGCGGCTAGCTTTACTCCTTCGGAAGTTAGCGTGCTTTCGACAGACAGACGGACGGACGGACGGACGGACGGACGGACGGACGGACGGACATACGGACGGACGGACGGACAGACGGACGGACATGGCTAGATCGACATAAAATTTCACGACGATCAAGAATATATATACTTTATGGGGTCTCAGACGAATATTTCGAGTAGTTACAAACAGAATGACGAAATTAGTATACCCCCCATCTTACGGTGGAGGGTATAAAATTAGTATACCCCCCATCTTATGGTGGAGGGTATAAAAAGACGATCTAGACATGTCCGTCCGTCTGTCTGTTGAAATCACGCTACAGTCTTTAAAAATAGAGATATTGAGCTGAAATTTTGCACAGATTCTTTGTTTGTCCATAAGCAGGTTAAGTTCGAAGATGGGCTATATCGGACTATATCTTGATATAGCCCCCATATAGGCCGATCCGCCGATTTAGGGTCTTAGGCCCATAAAAGCCACATTTATTATCCGATTTTGCTGAAATTTGGGGCAGTGAGTTGTGTTAGGCCCTTCGACTTCCTTCGTCAATTTGGTCCAGATCGGTTCAGATTTGGATATAGCTGTCATATAGACTGATTTCTTGATTTATGGTTTTGGGCCCATAAAATGCTTGCTCATTTATTGTCCGATGACGCCGAAATTTGGGACAGTGAGTTAAGTTAAGCCTTTTGACATACTTCTGCAATATCGCACAGATCGGTCCAGATTTAGATATAGCTGCCATATAGACCGATATCTAGGTTTTAGGTTTTGGGGCCATAAAAAACGCATTTATTGCCCGATGACGCTGAAATTTGAGACAGTGAGTTTGGTTAGGCTCATCGACGTCCTTCCTTAATTTTGCCCAGATCGGTCCAGATTTGAATACAGCTGCCATATAGACCGATCTCTCGACTTAAGGTTTTGGGCCCATAAAAGCGACATTAATTGTCCGATTTCGCTGAAATTTGGGAGAGTGCTTTGTGTTAGGCTCTTCGACATTTTTATGGAACTTGGCTCAAATCGGTCCCGATTTGGATATAGCTGTCATGTAGACCGGTATCTCGATTTAATGTCTTGGCCCCATAAAAGGCGCATTTATAATCCGATTTCACTGAAATTTGGCACAGTGACTTATGTTAGGCTTTTCGACATCCGTGTCGTATATAGTTCAGATCGGTTTATTTTTAGATATAGCTAATGTACTTATTAGTATTTGGTCCAAATCGGAACATATTTGGAGATAACTGATATGGGACATAAGGTATAAAATTTTCACCGAATTTTTATGAAAGGTGGTTTACATATATTATAAATTGAAGAGGGATATCGAAAGCCCTAACACAGCTGACTGTCCCAAATTTCGGCAAAATCGGATAATAAATGTGACTTTTATGGACTTTAAATCGGCGGATCGGTCTATATGGGGGCTATATCAAGATATAGTTCGATAAAGCCCACCTTCGAACTTAACCTGCTTATGGACAAAAAATGAATCTGTACAAAGTTTCAGCCTAATATCTCTATTATTAGAAAATGTAGCGTAATTTCAACAGACAGACGGTCAGACGGACGGACGGATTTGGCTAGATCGTCTTAGACTTTTACGACGATCAAGAATTTATATACTTTATATGATCGGAAATGGATATTTCGATGTGTTGCAAACGGAATGACAAAATGAATACACCCCTATCCTTCGGTGGTGGGTATAAAAATATCAGGTCCTGGATCCAACTTGAATTTGGATCGTAATAGAAGATATGCAAAATTCCAGCCACATTGGATAATAATGACGGCTTCCAGGGTCGTGCCAAGTTCGGCCGGTCCGAATCTTATATATCCTCAAGCATGAATCGTATTTGTCGAGTTCTTTGCGCGGTATGACCATAAGGTAAACAACGCTTTAGGCAAACAATTGAATGCTGAACATTGTAGAAGTCATTGTGTAATATTTCAGTCCATTCGGATAAGAATTGCGCCTTATAGGGGCTCAAGAAGCAATATTGGGAGAGCGGCTTATATGGGAGCTTTATCAAGCTATAAATCGATTCAGACCCTATTGGACGCTTATGTTGAAGGTCATGGGAAAAGCCGTTGTACAAAGTGCGCCCTCTAAAAGCTGAAGAAGTCAAGACCCAAGATCGGTTTATATGGCATCTATATTAGAAGTTATACCAAAACACCACGTGCAAAACTTCGGTCAAATCGGACGAGAATTGCGCCGTCTAGAGGCTCAAAAAAATTAACATCCAAACCCAACCGACCCACACTAATAAAAAATATTTGTGCAAAATTTTAAGCGCTTACCTTTACTAATTCGAAAGTTAGTATTCTTTCGACAGACAGACGGACGAACATGGCTAGATTGACTTAAAATGTTATGACGATCTAGAATATATACAACTCATGGGGCCTTATGCATATTTCGAGGTGTTACAAATTGAATGACAAAATTAGTATACCCCCATCCTATGGTGGAGGGTATAACAAAATAGCACAACCATCAACATCCTGCCGCCCATGGCCAAATATGCTTGTACTATATTGTAGACTTATCGTCTAAGGTTGCGGTTGGGTCCTGAGATTAGGTACCCAAGGACAGATTTGTAGGACAGAGTACGTATCGGCACCAAGCTCAGTATCGGTAGCTACGTTGCTTCTAGTGCTAGGGTCGGCAAGACAGCTGTCGTTCAAATCGAGGGTCTGGTCTTCGAGAAGTGGGGCAGAATAGGGTCTTAGAGACAGTTCATCCGTAATGTGAGCATTGACTTTCAGCGCCCAAGTGTTGCTGGTGTGCCTGAACACGATTTTGAACGTAGCGAAGCGTTGGCCCTGGTGTAAAAACGAGCGAAGTCATAGACGTCGAAAGGTTGAGTATGCGATTAGGGACATCGGAAAAGACTGGCAGATTAAGGCCCTATCCCCCTGCAACATGGATCATTGCAGTTGGTATGAATACAAGATCTCAAGCAAACAGGGATGCTGATATTGGAACCGCAATATTGAGAGGAGCGTCATCTAGTTGAGGGGCTCCGTGTAGAAGTGTGTGATGACGGTAGCTACATCGGCGGCACCCGGTTAAGCACGTGCTATCTAGTGCCAAGTGACTCCTGGCCAGACAGTTCCGGCAATATGCTGGAGCTGGTTTCCACCATGTAGTGTTATTTTATGTGCAAATTCTACCAGAAGTTCAGTTATTTTGGCATCATATGGCAAGAGAATGGGAAGTCTTTCATTATAGGACAAAGTAGGCGACCAAACCAGCTACCCATTGGATCGCATAATTTCGTTTGAATCTAAATAAGGGTTTAAGGTCAGATGGTGAACAACCTTGGCTAGCAATATCCGCGGGATTGGTTTTTGAATCGATGTGTTGCCAATTTCCAACATCGACATTCTCCAAAATCTGTTAGATGCGATTTCCCACAAATGTGCTTCAGACACAAGGTTTTTTGAGCTATGCCAAAACAATTGTAGAGTCAGTCCAAAATTGAATTGTGAAGTTGGAAATTTGAAGATATGCTAAAATTGGTGATGCAAGCTTTGATATCAAAACTGCTCCGCATAACTCAAGTCTTGGCAGCGAGATTTTTTTGCTACACGAGTCTTAGCAGCGAGCAAAAAGGTGTCAGTTTGGTGGTCTTCGTTTTCCACTCATATATAATGAGCAGCTCCGTACGCACTCTCAAATGCGTCACAGAAGCCATGAACTTCAAACTGAATCGATCTTGGAACTTTTACGGATTCTTTTTCCCCACAATTTTTGGCAGAAGTCTGCTAGTTTATTAAAGTTATTGACTTAAGGTTGTCATTCCAGTCTATTTTGTCAAGCTATAGTTGCTGCATGATGAGCTTCGCGACTACAACAACTGGGGCTAACGACGCACAAGGGGCAAACAACTTAGCAATGGACGATAGAACTTCTCGCTTTGTGTATGTATGTCTGGCTTCTAAAGATGGCGGAGTAAATGTGAAATATTCTTCAGATATATTTCACCGTATGCCAAGGGTCTTTGTTGAAGAGTCTTCCGAAAGTTCAAGCCAATTTACTGGCAGCAATTGATCGACCGGCAACCGCGTCATCGGGTCGTCATCTAGCGTCATCTAGTTGAGAGGCTCCGTGTAGGAGTGTGTGATGACGGTTGCTACATCGGCGGCACCCGGTTACGCACGTGCTATCTATTGCCAAGTGACTCCTGGCCAGACAGTTCATCGACGCTCTACCTCTCGTACCGCAGGCATGACTGGAGAGCGTGGTCCTCTTGGCAAAGACCGCAAGAATATTGCCAGGTACTTGGGCGACCCCCTCCTTCCCTTTGGTTTCGACGTGTGTCAGACTGACCTCGCTCGTTGCGACAGTGTTCGCGCCTTTCTTGGGGTCGATGACGTCCGACTTCCCGATGTCTTTCCTCCTCCTCTTGCCAGTCCTCGAGTGGTAAGTAAGCTGTCATTCCTGTAAGAAAAGTCTTGTGAGTATCGTGTTCTACGGTTTGTGAAAAACAATTTGACAATTTTAGTAATGGGTCTGGTGATTGTTTCGCTTGACGTCTTGACATCTACTACCCTCATATTCTGATCTGTACAAAAATATGTATTTTCAATGCGATCCATTGTTCATTCGGTAGGAGGGCACCTATCTTCTCTGACTACAAATAAATAAAATTTTTTTGCTGATATTTCCATTTAGCTCTACGGCGCAACTCCTTCAAATACTCGGATCTCCATCGTTGGCAAAAGTGTTGAGAAACTATTTTGAGTCTTTTCCACCTATTTGTAAATGAGACATCCTGATCTGAAACATTAGACTCTGCTGGAGTCAGAAGTGGAGTACCAATAAGAAAGTGACATGGAGTCAAAGGGGAGAAGTCATTCGGATTAGATTTTGTAGAGTCTTCAAGAAGTCAAGTCGATCCTTTTTATACCCACCACCGAAGGATGGGGGTATATTCATTTTGTCATTCCGTTTGCAACACATCGAAATATCCATTTCCGACCCTATAAGGTATATATATTCTTGATAAGCGTAAAAATCTAAGACGATCTAGACATGTCCGTCCGTCTGTCTGTTGAAATCACTCTACAGTCTTTAAAAATAGAGATTTTGAGCTGAAAATTTTGCACAGATTCTTTTTTTGTCCATAAGCAGGTTAAGTTCGAAGATGGGCTATTTCGGACTATATCTTCATATAGCCCCCATATAGACCGATCCGCCGATTTAGGGTCTTAGGCCCATAAAAGCCACATTTATTATCCGATTTTGCTGAAATTCAGGACAGTGAGTTGTGTAAGGCCTTTCGACATCCTTCGTCAATTTGGCTCAGATCGGTTCAGATTTGGATATAGCTGCCATATAGACCGATCCTCCGATTTAGGGCCTAAGGCTCATAAAAGCCACAATTATTATCCGATTTCGCTGAAATTTTGGACAGTGAGTTGTCTTAGGCCCATCGACTTCCTTCGTTAAATTGGCCCAGATCGGTTCAGATTTGGATATAGCTGCCATATAGACCGATCCTCCGGTTTAGGGTCTTAGGCCCACAAAAGCCACATTTATTATCCGATTTTGATGAAATTCGGGACAGTGATTTGCGTAAGGCCCATCAACTTCCTTCGTTAATTTGGCTCAGATCGGTCCAGATTTGGATATAGCTGCCATGTAGATCGATCCTCCGATTTATGGTGTAAGGCACATAAAAGCCACATTCAATATCCGATTTTGCTGAAATTCGGGACAATGAGTTGTGATAGGCCCTTTGACATATCTCTTCAATTAGGTCCAGATCGGTTCAGATTTGGATATAGCTGTCATATAGACCGATCCTCCGATTTATGGGTTTGGGCCCATAAAATACTCATTTATTGTCCGAAGTCGCCGAAATTTGGAACAGAGAGTTAAGTTAAGCCCCTTGAAATACTTCTGCAATATCGCACAGATCGATCCAGATTTGGATATAGCTGCCAAATAGACCTATATCTAGGTTTTAGGGTTTGGGGCCATAAAAGACGCATTTATTGTCCGATGTCGCTGAAATTTGAGACAGTGAGTTTGGTTAGGCTCTTCGACGTCCTTCTTCAATTTTGCCCAGATCGGTCCAGATTTGAATATAGCTGCCATATAGACCGATCTCTCGATTTAAGGTTTAGGGCCCAGAAAAGAGGCATTTATTGTCCGATTTCGCTGAAATTCGGGACAGTGCTTTGTGTTAGGCTCTTCGACATTTTTCTGCAACTTGGCCCAAATCGGTCCAGATTTGGATATAGCTGCCATGTAGACCGATATCTCGATTTAAAGTCTTGGCCCCATAAAAGGCGCATTTATAATCCGATTTCACTGAAATTTGACACAGTGACTTGTGTTCGACTTTTCGACATCCGTGTCGTATATAGTTCAGATCTGTATGAGGTATATGAGTATAAGGTATGATACTTTCACCGAATTTTGATGAAAGGTGGTTTACATATATACCCGAGGTGGTGGGTATCCTTTTTACTTGTTAAATAATTCACTGGCGCCCACAAAGTTTTTCCCATTATCGGAATAGATACAGGCTGGACAACCTCTGCGAGCAAAAAACGTGAAAAAGCCTCTAAAAACGATTGGGTCGGTTCTTGCCTCCAAATGTATGGCCTTTATCTCAAACTAAACAAAAATACAGACGTATCCTTTGGTTATCACACAAGCACGACCTGAATTAATTTAAATATTGAAAGGTCCGGCAAAGTCAACCCCGGTATTGGTAAAGGGACTCGAGAGTGAAGTGCGCTCAGGTGGAAGGCACGCCATTATTTGCGATTGCAAGTGCTTTTTATACAAAATGCATATTTTTCAGTTGTGTATAACTTTCTTGACAAGGGGTTTTAACCGAAATATCCAAAACTCTGATTGCAATAATCGTGCCTGGCAGCAATTGATCGACCGGCAAGTCCTGAATGACTTTGTGATCATTTGATGTCCATTTCATAAGTTGAAATCCAGCCGATTCCAAGGCTGAGATTAACCCTTTTCAATATTTTAAGGCTTCTTCCATAGTGTGAGCCCCGGCAAGAAAGAACATAATCAACATACAGATTCTTTTGAATTATCTTTGATGCAAGGGGATATGTGTCCATCACGTCTTGCTGTAGTTGAAGAAGTGTCCGAATTGCATGGAATGGTGCGCAATTTGTTCCGAATGTAACTGTCAAGAGCTCAAAATCTTCGACTGGGTCTTTTGGAGATTTCCGAAAAAGTATTCTCTGACATTGTGTCTAACTAGGGTCGAGAAGAATCTGTCTGTACATTTTTGTCACGTCCGCATTTAATACGTACATGAAGAATTTCAACTTCAAAATTTGTAATAAAAGATCCTGTTAACTTATGGGTTCAGCAAACAGGTTATCGTTGAGGCTTCTTTTGTTGGGAGAAGGACTTGAACCGTTGAAAACCATTCTAAGCTTCGTTGTGATTCGGTCTGGATTGAAGACAGCATGAATCGGCAAGTAGTAATTGGGAGTCTTAGTTACCTCCTCTGCCGATAGTCTCCTCATGTGTCCAAGTTCCAAATATTCAAATATGGTTCTACCATATTGTTCTTTTCTGGACTGACTGACTGTACTTCTTTTATCAAGAGGCAATATCCCGAAATTGTACTAGGTCTAAGTTATGTGGCGGTTAATTAGAAGGAACAGTCTTCAGGACAGGCGCCCAAACTTCCAATTCAAATCGAGGGTCTAAACGTGAACGCAAAGTAAAGAGACCAGCTTTGTTCGAAGTTTCGGCTACAATTTGGTTATTGGCAATTTGACGTGCACCAAGTTTCGCGTGGTTGTCCGTCCGTCCGTTTGTCTGTCGAAAGCACGCTAACTTCCGGAGGAGTAGAGCTAGCCGCTTGAAATTTTGCACAAATACTTCTTATTAGTGTAGGTCGGTTGGTATTGTAAATGGGCCATATCGGTCCATGTTTTGATATAGCTGCCATATAAACCGATCTAGGGTCTTGACTTCTTGAACATCTAGAAGGCGCAAATCTTATCCGATTTGAATAAAATTTTGCAAGACGTATTTTGTTATGATATCCAACAATTGTGCCAAGTATGGCTCAAATCGGTTCATAACCCGATATAGCTGCCATATAAACCGATCTTGGGTATTGACTTCTTGAGCCTCTAGAGTGCGTAATTCTTATCCGATTTGAATGAAATTTTGCACGACGTTTTTTGTTATGATATTCAACAATTGTGCTAAGTATGGTTCAAATCGGTTCATAATCTGGTATAGCTGTCATATAAACCGATCTGGGGTCTTGATTTCTTGAGTCTCTAGAGGGCGCAATTATCGTCCGATTTAACTAAAATTTTGCATGTAGTGTTTTGGTATTAATTTTAACAACTGTGCTAAGTATGATTCAAATCGGTACATAATCTGGTATAGCTGTCATATAAACCGATCTTGGATCTTGACTTCTTGAGCCAATTGAGGGAGCAATTCTCATCCGATTTGGCTGAAATTTTGCATGAGGTGTTTTGTTATGACTTCCAATAACTGTGCTAAGTATGGCGTAAATCGATATAGAACCTGATATAGCTGCCGTAAAAACCGATCTGGGATCTTGACTTCTTGAACCTCTAGAGGGCGCAATTCTGATCCGATTTGGCTGAAATTTTGTACAAGGGCTTCTCTCATGACCTTCAAAATACGTGTCTAGTATGGTCTGAATCGATCAATAGCTTGATACAGCTCTTATATAAACCTATCTCCCGATTTTGCTTCTTGAGCCCCTACAAGGCGCAATTCTTATCGGAATGAACTGAAATATTACACAATGACTTCTACAATGTCAATCAGCATTCATTTATGGTCCGAATTGGACTATAACTTGATATAGCTCCAATAGGATAACAGTTCTTATTCAATATTCTATGTTTGTCTAAAAAGAGATACCGCGCATAGAACTCGACAAATGCGATCAATGGTGGAGGGTATATAAGATTCGGCCCGGCCGAACTAAGCACGCTTTTACTTGTTTCTTTAAATGTTGTATAACAGTGTATTTTCAAACTTTTGTATATATTTATTGGTTTTTACGATACGGTTCGAATGGACCACACTGTTTATTTACATACCTTTATCTTTGTTTAAACTTGCCTTTTGTTACAAAGAAATGTTCCAATTTTTAACTCAGTTTTATTTGTATGTTCTGTATAATCTCTCCAGCATAGGTTTTAAAGTGTTAGGTATGTATGTATAAAAAATTCACTGTTGTGCAATATTACAATGTACAGGGTGGCTGATGAAAGCCGCTACCAAAAAAAAATGTAATAACTTTTTTTCTATTTAATGAATGTGGTCGATTTTTTTTTTATTTTGCAGATTGATTCTTAGATTTGACAAAAATGGATAACTGGGACACCGAAACAAGAATTTGGATTGTCCGCCGCTATCACGCACTGGAGTCTGTAGTTTCGGTTCAAAGAGAGTATAGACGCACGTTTGGCGGCAATCCTCCGAGCAGATGGACCATAATGAGACTTGTAAACAATTTTGCCGAGCATGGGACAGTCAACAGAAGACCTTACCATCGAAACCCTTCAGTTCGAACGGAGGAAACAATCGCTGCTGTAGCTGCTGCGATACAACACAATCCAAGAGTTTCGACAAGAAGCTTATCTGCTCAAATGGGTATAAGCAGACAGTCATTACAGTCAATTATGCACAAAGATTTGGACTTATTCCCATATAAAATTCAAATGGCCAACAAACTGAACGCTGCAGACTTGCCGATTCGCTTGGAATTTTGCCAGAAGATGCTTCAAATGGTGGAAGAGGATGGAAACATGTTGAACTGTCTTTTCATGTCTGACGAGGCCCATTTCGATTTGAACGGCAACATAAACAAACAAAATTGTCGAATATGGAGTGCTTCCAACCCACAGACACTCCATGAGACGGAATTGCATCCACTTCGTGTCACAGTGTGGTGTGCAGTTTCATCACGTTTCATTGTCGGGCCCTACTTCTTCGAAGAAAACGGTCACCCCGTTACGGTTACTGGAGACCGCTACTTGAACATGTTGAGAGAGTTTTTCTATCCAGAATTACGCCGAAAGAGAATTTCTTTTAACTCTGTGTGGTTTCAGCAAGATGGTGCAGGTCCTCACATAGCCCAACCTGTTATGACAGAATTGCGACGAAAATTTCCCAATAAACTGATATCCAGAAACTCCACATTCCGTTGGCCACCCAGGTCGCCTGACCTTACTGCACCTGACTTTTTCTTGTGGGGTCATTGCAAACAGGAAGTTTACAAAGCAAAACCAACAAATTTGAATGAACTAAAGCAATCCATTCGAGCAACAATTGCGGCTATTCCTGTCTCAACTCTCCAAGCAGTAATGAATAACTTTTTGCTAAGATGCCGCACATGCATCAACGAGCAGGGGGGGCATTTAAATTCCATTATTTTTAAAACAAATTAAACTATATTTAATAAAATTGAACGAGCTTTAACATGAATAAAAGAAATATGTATTCCATACACCGAAAAAAAATTATTTGAGTTTCTTAATGTAGCAATATTCATCAGCCACCCTGTAGGTATTTTTAGGTAACATTAGAGCTAAGTATTTCTAGGGATAAGCATAGTTGTGAAATTTGGATTTATTGGTTTTTATTTAGATGTAAGTTTTATTTACAGTAGTTCTAGAAAATATGTGTAGTTTTAAGTTTTGAACTTTTGCAATATAATTTACAAATTTTAATGGGTATTGTACCTGGGACGTAGGGTATTGTACCTGGGACTGTGTAATAATAAAGTTAAGTAGACACTTTTCACTTTTTGTGTAAAATTGTTTGATTCTCTGTTCTTCGTATGATAGTGTATAGTTCTTTTACATTTTATTTTCTACTAGCTGAACCCGGCCCGCTTCGCTGTGCCTTCTTTAACTTTATATGGAGCAAAATTATCCTTGGAATATTTATTTTCGACAATTACAGAGGTTTTAGTGAAATGTCATGCTACGAAAATAGTATATCGCTTGACTAATAGTTTTACAATATTAGTGTATTTATCTGAATCCCATATGATTTTTATTGGTCTACGAATTTAAATTTGGATGTAGGATGTACTCCATTCTTAAAATACTTTATTTCAGCCCGATATTCTCATGATGTCTGATTTAAGGGTGTCTTCGGGGTTAGGCGGTCCCCCAGACACTTGGCCCTGAAAAAATATCAGCATGGTGCTCTTCTCTCAAATACCATTTATTTAAACCCCATATTGCCATAGTTGTTTGTGGGGCATTTTGGAAAAGGGGTAGACCCACAAAAATTGGTCCTGAAAGTGGTTATCAATTCTTGCTCTGCCCCCCAATACCTTTCATTGGCCTCGAAATTGGATATCAAATTCGTTTTCTAATCTCAAATACCATTTACTTAAACCCCTTATGGATAAAGTCAGCAAATAAATCCGGTTTTGGAGTATGGGCCCTAAAAACTATGAATATCGAGCTCCACTGTCTTGAAGACCCAAATTGTCAAACACGTCCTACTTGGGGGTTGTTATGGTGGTGTGACGTCCCATAGACAGTTAGTCCCGAATGTTGATGCCAAATTCATGGTCTTTTCCCAAAGATCTTACATTTGAGCTCCATTTTTCCATAGTCGGCAAACACCACCGGTTTGGGGGATGGGCGGCCACTCATTGACTTGGCTTTGAAAATATATATCAGATTCGTGTTCTACTCTAAAATAACTGTTATTTGAGCCTCATATTGTAATGGTCAGTAAATACTTCTTATTTGGGTTGTGTTGTGGGATAGGGTGGCCCCATAGACAATTTTCCTGAACATTCATATAAGATTCGTGGTTTACTTCCAAAGACCTTTCATTTGAGCCCCATAGTGCTATGATCGTAAATTTGTCTTCTTTGGGGGATGTTCTCGGGGATGAGCGGAGCCTCAATCACTTGGTCACGCATCTGGATATCAGATTCGAGTTCTACACTCAAATACCTCCATATTGCTATGGCCAGTAAATAAGTCCTGTTTGGGGGGTGTTTTGGGGAAGGGGTAGACTCCCAGAAACTTTGTCTCAAATTTAGATATCAGACTCGTATTTTATTCGCAAATACAATACCTTTCATTTGAGTCCCATATTGCCATGGTCGAAAAAAATATCCCATTTAGGGGTGTTTTGGGGATTTGGGTGCTGCCCGAAACACTTCGTCCGACAATTGGATATCAGATACGTTTTCTAATCTTAAATACCTTTCATTTGAGTTCCATATTGTCGTGATTGGTGTATATATATATATTTGGTGGGTTTTGGGGCGGGGCTCCCACCTTAGGTACCCCTACCGAAATTTGAATACCAAATACCTTCAGATATCAAAAAATTTAGTACCCTATTTTCACCACGGGATCATTATGCACCATCAGTGAAAATTTCAAGAAAATCGGTTCAGCCGTTTCTGAGTCTATAAGGAACACACAAACAAACACAAATTGATTTTTTATATATTGCTTTGCTTTAATTGGCTATGACAGAATATTTGTTCCACTAGCCGAACGTAGAATAGCGTTCCAAGTGCCTCGATCTTCTGCGCTCATTCTAAAATCTCTGACACCAAGTTTCGAGATGTCTCCCACAACTTCATCTTTCCATCGGGTTTTTGGTCTTCCCGGTTTGCGTGTACCACCGTATTTGCCTTCAAAAGATTTCTTTGTTCATCCATTCTGACAACATGAGCTAATCAACGCAGCTGTTGTATTTTGATGCGTGTAACTATGCTATCATCGTCATACAACTCATAAAGCTCGTGGTTCATACGTCGCCCATATTTTCCATTAACGCAAACTGGTCCATATATTTTACGAAGAATCTTTCTCTCAAATACTCCATCTGCTTTCACAAGTACCCATGCTTCAAAACCATATAACAGCACGGGTAGTATCAGTGTCTTGTATAGTGTGATCTTCGTCAGTCGAAAGGTGGCCTAGTTTCTAAACTGCTTACTTAGTCCAAAGTATCATCTGTTTGCCAATATTATTCTTCGCTTAATCTCAAAACTGGTGTCATTCGCTCCGGTTACGGCGGTGCCGAGGTAGATAAAGTTACTGACTGTCTCAAAGTTGTGGTTCCCAACTTTCCCCATTTTTTTTATCTGCTCGGTTGTGCATGGCTTCATGGGAGCTGAAATCATCCATTTCGCCTTATCTCCATTTACTGCCAGACCCATTTTCACTGACTCTCTTTCGATTCTTTCAAAAGTTGCAGTTACTACTTTCGGTGACCGACCTATGATATCGATATCGTCGGCATAGGCGAGTGTCATTAGTGTGCCATATCTATTCACATCTGCATCTCGTATAATCTTTTCCAACAGGATATTAAAAAGAGCACACGAAAGGCTGTCTCCTTGTCTGAAACCTCGTTTGGTATTAAATGGATCGGAGCGATTCTTTCCTATTCTTACTGAGGAACGCGTATCAGCAAGTGTCATCCTGCAGAGTTTTATTAATTTTGCAGGGATACCAAACTCAGACATGGCTTGAAATACCTATGAACGTAAAGGAGTCCTCCTCGGGCCTTTTCCAGGATTTGGCGCAGTGTGAATATCTGTGTGGATTTGCCAGGTCTAAAGACGCATTGATAGGGTCCAATTATCTCATTTTTATACCCTCCACCATAGGATGGGGGTATACTAATTTCGTCATTCTGTTTGAAACTACTCGAAATATTCGTCTGAGACCCCATAAAGTATATTCATTCTTGATCGTCGCGACATTTTATGTCGATCTAGCTTTGTCCGTCCTACTGTCCGTCCGTCCGTCTGTCTGTTGAAAGCACGCTAACTGCAGAAGGAGTAGAGCTAGCTTGAAATTTTGCACAAATACTGCTTATTAGTGTAGGTCGGTTGGTATTGTAAATGGGCCATATCCGTCCATGTTTTGATATAGCTGCCATATAAACCGATCTTGGGTCTTGACTTCTTGGGTCTCTAGAGTACGTAATTCTTATCCGATTGGGATGAAATTTTGCGCGACGTGTTTTGTTACGATATCTAACAACTTTGCCAAGTATGGTTCAAATCGGTCCATAACCTGATACAGCTGTCGTATAAACCGATCTAGGGTCTTGATTTCTTGAGCCTCTAGAGTGCGCAATTCTAATCCGATTGGAATGAAATTTTGCACGTGGTATTTTGTTATGATATCCAACAACTGTGTCAAGTATGGTTTAAATCGGTTCATAATCTGATATAGCTGTCGTATAAACAGATCTTGGGACTTGACTTCTTGAGCTTCTAGAGGGCGCAATTCCTACCTGATTTGGCTGAAATTTAGTATAACGTATTTTATTCTTACTTTCAACAACTGTGTCAAATAACGTTCAAATCAGTTCATAACCTGATATAGCTGCCTTATAAACCGATCTGGGATCTTGACTTCTTGAGCCTCTAGAGGTCGTAATTTTTATCCGATTTGACTGAAATCTTGTACGACGGATCCATGAGAGGATCCATTATCCGGGCTATAAACCGATTCAGACCATCAACATACGCGTTAATTATGGTCTGAATCGGTTTATAGCCCGATACAGCTCCCATATAAATCGATCTCTCTATTTTATTTCTTGGGCCCCCAAAGGGCGCAATTCTTATTCGAATTGGTCCAAATTTAATTGTGGCCCAAACCGGACCATATCTTGATATCGCTTTAATAGCAGAGCAAATCTTTTCTTATATCCTTTTTTTGCCTAAGAAGAGATGCCGGGAAAAGAACTCGACAAATGCGATCCATGGTGGAGTGTATATAAGATTCGGCCCGGCCGAACTTATCACACTTTTACTTGTTATAAATAAGATTTCTTTTAAGGTTGTTCACATTTGCTGTCTTTCTTTGTTATTTAATGTTTTATGTAGATTTCAACGTGTGTTCACTTTGGCCATGGGAAATGCGTTCGCTTTTATTATTCACTTGCAATAATCTAGGGGGCAAAATCAATGTCGTAGCCAACCTGTTGACAATGACCTTTATGCGTGGCTTAATTAAACAATTAGGCATGTACATATTGGCTGCAGACACACATATGCGTGTGTCTGTACACATAGCCTGCTCGCGGGTGCAGACCGCTGGGTACATACCTGCTGGGTTTCAATAGCACCACAGCTATGATAAAAAAAATAGCACGACCACCAAAAGGGGCTATAAAAGGCACATTTATTGTCCGATTTTTCCGAAATTTGGTGAGTTGTGTTTGGCTTTTTGACATATTTCTGCAATTTGACACAGATCAGATTTGGATATAGCTGCCATATAGACCGATCTTTCGATTTATGGTTTTGGACCCATAAAAGGCGATTTTTTTTTTCTTTTACTTTAATTGGCTAATACAGAAAATGTTCCCATTAGCCAAACGTAGATAGGTTTCCACATTGAAAGAAAAGGCTTTCATATTATGTAGTAAATAATTTATCCAAATATGGTTCAACAAGTAAAAAGGTGTTAAGTTCGGCCGAGCCGAACTTTGTATAGCAACCATCTCATGTATATATGTAAACCAAATCTCGTCATAATCCGGTGAAAAATGGTTAATTTATGGACCATATTCGGCACGGACAATTTTGTGGACCAAAATATTGGTCTCTTTGGTGGCTACATCTAAATATAAACCGATCTAAACCATATACGTCAGGGATGTCGAAAAGCTTAACATAAGTCGTTGTGTCAAATTTCAGCGAAATCGTATTGTAAATTCCCCCTTTATGGGACCAAGATTTTATATCGAGAGATCCGTCTTTGTGGCAGCTATATCCAAATCTGACCCGACCTGGGCAAAATCGAAGGGCCTAACATAAGTCACTGACCCAAATTTCGGCGAAATTTGATATTAAATGCGTCTTTTATGGACCCTAAACCGTAAATCGAGAAATCGGTTTATATATGGCAGCTATATTGAAAACTGGACCGATCCGGATTAAATTGCAGCGGGATTTCAAAGGGCCTAACACTACTCACTGTTCCAAATTTAGGTAAAATCGGGCAATAAATGCACCTTTTATGGGCCCAAAACCGTAATTCGGAAGATCGGTCTATATGGCAGCTACATCCAAATCTGGACCGATCTAGGCCAAATTGAAGAAGATGCCGGGATACCTAACGCAACTCACTGTCCTAAATTTCAGCAAAATCCTAAGACGTTATATCGGTCTATATGGGGGCTATACCAAGATATAGTCAGATTTAGCCCATCTTCGAACTTAACCTGCGTATGGACACAAAAAGACTCTGTGCTAAGTTTCAGCTCAATATCTCAATTTTTGGGACTTTAGCATGATTTCAACAGACAGACGGACGGACACGACTAGATCGTCTTCGATTTTTACGACGGAAATAGGTTCGGAAATGCATATTTCGATGCATTGCAAACGGTAATGTGCATAAAAATTGTGTTATGCTTTATGAAGATTTTCTCTTCTGTTATGAAAATTTGGTAAATTACGGGAACATATCCTGTTATCAAAGAAATTGCAATTAGTCTATATACTTAAAGTGGGCATGTTAATTTCCTTACAACCTTTAAAAAAAAATTCACTCATGGGTATGTTAATTTCCTTACAACCAATTAATAAAATTTAACACAATTTCAAAAATAATCCTCGAAGAGAAAAATTACATCATAAATTGTAATCTGGGACAAGCCAAAAAAATTTTGTATGGAATAAAAATATTGTAGAAAATTGTTACTGAAGCTTATTACCATTAATTTTCTGGAGATGTCAGAAGGAAGTCCACCACGCTGTAATATAAAATTTTAATATACAATTATTTAGTTAGTTATGACTTTCTTTTATAAACTTTGAGTAACGAAACTAATTTATGTTTGTTTCTCTTTCGAGACGAGCTTGATGATCGGAGATGGAAAGGGAAAAGGAAAGACATAGATGGCAACACAAACCAACCACAATGGGACGCGTTTCGTCTTTGGTTAGAATTCTTTTCAACCATATTAGGTGTGATGGCTTCAAGGGCCGTGCGTTGGTATGTTGCATTTGCATCGTATTAATAGCGAAAACGCATCTATGATACAATTACCACATTAACAAAGCTCGACAACCCTGCTTATTAGGAATTTAGTTTTTTAGGAATTACTGATACACATTTAATATAAGCAATTGTGTGTAGTCAATTGCTTATATTAAATTCAAATTTTTATGAATGGTGGCAAATGGTGTGAACACAATAATCCTTTTTAACAGGATTACAATAATATTTTTTAACAGGATTTCAGCAAAGTAGATGACAACTTCTTGTCAAAAATGTGTGTATTTCTGTGTATTTATGTATGTGAGTGTATGTTTTGTCTGTCTTTGTATTTGTTGGTTTAAGTCGGCAGAGACTGCGGTTCGTGGTTTTTCCTTAAAATTAAATTCTAGCCCATTTGGAAATATATTTGCCGCAAAAAGCAGCAGTTAGTTGTAGTTATGATTAGACGCATAGAATGTCTAAAATAAAAACTCAATTAGATGAAGTATATATAAAATAATTTATATATAACTTAACTAAAATGAATATTTATTTACTGCATAAGCCATGCTTACTTGTGGTTTAATAATATTAACCGGATTCCGCAATATCTAAAATGGAAACAGACAATAAACAAATTTAAGCAAAACAATATAAAATAAAACAAAACAAAACTAAATAAAATTAAAATTAACGAAATATAAAACAAAATAATTAATTTAGTAATTAATAACTTGATTACTAAATAAATAAACAAAGAAAAAAGGGATCAATAAATAATTTAATTTAGTAATTGATATATAAATAAACAAATACATATACAAAGAATTAATGGATTGAAAAAAAATAAATAAAAAAGATGAATAAGTACATAAATACAAAAACAAATAAATATGCGTTCAGTTCGCTCGTCCGAACTTTGGATACCCACCACCTCGGGTATATATGTAAACCACCTTTCGTCATAGTCCAGTGACAAATGCACAATTTCCGAAGCTATATCGAAGTATGGTCCGGAGTGGTCTAATAAATATAAGACATTGCTCAATTTGGTAGAACAAAATATTGGTCTTTTTGGTAGTCATATCCAAATATAGACAAATATAGTTCTGAACCATATACGCGGATGTCGCATATGGTTCAGTCACTATGTCAAATTTCAGCGAAATCGGATTATAAATGCGCCTTTTATGGGCCCAAAACTTTAAATCGAAAGATCGATCTATATGGCGGCCATATATTTTCATAATGACAAAATTGCATATATATTATCTACTACATATACAACATTTTGCTGAGGCCGGGGTCGCCTTAAAATTATTTTTCTTAAGGTCAAAATTGTGATGAAACTCTTAGAAAAAACTAAATTTTAATGAAATTTTTTAAAAAAAGTTTTAATTATATTTTTTTGAAGACAAAATTTCAGCGCAATATTCTTATATGACAAAATTTCAGAACGGGCCGGACCCTCTTCGAAATTAATTTCAATAAATTTTTTCTAAAGACTACATTTTAATGAATTTTTTTTTTAAGAACTAACTTTCAGCAAAAAAGAGAAACTCTCTAAAGACAACCTTAACTCGAGACAATTTTTTAAAACCAAAATTTAAATTTTGCGTAAACTTTTTTGAAGTCTTGTTTTTTGGTCATTTGTCCCAAACTTAATTTTCCTAAAATTGTTTCTACAGACAAATTTCAATATATATTTTTAAAGACAAAATTTTAACCTATTATTACGCCTGACCCTCGATTCCGTTGTCCGATTCTGATGAAATTTTATCTCTATATATAAAAGAGACGCAAGATTGACTTATCAACCCCCAGCCCAAACGGCTAAGGCTAGAGTCATGAATTTTGGCGCGAATGTGCGTCTTGGGTCGCAGGCGCGCTATAAGATGATTTTGTGATATTTGTACAATACGTTCAGGTACTAAAAAGTACGAAATGGTAATCTTTTTTCCAGCGCGAATGGATGGGGCTAGAATTATGATTATTGAGCGTTTCAAAAAACTAAGATTTGGTGAAAAAAATTTCCCAAAATTGTACCGGAAGTGGGAAATATGGTACATTTAGTACCGCAATTGGTACTTTTTGGTACCTTGTTTATTAATTGAGCTAGAACTTTGAATTTTGGAATTTAGGTACACTATGGCAACCTAAATTGGGATGCCAAAAAGTACGAAACAGCTTATTTACTTTTATAGTGAACGGAGAAGTGTAAAATGAAAAAAATTTGCTTAAAATGAATGATGTTTTGAAAAATATACGATAAGTTGTACCAAATATGAAGTGTTGAAATCGCACCAGGAGTGAAATAAAAAGTTCTAAAGTGCTGTTGTTGTTGTAGCAGGCAGTCGTTTTCCAACGACTACATTCATCCGGCAGCCATTTACCACATCTGCTACCGTGTCTGTCGAATGTTGTTTAGACCTGCTGATATGCCGGTAGATCTTGAGGTTTTATTTTGTAACGCTGAACCTCACGCTCTAGATCAGGAGATCTACCTTAAGGCTTCTGGGCTGTGGATATCTATCCACAAGATGATGATTTGGATGGTCTCTGCAATAGCAGACCAAAAGGTATTGCTTAGGCAGCATGTAGCTATGTCTTCGCACTGGCAGGATCTTTGCCTTCTGATGGAGGTGGTCAACATGAGAACTGAGAAGACAGCCCGTCGCAGTTCGGAGGGCGGCATTCTGACAGATCTAAATATTATTCCACTGCGTGTCACAAAGCTGACGAGACAACACTGGCGCTGCATAACTTACCACAGACCGGCCAATTGCTTTGTACGTGGTCAACGAGGTTTCTTTTTCTGCACCCCAAGTGCTGCCAGCAAGTGGCTTGAGGAACTTGTTTCTACTTTTGACATTATCGCAAATTGCTGTGGCGTGTGGGAGAATGTGTAAGAGCTGTCAAATGTGACGCCAAATATTTTGGGTCACTTGATGGTCGGAATCATTTCTCCAGCGACCATAACAGTCAGCTCAGTATTCACCTCACGCGTATTTTTAGTGAACAATGTGGCTGAAGATTTGGGGGCAGTTATCATCAGATTTCTTGCAGCGAAATATGAGGCAAGTTCGTTGGGGTAGACGTTCAACCTCTCGCAGATGGCAACAATGGGTGGGGCCTGATGCCGTGATCGTACAATCGTCCGCATATGATACGTTCTCTATGCCGTCTGGAGGGGGTGGAATGGAGGATAGGTAGGGGTTAAACAGAGCCGGAGATATCACCCCACCTTGGGGAACTCCCTGTTTCACTCTACGGTGCTTCGACTTCTTATCCCTAAATTCAACAAATGACTGGCAACCACACAGATAATTCGCGACCCAGCGTTTCAGGCCTGGCTGGAGGGACGTGTTGGCGATGTCCTGAAATATTTTGGTGTCGAATGCCTTCGATAGGTCCAGTGCCACGAGGACCGTCCTATCACATGGCCTAGGCTGATTGAAGCCACGGCAAATGTGTGCGGTGATGGCATGCAATTTTGTTGTTGTGCTATGCAGTCTTCGAAATCCATATTAATGCTCGGCGAATGGAAATTCTCCTACAAGGCTCGGGAGGAATAATGCCTCAAACGCCTTTGCTACTGGTGAGAGAAGGGAGATCGCTTTGTACGACTCCCGCAAACTCGGGTCTTTTCCAGGCGTCAGTAGCGGGATCACTCTGCCCATTTTCCATACATCGGGAATTAAAAGTGTGTTCAAAGACATGTTGAGGACAGTACTAAGGTACTTAACTCTAGATAAATCCAGATTCTTCAACATCACTGTAGAGTTTCCGTCGGGGCCCAACGCCTTGGATGATTTGACGCCACGAATGTCATTCGTAACTTCGGCCACGGTAAATTATGATGGCTGTCCATTTAATTAAGTAGCATCTCATAGTAACAACAAACTTAAAAAATAAACAAAATAGGCACTCAGGAATATTCAAATTTCAATTCAGTCTCAAATGATTCAAATATTGCTAAAAAACTATAAAAAGAGTTAATTTCATTTATTTGCAATGGGCGGAATTTTTAAAACTCTTCCCCCCTTTGGGAAAAAAAAATTATTAGAGTCGAGCTAATTTGACCGAGGGAATGAATATCACCAGAAATATTTTCATACTTGTACTGAATAATTTCAACAGTCGAATCGCCTTTCTCAATTCAGCCACAAATACAGACTTTGCTTTTTCATTGTTCTCAATGTCCGCCTATGACTCTGAACGCCTGGGTTCGAATCCTGGCGAGACCATCATAAAAAAATTTCAGCGGTGGCATTCCCCTCCCAATGGGTACTATGCCATGTAAAACTTCTTCTCCAGAGAAGTGTCGCACTGCGGCACGTCGCCCCCTTATCTTTGAGCTTAAATTTGAATCGGACTGCACTCATTGATATGTAAGAAGTTTGCCCTCGCTCCTTAGTGGAATGTTCATGGGCAAAATTTGCATTTGTATAGCACCCGTATAAGTTGACATATCTAGCTTTAATTTGATCTTTTGAGAAAATCGATAGAAAAATGAGTTGCCAAATCCTGAAAATCAGGAGATAAATTTAACAGCAATACCGTACCAATCGGTACGTGTGAATCGTTTAACAAATGAACAAATTATTGGAATTTACATATCAGGTTATAGACCGATTTAGACCGTACTTAGCATAGTCGTGGGAAGTCTTAACAGATCACTACATGCAAAGTTTCAGCCAAATCAGACAAAAATTGTAGTTTGAGCGAATATAAACAAATAAAAGCGTGGTAAGTTCGACCGAAATACACAAAATTTATTCAGATGTTGATCGAGAGACCGGTTTACATGGGAGCTAAATCTGGTTACTGATTTGGACCTAAGTTGACACAGTTGTTGTAAGTCTTAACAGACAAAAATTGAGGATTGTAAGGACTCAAGAAGTCAAATCGGGAGATCGGTTTATATTGAGCCTTTTTAAGAATATAATCCGATATGGACCGTACTCAGCGCAGTTGTTGGAAGTTATAACAGAACACTACGTGCTCAGTTTCAACCAAATCGGAAAAAAATTTGCGGCTTCCAGGGGCTCAAGAAATCTAATTGGGAAGTCCGTTTATATGGGAGCTATATCAGGTCGTAAACCGATTCGGACCGTACTTTGTAAAGTTGTTGGAAATCATAACGAAACAAAACATGCAAAATTTCAGCCAAATCGGCCAGGGGCTCAAGAAGTCAATTCGGGAGATCGGTTTAAATGGGAGATATATATAAATCTTAACCGATATGGTCCATTTGCCTTCCCCAATGACCTACATCAATAGTTACTATCTGGGAAACATTTCAAGCCGCTAGCTTTACGCGTTCGACCGCTATCGTGAGTTCGACAGACTGACGGACGGATGGATATGCCTAGATCGACTCAGAACGTCGAGACGACCTACAGTATATATATACTTTATGGTGGTGTCTTAGACGAATATTTCGAAGTGTTAAAAACGGAAGGATTAGATTAGTATACCCTCATCCTATGGTGGTGGGTATAAAAATACAACCAAATTTTTCTTGATGTAATGGAGGCGTCAAAAAAATTTTAATCTTTTTGATGGTAGAAATCTGAAAATATTATTTTGAAAACAAGTCAATTCTAAAATCGTACTTACTTTGTTGTTGTTTAACGGCTTCAGCAATAAACAAGTAAAAGCGTGCTAAGTTCGGCCGGGCCGAATCTTATATACCCTCCACCATGGATCGCATTTGTCGAGTTCTTTTCCCGTTATCTCTTCTTAGGCTAAAAAAGGATATAAGAAAAGATTTGCTCTGCTATTAGAGCGATATCAAGATATGGTCCGGTTCGGACCACAATTAAATTATATGTTGGAGACCTGTGTAAAATGTCAGCCAATTCGCATAAGAATAGCGCCCATTGGGGACTTAAGAAGTAAAATAAAGAGAACGATTTATGTGGGAGCTGTATCGGGCTATAGACAGATTCAGACCATAATAAACATGTTTGTTGATGGTCATGAGAGAATCCGTCGTACAAAATTTCAGGGATATCGGATAATAATTGCGACCTCTAGGGATCGAGAAGTCAAGATCCCAGATCGGTTTATATGGCAGCTATATCAGGCAATGGACCGATTTGAACCATACTTGGCACAGTTGATGGATGTCATAACGAAATACTTCGTGCAAAAATTCATTCAAATCGGATAAGAATTGTGCCCTCTAGAGGCTCAAGAAGTCAAGACCCAAGATCGGTTTATATGGCAGCTATATCAGGTTATGAACCGATTTGAACCATACGTGGTACAGTTGTTGGGTATCAAAACGAAACACGTCGTACAAAATTCCATTCCAATCGGATAAGAATTGCGCACTCTAGAGGCTCAAGAAGTCAAGACCCAAGATCGGTTTATATGGCAGCTATATCAGGTTATGGACCGATTTAAACCATACTCGGCACAGTTCTTGGATATCATAACAAAACACGTCGTGCAAAAATTAATTTCAATCGGATAAGAATTGCGCACTCTAGAGGCTCAAGAAGTCAAGACCCAAGATCGGTTTATATGACAGCTATATCAGGTTATGGACCGATTTGAACCATACTTGGCACATTTGTTGGATATCATAACAAAACACGTCGTGCAAAATTTCATTCCAATCGGATAAGAATTGCGCACTCTAGAGGCTCAAGAAGTCAAAACCCAAGATCGGTTTATATGGCAGCTATATCAGGTTATGAACTGATTTGAACCATACTTTGCACAGTTGTTGGATATAGCAACGAAACACGTCGTGCAAAATTTCATTCCAATCGGATAAGAATTGCGCACTCTAGAGGCTCAAGAAGTCAAGACCCTAGATCGGTTTATATGGCAGCTATATCAAAACATGGACCGATATGGCCCATTTACAATACCAACCGACCTACACTAATTAGAAGTATTTGTGCAAAATTTCAAGCGGCTAGCTTTACTCCTTCGGAAGTTAGCGTGCTTTCGACAGACAGACGGACGGACGGACGGACGCACGGACGGACGGACGGACGGACGGACGGACGGACGGACAGACGGACGGACATGGCTAGATCGACATAAAATTTCACGACGATCAAGAATATATATACTTTATAGGGTCTCAGACGAATATTTCGAGTAGTTACAATCAGAATGACGAAATTAGTATACCCCCCATCTTATGGTGGAGGGTATAAAAAAGGGAGAAAAACAAGTAAAAGCGTGCTAAGTTCGGCCGGGCCGAATCTTACATACCCTCCACCATGGATCGCATTTGCCGAGTACTTCTCCCGGCATCTCTTCTTAGGTAAAAAAGGATAAAAGAAGAGATTTGCTCTGCTATTATTATATTATTACATGTTGGAGACCTATGTAAAATGTCAGCCAATTCGAATAAGAATTGCGCCCTTTGGGGGCTCAAGAAGTAAAATAGAGAGATCGATTTATATGGGAGCTGTATCGGGCTATAGACCGATTCAGATCATAATAAACACGTATGTTGATGGTCATGAGAAGATCCGTAGTACATAATTTCAGACAAATCGGATAATAATTGCGACCTCTAGAGGCTCAAGAAGTCAAGATCCCAGATCGGTTAATATGTCAGCTATATCAGGTTATGGACCGATTTGAATCATACTTGGCACAGATGGTGGATATCATAACAAAACAAGTCGTGCAAAATTTCATTCCAATCGGATAAGCATTGCGCACTCTAGAGGCTCAAGAAGTCAAGACCCAAGATCGGTTTATATGGCAGCTATATTAGGTTATCAGTCGATTTGAACCATACTTGGCACAGTTGTTGGATATCATAACAAAACATGTCGTGCAAAATTTCATTCCAATTGGATAAGAATTGCGCACTCTAGAGGCTCAAGAAGTCAAGACCCAAGATCGGTTTATATGGCAGCTATATTAGGTTATAGACCGATTTGAACCATACTTGGCACAGTTGTTGGATATCATAACAAAACACGTCGTGCAAAATTTCATTCCAATTGGATAAGAATTGCGCACTCTAGAGGCTCAAGAAGTCAAGACCCAAGATCGGTTTATATGGCAGCTATATTAGGTTATAGACCGATTTGAACCATACTTGGCACAGTTGTTGGATATTATAACAAAACACGTCGTGCCAAAATTAATTCAAATCGAATAAGAATTGCGCCCTCTAGAGGCTCAAGAAGTCAAGACCCAAGATCGGTTTATATGGCAGCTATATCAAAACATGGACCGATTTTAACCATACTTGGCACAGTTATTGGATATCATAAGAAAACTCGTCGTGCAAAATTTCATTCCAATCGGATAAGAATTGCGCACTCTAGAGGCTCAAGAAGTCAAGACCCAAGATCGGTTTATATGGCAGCTATATCAAAACATGGACCGATATGGCCCATTTACAATACCAACCGACCTACACTAATAGGAAGTATTTGTGCAAAGTTTCAAGCGGCTAGCTTTACTCCTTCGGAAGTTAGCGTGCTTTCGACAGACAGACGGACGGACGGACGGACGGACGGACAGACGGACGGACATAGCTAGATCGACATAAAATGTCGCGACGATCAAGAATATATATACTTTATGGGGTCTCAGACGAATATTTCGAGTAGTTACAAACAGAATGACGAAATTAGTATACCCCCCATCTTATGGTGGAGGGTATAAAAATCAAACACGCGTGACCTTCTTCTTCGAGTTCGCAAATTCAACTGATGATAACATTCTTTTTTCATGAGTATAAAGATCGTGCTTGAAGATCGCGAAGTGTTTCATTTAAAGTTCGTTCATTGAAATCAAATCGCTATTAACATACACAACCGCCGATCGGAAGCAATATGGTAGCAACGTATTTATTACGTATACGTATTTACCATACTATGAAACTATTTTTCATGCATACCGTATGCAATAGATTAGTGCACAAAAGTATGTTAAACCCACATTTTCTTCAAAATTTTTTGGAGGAATATTACTTTACAATATATGATAGTTTCATGCATACTTATTTAGCACTCGAAATGCGCATAAGTATGCTAGAATATTTTCGTATTGCTTCCAAGGCAGGTACAATTTTTTGCTGAAGGTTATTTCGCCAAAAGTGACTGAGGTCCTGTGATCCCGTCTACCCGGTTTCGAGAGTGACTTAACAGTAGACCACAGCTTGCCTACATTCCGCTTATGTTCATTGACTACCCTGTTTATGCCCAGATTCAGCTCGCTGATTCTGGGGTTAGCGGGATCCATACAATGAATCCCATCACCCTCGTCTGCGAGTACCACTGCCTGCGCCGGGAAATTGGGCCGCACTTGGGGTATTCGACCGGCTGGTATAAAGCGAGCGGCTGCTGCGTTAATGATGTCTCGGAATTTCCTCTCGGCAACCAGTCCATCCGAGGGGGGTGGAAGTTCACTGAAGCGGCGATTGGTATACTCTATGAATCCAGCCCAATCGGCATTCTTCTGATTGATAAACATCCGGCGCTCAGAGGTTATGAAGTCGGGTGGTCGGTCGATGGTGAGAATTATGGGGAGATGGTTTGACCCCAAAGAGATGACCGCTTGCCAGGATACGTCACTCAGGAGGTCAGGGGATGCAATGGAAATGTCTGGCGAGCTGCTGCGCCTCCTTATAATCCTAGTGGCGGCATCCTCATTCAAAACGTCGAACCTTCAGTCTGCTCTGCCATAACTATTCCACGTGGGTCGTTACCTAGGAGAGAATGCCATGAAGACCCCTATAACCAGACGATTGTGGCCAGATTGTAACCCACTTATGTCGGAGTTGTAAGCTTGGCGATTAACTGGGACACAGCTACCCACCGACGGTATGTAGGTCTATTTCAGCAGTACCGGACCTGACTGCTATCCCCATGCACTTTATGTAGGGGTAACTGGGGTCAGGCGCAGGTGAGATGGGTCTTTATTGCACGGAATGGTGTATCTCGAAGGCCAATCCCCCACCTCCATTCCTTGAGCGATCCTTACGGATACAATGTGCTACATTGTATCCGTGACAACTGTGCAAGCTGCAGGTGTTGGTCAGCTTTGTCTCCTGGATCGCTGCCAACAATATATTTTTCCGACTCATGAAATCCACAATCTCATCGATCTTGCCACGGTGACCGTTGCAATTTAGTTTAAAACAAGTAAAAAGGCGTTAAGTTCGGCCGGGCCGAACTTTGGATACCCACCACCTCGGGTATATATTTAACCACCTTTCATCAAAATCCGGTGAAAATTGCATACCTTATGCTCCATAGCAGTTATATCGAAATATGATCCGATTTGGACCAAATACTAATAGATACAAGTCATAGTTCAATTGTGTATAACAAAATATTGGATGTCGAAAAGCCTAACATAAGTCAATGTGTCAAATTTCAGTTAAATCGGATTATAAGTCCGCCTATTTTGGGGCCAAGACTTTAAATCGAGATATCGGTCTGTATGGCAGCTATATGTAAATCTTGATCGATCTGGACCAAATTACAGAAATATTTGAAGGAGCTTAACTTAACATTCTGTCCCAAATTTCGGCAACATTGGACAATAAATGCGCCTTTTATGTGCCCAAAGCATTAAATCGAGAGATCGGTCTATATGGCAGCTATATCCAAATCTGGACCGATCAGTGCCATAATACAGAAGTATGTCAAGGGGCATAACTTAACTCACTGACCCAAATTTCGGCGACGTCGGACATATGGCAACTATATCCAAATCTGGACCGATCTGAGCCAAACTAACGAAGGATGTTGAAGAGCTTAAGGCAACTCACTGTCTCAAATTTCAGCAAAATCGGATAATAAATGTGGCTTTTATTGACCTAAGACCCTAAATCGGAGGATCGGTCTATATGGCAGCTATATCCAAATCTGGACCGATCTGGGCCAAATTTACGAAGGATGTCGAAGGGCCTAACACAACTCACTGTCCCAAATTTAGCAATATCGGATTGTTAATGTGGCTTTTATTGGCCTAAGACCCAAAATCTGCGGATCGGTCTAAATGGGGGCTATATCAAGATATAGTCCGATATAGCCATCTTCGAACTTAACCTGCCTATGGACAAAAACAGAATCTGTGCAAAGTTTCAGCTCAATATCGCTATTTTTAAGACTGTAGCGTGATTTCAACAGACAGACGGACAGACGGACAGACGGACGGACATGTCTAGATCGTCTTAAATTTTTACGCTGATCAAGAATATATATACTTTATAGGGTCGGAAATGGATATTTCGATGTGTTGCAAACGGAATGACAAAATGAATATACCCCCATCCTTCGGTGGTGGGTATAAAAATATATATTTCCCGGCACTGGCTTGGCAATATTGGGGCTGGGATGCTGCTGTTGCGTATACTACCGCACGGGAGAGGTCGGTTGGGTCAAATAGTCCGGCGACGACGACGCTTGTGACCCACTGCTGGCTATGTTCACACAGTATGACTCCAGTATGACTATACTCCCGTAGTGAAGTGAGGCCAGAGCAAGATCGGAAATGTACCCACTCCATGCACCGGTTACACCTCACCGAAACCGACCGATGATGGAAGCGGTTTTGGCAAACCGAACAGAACAAGGGTCCGGGGTTCTTTTCAATCCCAGCACGGACCAGAAGCGTGCGAAGGAGGCACTCAGGGATGTGCCTCTCCCATGACGAACAAATACGAACACGTACCCTGAGGCGGCAACAATTGCCGATGTGGGTTCCATCAGGTCAATCCGGTACGTACAACCGGCTGCCATGGGATTGAACAATTAAGTGCTCTAATTGGTACTATTTAGTACATTCTTTATTGGCTGAGCTACAGATCTGGAAATTGGTATAAAGGCACATCTTCGCAGTATGTTCCGGACAACTAGGAGATTTTGTTGATATTCGCACATTTTGATACTAAAACATACAATATGGCACTTACTTTACGGATTGAGCTACAGCTCTGAAATTTAGAATACAGTTATATCTAAGCACTATGTACTGAGCGACTAGAAGATTTTTTTGATATTCGTTCATGTTGGTACTACAAGGTACAAATCTGTGAAATTAGGGATACAGGTACATCTTGGCAGTATGTAGCGGGTGACTAGAAGATTGTTTGAAATTTGTACATTTAGGTACTTAAACGTAGAAACTACCATTTTCTACGTTTAAGTACCTAATTACGGATTGAGCTAAAGATCTCAAAATTGCGAAACCGCTGCACCTTGACAGTATTTATCGGCGGACTGGAGGTTCTTTTTTGTTTCAAAAAGTTCTTTCTTTACGGAAAAGGCTAACCCTATTAAAACTGCGATATAGTTACACTAAATATTCATTGTTTGGAGAATTAATATTGACGTTGAATTTTTATACCCACCACCGACGGATGGGGGTATATTCATTTTGTCATTCCGTTTGCAACACATCGAAATATCCATTTCCGACCCTATAAAGTATATATATTCTTGATCAGCGTAAAAATCTAAGACGATCTAGACATGTCCGTCCGTCTGTCTGTTGAAATCACGCTACAGTCTTCAAAAATAGAGATATTGAGCTGAAACTTTGCACAGACTCTTTTTTTTGTCCATAAGCATGTTAAGTTCGAAGATGGGCTAAATCGGACTATATATTGATATAGCCCCCATATAGACCGATCCGCCGATTTAGGGTCTTATCTTATACGAGGTGGTGGGTATCCAAAGTTCGGCCCGGCCGAACTTAACGCCTTTTTACTTGTTTCAAATATTTTGAATTTTATGAATTAAAAAAAATATATATATATTTCTTAAGCCCCTACAAAAAAAAACAAAAAAAAAAAATCACTTTAGTAATATTTTATGACCATAAAGCGAAGGAAGCCGACTTTCGAGAAGCCAAGCCCGAAAACATGACGGGAAAAATTGTTGTAACTGGTTTCAGTCGTCTACTTTACGCCAATCCAAATTTCATTACCATATCTCTTTCCTAACTCGAGCTAGAATTTTTCTAAGGCAGCTCTATACTTGGGTATTTTTCATCGTTAAAGCGAACCTGTCGGAACATTTTTCGATATAACTGCTGTGGAATTTATATATATATATATATATATATATATATATATATATATATATATATATATATATATATATATATATATATATATATATATATATATATATATATATATATATATATATATATATATATATATATATATAAACCAATCTTAACCATGTACGACACGGATGTCGAAAAACCTAACATAAGTCACTGTATCAAATTCCAATGAAATCTGCCTTTTATGGAGCCAAGACTTTGAATCTAAATATCGGTCTACATGGCAGTTATATCCAAATCTGCATCGATTTGGGCCAAGTTGCAGAAAAATGTCGAGGAGCCTAAATGGGCATTATCGGTCCATGTTTTGATATAGCTGCCATATAACTAGATCTTGGGTCTTGATTTCTTGAGCCTCTATCCGACAACTCTATTCTTATCCGACAACTGTGCCATATATGGTTCAAATCGGTTAATAACCTGGTATAGCTCCCATATAAACCGATCTAGGATTTTAACTTCTTGAGCCTCTAGAGGCCGCAATTATTATCTGATTTGCCTGGAATTTTGTACGACGGATTCTCTCATGACCATCAACATACGTGCTTATTATGGTCTGAATTGGTCTATAGCCCGATATAGCTCCCATATAAATCTACCTTTCTATTTTACTTCTTGAGCCCCCATAGGGCGCAATTCTTATTCGAATTGGCTGACATTTTACACAGGTCTCCAACATATAATTTAATTGTGGTCCAAACCGGACCATATCTTGATATCGCTCTAATAGCAGATCAAATCTTTTCTTATATCCTTTTTTGCCTAAGACGAGATGCCGGGAGAAGAACTCGACAAATGCGATCCATGGTGGAGGGTATACAAGATTTGGCCCGGCTGAACTTAGCACGCTTTTACTTGTTTTTTTTTTATGTATTGCTTATTTGGATTTGTTTGTGTCTAATTCTAATTTTTCGGAGTTCTTGCTTTTGACATTTATGGAAAGAAATTAATTTCTTTGTGGTGGAGAATAGTAATAATTAACTAAGACATTTTTTCTTGGTTTTTTGGAGGTATATCGTCCTACAGATATTTGACTTTGTTCTGCCTCAGATGCTCTTGTTTAATTCAATGCGAATTTGAGTTGCGCTAAAGATGAGGAACTCGACGTGTTCGGCCTTAAAATTAGCTCTAGTAAGCTTAACAAGTTGTGGGCAAAAACCCAAGAGACATTTGAAAAATATTTGGACAATTTACAGACAGCGTGTGTGTAATTTGCAGCGTTTGCTGAAAATTACACAGACTTTGTGGGAACAGAGCGTGAAGAATAAGGCTGCCCTTTCGTCGTGTGCAGATTTGAACGCTTTTTTGTCCGAACGAATAAGGATTTTGATGTGTCTTCAAGACCTTGGAACTGATGATTCATCGGAACAAGCTCAAACGAAAAAATTCAGGATCGTTTTATTAATTCATTCTCCGAACGTCGTGCGTTATCAACCTAATCTGCTTGTATGATTTGCCACAAACAAAATCATTCAGTCTTGATTTGTTCCGAGTTTAGGGAGTTGTCTCCTTCTGATCGTTTCATGTTGACTAAACGTCACAAAATGTGTTTGAATTGTTTAGTGGAAGATCATGAGCTAAAACAAGTAAAAGCGTGCTAAGTTCGGCCGGGCCGAATCTTATATACCCTCCACCATGGATCGCATTTCTCGAGTTCTTTTCCCGGCATCTCTTCTTAGGCTAAAAAGGATATAAGAAAAGAGTTGCTCTGCTATTAAAACGATATCAAGATATGGTCCGGTTCGGACCACAATTAAATTATATGTTGGAGACCTGTGTAAAATTTCAGCCAATTCGTATAAGAATTGCGCCCATTGGGGCTCACGAAGTAAAATAGAGAGAACGGTTTATATGGGATCTGTATCGGGCTATAGACCGATTCAGAACATAATAAACACGTTTGTTGATAGTCATGAGAGGATCCGTCGTACAAAATTTCAGGCATATCGGATAATAATTGCGACCTCTAGGGGTCAAGAAGTCAAGATCCCAGATCAGTTTATATGGCAGCTATATCAGGTTATGAACCGATTTGAACCTTATTTGACACAGTTGTTGAAAGTAAAAATAAAATACGTCATGCAAAATTTCAGCCAAATCGGATAGGAATTGCGCCCTCTAGAAGCTCAAGAAGTCAAATCCCCAGATCTGTTTATATGGCAGCTATATCAGGTTATGAACTGATTTAAACCATACTTGGCACAGTTGTTGGGTATCATAACAAAACACGTCGTGCGAAATTCCATTCTGATCGGATAAGATTTGCGCCCTCTAGAGTCTCAATAAGTCAAGACCCAAGATCGGTTTATATGGCAGCTATATCAGGTTATGGACCGATTTGAACCATACTTGGCACAGTTATTGGATATAATAACAAAACATGTCGTGCAAAATTTCATTCTGATCGGATAAGAATTGCGCACGCTAGAGGCTTAAGAAGTCAAGACCCAAGATCGGTTTATATAACAGCCATATCAGGTTATGGACCGATTTCAACCATACTTGGCACAGTTGTTGGGTATCATAAGAAAACACGTCGTGCAAAATTTCATTCCAATCGGATAAGAACTCTCTAGGCTCAAGAGGCTCAAGAAGTCAAGACCCAAGATCGGTTTATATGGCAGCTATATCAAAACATGGACCGATATGGCCCATTTACAATACCAACCGACCTACACTAATAAGAAGTATTTGTGCAAAATTTCAAGCGGCTAGCTTTACTCCTTCGGAAGTTAGCGTGCTTTCGACAGACAGACGGACGGACGGACGGACGGGCGGACGGACAGACGGACGGACATGGCTAGATCGACATAAAATGTCTCGACGATCAAGAATATATATACTTTATGGGGTCGCAGACGAATATTTCGAGTAGTTACAAACAGAATGACGAAATTAGTATACCCCCCATCTTATGGTGGAGGGTATAAAAAAATTCAATAGTTTTTGCTCTGTATAGTATACGTATCACACTTTACGACTTCGGAGAAATGCATACCCAACTGGTTTGACAGTCTCTCGCTTCGGAGTCGTCTTTTGTGACTGAAAGTTTTCGGAATAGTTTGAAAGTTCAAGTTTGGGTAACTAGTGGTAAGGTATCGGGTATAAGTGGCACTGGTTCGGCCACGCCAGATAGAATTTCTGGTTTAAGTATCGTTTCACCTCAGAATTCGTCAATTGTGATAGAAACTACGGCTTTGGTTTTACTATAGATATCGAGTAATTTGCCGTCATTAACTGATTCTGAGAAGCTGTCATCTGAAATGCCACGAATACAGCTGGCTGATCTAGATCTTTTATACCCACCACCGAAAAATGTGGGTATATTCATTTTGTCTTTCCGTTTGCAACACATAGAAATATCGATTTCCGACCTATAAAGTATGTATATTCTTGATCGTCGAAAAAATCCAAGACGATCTAGCAGTGTCCGTCCGTCCGTCTGTATGTTGAAATCACGCTACAGTCCTAAAATATAGAGATATTGAACTGAAACTTAGCAAAGAATATTTTTTTGTCCATAGGCAGATTAAGTTCGAAGATGGACTAAATCGGACTATGTCTTGATATAGCCCCCATGTAGACCGATCTGCCGATTTAGGGTCTTAGGCCCATAAAAGTCAGATTGATTATCCGATTTAACTGAAATTTGGGGCAGTGAGTTGTGTTAGGCCCTCCGACATCATTCGTCAATTTGGCCCAGATCGGTCCAGATTTGGATACAGCTGCCGTATAGACTGATTCTCCGATTTAAGGTCTTAGGCACATAAAACCACATTTATTATCCGACTTTGCTGAAATTTGGGACAGTGCTTTGTATTAGGCTCCTCGACATATATATATATATATATATATATATATATATATATATATATATATATATATATATATATATATATATATATATATATATATATATATATAAATATATATATATAAATACCACAGCAGTTATATCGAAAAATGTTGGACCAAATACTAATAAGTACAGTAGCTATATCAGAAAATAAACCAATCTTAACCATGTACGACACGGATGTCGAAAAACCGAACATAAGTCACTGTATCAAATTCCAAGACTTTGAATCTAGATATCTGGACCGATCTGGGCCAAATTGACGAATGATGTCGGAGGGCCTAACACAACTCACTGTCCCAAATTTCAGTTAAATCGGATAATCAATCTGACTTTTATGGGCCTAAGACCCTAAAGCGGCAGATCGGTCTATATGGTGGCTATATCAAGATATAGTCCGATTTAGTCCATCTTCGAACTTAATCTGCTTATGGACAAAAAAAAAGAATCTGTGCAAATTTTCAGTTCAATATCTCTATTTTTAAAGACTGTAGCCTGATCTCAACAGACAGACAGACGGACATGTCTACATCGTCTTAGATTTTTACGCTGATCAAGAATATATACTTTATAGGGTCGGAAATGGGGGGAATGAGGGCCTAACACAACTCACTGTCCCAAATTTCAGTTAAATCGGATAATCAATGTGGCTTTTATGGGCCTAAGTTCCTAAATCGGCAGATCGGACTTGGGGGCTATATCAAGACATAGTCCGATTTAGTCCATCTTCGAACTTAATCTGCCTATGGACAAAAAAATAATCTTTGCTAAGTTTCAGTTTAATATCTCTATATTTTAGGACTGTAGCGTGATTTCAACATACAGACGGACGGACGGACACTGCTAGATCGTCTTAGATTTTTTCGACGATCAAGAATATACATACTTTATAGGTCGGAAATCGATATTTCTATGTGTTGCAAACGGAAAGACAAAATGAATATACCCCCATTCTTCGGTGGTGGGTATAAAAGATCTAGATCAGCCAGCTGTATTCGTGGCATTTGAGATGATAGCTTCTCAGAATCAGTTAATGACGGCAAATTACTCGATATCTATGGTAAAACCAAAGCCGTACTTTCTATCACAATTGACGAATTCTGAGGTGAAACGATACTTAAACCAGAAATTCTCTCTGGCGTGGCCGAACCAGTGCCACTTATACTCGATACCTTACCACTAGTTACCCAAACTTGAAGTTTCAAACTATTCCGAAAACTTTCAGTCACAAAAGACGACTCCGAAGCGAGAGACTGTCAAACCAGTTGGGTATGCATTTCTCCGATGTCGTAAAGTGTGATACGTATACTATACAGAGTAAAAACTATTGAATTTTTTTTTAGCTCATGATTTTCCACTAAACAATTCAAACACATTGTGTGACGTTTAGTCAACATGAAACGATCAGAAGGAGACAACTCTCTAAACTCGGAACAAATCAAGACTGAATGATTTTGTTTGTGGCAAATCATACAAGCAGATTAGGTTGATAACGCACGACGTTCGGAGGATGAATTAATAAAACGATCCCGAATTTTTTCGTTTGAGCTTGTTCCGATGAATCATCAGTTCCAAGGTCGTGAAGACACATCAAAATCCTTATTCGTTCGGACAAAAAAGCGTTCAAATCTGCTCACGACGAAAGGGCAGCCTTATTCTTCACGCTCTGTTCCCACAAAGTCTGTGTAATTTTCAGCAAACGCTGCAAATTACACACACGCTGTCTGTAAATTGTCCAAATATTTTTCAAATGTCTCTTGGGTTTTTGCCCACAACTTGTTAAGCTCACTAGAGCTAATTTTAAGGCCGAACACGTCGAGTCCTCATCTTTAGCGCAACTCAAATTCGCATTGAATTAAACAAGAGCATCTGAGGCAGAACAAAGTCAAATATCTGTAGGACGATATACCTCCAAAAAACCAAGAAAAAATGTCTTAGTTAATTATTACTATTCTCCACCACAAAGAAATTAAATTCTTTCCATAAATGTCAAAAGCAAGAACTCCGAAAAATTAGAATTAGACACAAACAAATCCAAATAAGCAATACATAAAAAAAAAAAACAAGCAAAAGCGTGCTAAGTTCGGCCGGGCCAAATCTTGTATACCCTCCACCATGGATCGCATTTGTCGAGTTCTTCTCCCGGCATCTCGTCTTAGGCAAAAAAGGATATAAGAAAAGATTTGATCTGCTATTAGAGCGATATCAAGATATGGTCCGGTTTGGACCACAATTAAATTATATGTTGGAGACCTGTGTAAAATGTCAGCCAATTCGAATAAGAATTGCGCCCTATGGGGGCTCAAGAAGTAAAATAGAGAGGTAGATTTATATGGGAGCTATGTCGGGCTATAGACCAATTCAGACCATAATAAGCACGTATGTTGATAGTCATGAGAGAATCCGTCGTACAAAATTTCAGGCAAATCAGATAATAATTGCGGCCTCTAGACGCTCAAGAAGTCAAAATCCTAGATCGGTTTATATGGGAGCTATACCAGGTTATTAACCGATTTGAACCATATTTGGCACAGTTGTCGGATAAGATTTGCGCCTTCTAGAAGCTCAAGAAATCAAGACCCAAGATCGAGTTATATGGCAGCTATATCAAAACAAGGACCGATATGGCCCATTTACAATACCAACCAACCTACACTAATAAGAAGTATTTGTGCAAAATTTCAAGCGGCTAGCTTTACTCCTTCGGAAGATAGCGTCCTTTTGACAGACAGACGGACAGACATGGCTAGATCGACATAAAATGTCGCGACGATACAACTAACAAAAGTCTCAAAAGAAAGCCGCAATAAATTTTGTTTTGCAGACGGTAACTGAAAATCAAGCATTAGAAAAAGGGTAACTTACTCGTTAGGAACTGTCATTGCAACTACAAAGTTGCACTTAAAGGGAGTAGAAAGATTCTAGAAAGAACTTCAACCTAGCTTGGGTCAATAATCCCGGATCAAACGACTATACGAAATTAAAACCGAATGCTTTAATTTAACTTAAACAATGACGATCAAGAATATATACACTTTTTAGGCTCGGAGATGGATATTTCGATGTGTTGCACACAGAATGACAAAATGAATATACCCTCATCCTTCGGTGGTGGTCATAAAAATGGTTTAAATTAACAAATCGATTTTCTTGTGGTGAAATTGGGGTACTAAATTTTTTGATATCTGAAGGGGAGCGGACCCTCCCTCTTACCTTAATTTTTAGAAACGCCAGATCTCGGAGATGGGTGGTGCGATTTATGCGAAATTTTGTTTACTCTCTAATAGTAACCTAAAAACAAAAAATTGGTATCCCTAGTGGGGGCGCCCCACCCCAAAACCTACCAAATATATATATACACCAATTACGACAATAAGATTAGAAAACATATCTGATATCCAACTGTCGGACGAAGTGTTTGGGGGAGCACCCCAAAATACCCCTAAATCGGACATATTTACCGACCATGGCAATATGGGACTCAAATGAAAGGTATTTGCGGCGAAAAACATGGTAGTTAGTAGCACCAGATTTCAACATAAAAATATTCATAAAGCCACATGGGTGTCACCCGATCACAACACGAGGAACCAAATTGGAAGGAAGGCATTCACCCATCGTGTTAGATGTACGATGTACGATATAATGGCGCAGTGGCAAACAATTGCCCACTCCATGGAAAATGCAGCGAAATCCGTACTTGGGTACCGGAAGGTATTTTGAGAATAGGAGAGAGGAGAAACGTCTATTCCGCAGAAAGAAAAAGGAAATGGAAAGACGTGAGTGTGAGCGAATTGATATGTACAAGAGTTATAATTAAGTCCGGAAATTCTCCCAAAAAATTAAACATCAAACCGATAGCTTTGGTGCAGGCAGATCCTCCTGCAGAGACAAGGAAGGAAATCTGGAACTGACACAGATAACATGTAGGATATGGAAAGAACATTAAACCCAACTGCTAGTGTCCGACGTTGGCGGCGAAAAGGATACAGCAGAACCAATTCCTGATGATGGTATAGAAAGTTTACCTCCTAGTCAGAATGAGGTCCAAGTGGCAGTGACCCGACTAAAGAACAACAAGACAGCAGGAGCCGACGGGATACCCGCTGAACTATTTAAGACCTTATCAGACACGCTGATAAGGCGCATGTATCAGCTTATCTGCGCAATCTGGCTAGAAGAACGCATACCCGATGATTGGAACCTCAGCATACTATGTCCCGTACACAAGAAAGGAGACAAGACGGAATGTGCCAACTACAAAGGAATAAGTCTCCTCCCCATCGCATACAAGACACTCTCGAGTGTACTAAATTAAAACCTAAAGTCAATGAGATAATAGGGCCCTATCAATGCGGCTTTAGACCCGGTAAATCCACCCTAGACCACATATTCACACTGCGCCAAATCCTGGAAAAGACCCGAGAAGGACAAATCAACACCTACCACCTCTTTGTTGACTACAAAGCCGCCTTCCATACTCCTTTACGTTCAAAGGTATTTCAAACCATGTCTGAGTTTGGTATCCCAAATTTAATAAGACTCTGCAGGATGACACTTGCTGATACGCGTTCCTCAGTAAGAATAGGAAAGAATCTCTCCGAACCATTTAATACCAAACGAGGTTTCAGACAAGGAGACAGCCTCTCGTGTGATCTCTTTAATACCCTGTTGGAAAAGATTATACGAGATGCAGATGTGAATAGATATGGCACACTAATCACAAGAGAACGCATGCTACTCGCCTATGCCGACGACATCGATATCATAGGTCGGTCACCGGAAGTAGTAACTGCAGCCTTTGAAAGAATCGAAAGAGAGTCAGTGAAAATGGGTCTGGCAGTAAATGGAGATAAGACGAAATGGATGGTTTCCACTCGTAAAATGCCTTGCACAACCGAGCACAAAACTTTGAGACAGTCAGTAACTATTTCTACCTCCGCACCGACGTAACCGAAACGAATGTCACCAGTTTTGAGATTAAGCGAAAAATAATACTGACAAACAGATGCTACTTTGGACTAAGTAGGCAGTTTAGAAACAAGGCCACCTCTCGACTGACGAAGATTACACTATACAAGACACTGATACTACCCGTGCTGTTATATGGTTCTGCAGCATGGGTACTTGTGAAAACAGATGAGGCAGTGCTTGGAGTATTTGAGAGAAAGAAATAATAGAAAAGAAAGAGTAATATATATGGACCAGCTTGCGTTAATGGAGAATATAGGCCACGTATGAACCACGAGCTATATGAGTTGTATGACGATGATTGCATAGTTACACGCATCAAAATACAACGGCTGCGTCTGCTAGGTCATGTTGTTAGAATGGATGAAGAAGCTCCAGCAAAGAAATCTTTTAAGGCAAACACGGTGGTACACGCAAACCGGGAAGACCAAAAGCCTGATTGAAAGATCAAGTTGTGGGAGACACCTTGAAAATTGGAGTCAGAGATTTTAGAATGAGCGCAGAAGATCGAGGCGCTTGGAACGCTATTCTACGTTTGGCTAGTGGAACAAATATTCTTCATAGCCAATTAAAGTAAAGTAAGATATCTAAATTTGGGACAAAGATTTTGGGGGTCTTCCTCTTCCCCAAAACACCCCCCAAACAGGACTTATTTACTGACCGTGGCAATATGGGGGTATTGGAGTGTAATCCACGAATATGATATTCAGATGTGGGACCAAGTGTTTGAAGGCCCACACATCCCTGAGAACATCCCCCAAAGTAGACAAATTTACGACCAAAGCAATATGGGCCTCAAATGAAAGGTCCGCCCCATCCCCCAAAACACCCCCCAAACCGGTCATGTTTGCCGACCATGGCTAAATGGAGCTCAAATGTAGGGTATTTGGGAATAGACCATGAATCTGACATCAACATTCGGGACTAACTGTGTAGGGGACGTCCCACCACCATATCAACCCCCAAGAAATAAAGTATTTTAAAATGGAGTACATCCTACATCCAAACTTAAATTCGTAGACCAATAAAGATCATATGGGATTCAGATAAAGGCACTTATATAGTTAAACTGTTTGTCAAGCGATATACTATTTTCGTAGCATGGTATTTCACTTAAGCTCTTTAATTGTCTTTTTATACCCACCACCATAGGATGGGAGTATACCGTCTTCCGAAATCACGATAGAGGTCGAATTCGTAAAGCTAGCCGCTTGAAATTTTGCACAGGTACTTAATATTGATGTAGGTCGTTGCGGATAGCAACTGGGCCATATGGGTTCCGATTTGGATTTAGCTCCTATATAAACCGATCCCCTGATTTGGCGTCTTGAGCGCATGGAAGCCGCAATTTTTGCCCGATTTGGCTTAAATTGAGCATATAAATTTTTCTGCTAAAACTTCCAGTAACTATGCCAAGTGCGGTCCGAATTGGTATATAACCTAATATAGCTCCCATATAAACCAATCTTCCGATTTGACTTCTTGAGCCCTTACAAGCTGAAATTTTTTTTGCAACTTCCAACAACTGTGCTAAATAAAGTCCAAATCAGTTTATAACCTGTCATAGCTTCCATGTAAACCGGCCTTTCGATCGTCCTTGTTCGGTTTCTAGAAGCTTTAATTTTTACTGGTATGACTGAAGTTTGGTAAATAGAATAAAATTATGTAATTCAACTGAACTTATTTTGTATACATTTTTCATTGTATCCATGGTGGTGGGTTCCTAAGATTCGGCCCCTCTGGCCTTAGCACACTTTAACTTGTTGGTATTGGTTGTAATGGATGAATGGGGTAGCATTTTGAACCTCGATAAAAGACGCTATGAAAAGCAGATGTGAACTGCCGTCAAGTCTTTAAATTTGAGAATAACAAAATGCTATTCGTTTAATTATTAAAAAATAATTATGTTTCATTTCACTTAATTCACCTTTAACAATTATCATAAATTTTTCCTCGGCACCTCCACCGGACATACTATTTTTACATCTTTTTCTGCATCTTTTTTTCTTCTTTCCGCTGTAACAATGCGCAACGGAGCTTAAAACAAAACAACCTGACTAAGCCGTTCATCAACATGAAAATAAGCAGATAATTGCCATCGTTATATTTTTGTGTGTATAGGTACATGCTAACACCCCAATTCGCATACAGTCATTCGTTTTACATCATGCACTAGCTTGCCCAAAATGTAAACAAAAAGATTTGAATAAAGTCCGACTGTAAATGGGTTTATATTTTACTTGGAGAAATATCCTTAAAATGCACTTACATATTTTAAGGAATTGTACACCTCTTTTTATTTTACACTAACTAAAAAATCAAGTATTAAATATTTCTTCACTTGATGAACTTAAATTAGCATGTCCGCAAAATTTAAAGTAATAAGCTTCAGTAAAAATTTGCTACAATTATTTTCCATACAAATTTATTTTTTGCTGTTTCTCAGACTACAATTATTGATGTAATTTTACCTGATTATTTTTGAACGAGAATTTAAGTTTTTAAAAACTATTTATAAATATATTGAGGAACTAGCTGGACCGGACCCGCTCCGCTGCGCCTTCTTTTACTGTATATGGAACAAAATTTTCCTTGCAATATTTATTTTCGACAATTAAAGAGCTTTTAGTGAAATACCATGCCACGAAAATAGTATATCGCTTGACAAACAGTTTAACCATATAAGTGCCTTTATCTGAATCCCATATGATCTTTATTGGTCTACGAATTTACGTTTGGATGTAAGGTGTACTCCATTCTTAAAACACTTTATTTCAGCCCGATATTCTCATGATGTCTGATTTAAGGATGTTTTCGGGGTGAGGTGGTCCCCCAGATACTTGGCCCTGAAAAAATATCAGCATCGTGCTCTTCTCTCAAATACCATTTATTTAAACCCCATATTGCCATTGGGTTTGAAGGGAGTTTACATGATGATTCGTCCCCCAAACACATGGTCCCAAAATTGGTTATCAAATTCGTTTTCTAATCTCAAATAACTTTCATTTGATCCATATATTGGCATGGTCGAGAAATATTCACGCTTTGGGGGGTGTGTTGGGGAAGGGGTGATGCCCTAAATACATGGTCCTATATTTGGATATCAAATACGTATTCTAGTCCCAAATACCTTTATTTGAGCCCCATATTGTGATGGTCAGTAAAAAATTGCTGTTTGTAGGGTATTTTGGGAAAGGGGTATACGCCCAGAAAATTGGTCCCGAAAGTGGGTATCAATACATGCTCTACCTCCCAATTCCTTTCATTTAAGCCCTACATTGACATGGTAGGTAAATATGCCCGATTAGGGGTGTTTTGGGGAGTGGGGTGGTCCCCCAAACATTAATCCCTGAAAATATTTCAACAACGTGCTCTATTCTCCTATATTTGAACCCCATATTGCCATTGGCCTCAACATTGGATATCAAATTAGTGTTCTAATCTCAAATACCATTCACTTAAACCCCTTATTGAAAAAGCCAGAAAATATGTCCGGTTTGGGCTATGGGCCCTAAAAACTATTAATATCGAGCTCCACTGTCTTAAAGACCCAAATTATCCTGGTGGGGGTTGTTGGGGTGGTGGTACGTCCCCTATACAGTTCGTCCCGAATGTAGATGTCAGATTCATGGTCTACTCCCAAATACCCTTCGTTTGAGCTCCAGATTTCCATAGTCAGCAAACATGACCGGTTTGGGGGGTGTTCTGGGGGATGGGGCGTCCACTCAGTGACTTGGCTTTGAAACTATATATCAGATTCGTGTTCTACTCTCAAATACCTTTTAGTTGAGCCTCATATTGCAATTGTCAGGAAATACTTCCTATTTGGGTGGTGTTATGGGGTGAAGTGGCCCCATAGACACTTTTCCCGAAGATTGATATCAGATTCGTGCTTTACTTCCAAAGACCTTTCATTTGAGCTCCATAGTGTTATGATCGTAAATTTGTCTTCTTTGGGGGATGATTTCGGGGTTGGGAAGCCCCCCAAACACTTAGTCACACAGCTGGATATCAGATTCGTATTCTACCCTCAATTATCTTTTATTTAAGCCCCATATTGCCATGATCAGCAAATAAGTCCTGCTTTAGGGGTGTTTTGGGGAAGGGGTGAACCCCCAGAAATTTTGTCCCAAATTTGGATATCAGATTCGAATTTTACTCGCAAATACCTTTTATTTGAGTCCCATATTGCCATGTTCGGTAAATATGTCAGATTTATGGGTGTTTTGGGGGTCGGGGCGGTCCCCCAAGCACTTGGTCCGACAATTAAATGTCAGATACATTTTCTGATCTTAAATGCCTTTCATTTGAGTCCCATATTGTCGTAATTGCTCTATATATATTTGGTGGGTTTTGGGGTGGGGCGCCCCCCTAGGAACCCCATCCGAAATTGATCTACCAATTTTTTGTTTGTAGGTTGCTATAAGAGAGTACAAAAAATTTCGCTTAAATCGCACCACCCATCTCAGAGATCTGGCGTTTCTGAAAAATAAGGTAAGGGGGAGCGTCCGCTCCCCCTTCAGATATCAAAAAATTTAGTTCCCTATTTTCACCACGGGATCATTATGCGCCATCAGTGAAAAATTGAATAAAATTAGTTCAGCAGTTACTGAGTCTACTAGGAACACACAAACAAACAAACCTACAAACAAATATAAATTGATTTTTATACCCACCACCGAAGGATGGGGGTATATTCATTCGTCCGTTTGCAACACATCGAAATATCCATTTCCGACCCTATAAAGTAAATATATTATTGATCAGCGTAAAAATCTAAGACCATTTAGACATGTCCGTCCGTCTGTCTGCTGAAATCACGCTACAGTCTTTAAGAATAGAGATATTGAGCTGAAACTTTGCACAGATTCTTTTTTTTTTCCATAAGCAGGTTAAGTTCGAAGATGGGCTATATCGGACTATATCTTGATACAGCCCCCATATAGACCGATCGACCGATTTGGGGTTCTAGGCCCATAAAAGCCACATTTATTATCCGATTTTGCTGAAATTTGGAACATTGAGATTGTTAAGCCTAAAAACATCCTTCGTTCATTTGGCCAAGATCGGTCTAGATTTTTAAATAGCTGCCATATAGACCGATCCTCCGATTAGGGGTCTTAGGCCTATAAAAGCCACATTTATTATCCGATTTTACTGAAATTTAAGACAGGGAGTTGTGTTGGGCTCTTCGACATTCTACGTCAATTTAGCCCTGATCGGATCGGATTTGGATATAGCTGCCATTTAGACCGATCTCTCGATTTAAGGTTTTGGGTCCACAAAAGGCGCATTTATTGTCCGATGTCGCCGAAATTTGGGACCGTGAGTTAGGATAAGCCCTTTGACATACTTCTGCAATATGGCACAGATCGGTAAGGATTTGGATATAGCTGACATATAGACCGATCTCTCAATTTAAAGTTTTGGGCCCATTGTCCGATGTCGCTGAAATTTTAGATAGTGAGTTGTGTTAGGCTCTTTGACATACTTAGGCCCTTTGACATACTTCTGCAATATGGTTCAGATCGGTTTATTTTTAGATACAGCTACTAAAAATACCAATATTTTGTTATACATAATTGAACATTGATTTGTACTTATTAGTATTTGGTCCAAACCAGATTTCGATATAACTGCTATGGGACATAAGGTATGCAATTTTCACCGGATTTTGATGAAAGGTGGTTTACATATATACCCGAGGTGGTGGGTATCCAAATTAAGATTTCATCCAAATTTAACAAGGGAATCGAGGGTCAAGCGTAAATTAAAAAAAAATATCTATAGAAAAACTTTTAGGAATTTTTTTTTCGTTTGAAAAGACTTTATTGAAATTTATCGAAATCTTTCTTTTAGTCTATCTGTGCTTTCTTTCTTCGGTCTTAAGATCTTATTGCGATTCCATTCCATCATGGTCCATTTGACATCGCCTGCTGATGATATTTCTTGATCGGAATTGAAATCGCGATACGGGATTACCAGTCAAATGCTTCTAGCAACAACATACTTGTGCTGACTTTTAAATGTTTTTTGCTATACTATTCTTTGAATAGAAATCATTAAATAATGGTCAAAAGACTGACAATGTCCTGCATCTGGAATCTCACTAATCTTTCTTTCAGAAATACTAAGGCCCGGCCTAACAAAATTTTTATTGAAATTTTTGCATTTTAAAATAATTTCGAGGTAGGTTTGGCAAAAGTTTGTCTTTAGAAAATTTTCACTGAAATATAGTCTTTAGAAAAAACACCAATAAAATGTAGTCTTTAAAAAAATTTGTATTCAACTTTTGCCTTTAGGAAAAATTGTGAATTATTAGAATTTTGTCTTTAGGAAATATAATGATGAAGTTTTGTCTTTAAAATTAGTACGCTTAGATTTTTTATTTACAAAAAATTTCATTAATTTCATCATTCGTTTAGAAAAAATTGCATTAAAATTTTGTACATAAGAAAATAAGGTGGTCTTGGTCTGATTGAAATTTTGTCTCTATATAATATTACTAGCTGACCCGGGCCCGCTCCGCTGCGCCTTCTTTACGTTATGTGGAACAAAAGTTTCCTTAGAATATTTATTTTCGACATTTGAAGATCTTTGACATACCATGCTACGAAAATAGCATATCGCTTGACTAAAGTTTAACAATATAAGTGCCTTTATCTGAATCACATATGATCTTTATTGGTCTACGAATTTAGGTTTGGTTGTAAGAAGTACTCCATTCTTAAAATACTTCATTTCAGCCCGATATTCTCATGATGTCTGATTTAGTAGTGTTTTAGGGGGAGAGGTGGTCCCCCAGATACTTGGCCCTAAAAAATATCAGCATCGTGCTCTTCTCTCAAATACCATTTATTTAAACTCCATATTGCCATTGGCTTAAGAGGAGTTTACATGATGAGGCGTCCCCCAAACACATGGCTCAATAAAAGGTTATCAAATTCGTTTTCTAATTTCAAATATTTTTCATCTGAGCCGCATATTGCCATTTGGGGGTGTTATGGCAAAGGGGTGATGCCCTAAATAAATAATGGTTGAAAATTTGTTCCCATTTGGGGGTGTTTTGGGAAAGGGGTGATGCCCCTACATTTGGATATCAAATTCGTATTCTACTCCCAAATACCTTTATTTGAGCCCCATATTGCGATGGTCACTAAAAAATTTCTGTTTGTGGAGTATTTTGGATATCAATTCTTGCGAAAATGGGTACCAATTTTTGCCTACCCCCAATACCTTTCACTTAAGCTCCACATTGACATGGTGCGTAAATATGCCCGATTTAGGGGTGTTTTGGGAATTGGGGTGGTCCCCCAAACACTAAGCCCTTGAAATATATCAGCAAAGTGCTCTATTCTCATATATCTATATATCATTTATTTGAACCCCATATTGCCATTGCCCTCAAAATTGGATATCAAATTCGTTTTCTAATATCATTCAAACTACTCATTGCAAAAGTCAGCAAATATATCCGGTTTGGGGTATTGGCTCTAAAAACTATGAATATTTAGTTCCACTCTCTTTAGGACCCAAATTTTCTTGGTGAGCAAATATGTCCTATTTGGGGGTTGTTATGGTGGTGGGACGTCCCCTAGACAGTTGGTCCCTAATGTTGATATCAGATACGTGGTATACTCCCACATACCTTTAATTTGAGCCCCATATTTCTTTAGTCGGTAAACAATTGGATATCAGATACGTTTTCTTATCCTAAATACCTTTCATTTGAATCCCATATTGTCGTGATCGGTCTAAACATATGTTTGGTGGGTTTTAGGAGGGACAGCCCCCTAGGTACCCCATCCAAAATTTGAATACCAAATTTTTATTTTTAGAGTACAATATGAAAGCACACAAAATTTCGCTTAAATCACACCACCCAACTCCGAGATCTGGCGTTTCTGAAAATTAGGGTAAGGGGGAGGGTCCGCCCCCCCCTTCAGATATCTAAAAATGTAGTACCCTATTTTCACCATGGGGTCATTATGTACCAACTGTGAAAATTTCAAGAAAATCTGTTCAGCCGTTTCTGAGTCTATAAGGAACACACAAACATACAAACAAACAAACAAATAAAGAAGCAAACAAACAAACAAACCTACAAACAAACACAAATTGATTTTTATACCCTCCACCATAGAATGAGGGTATACTAATTTCGTCATTCTGTTTGTAACTACTCGAAATATTCGTCTGAGACCCCATAAAGTATATATATTCTTGGTCGTCGCTACATTTTATGTCGATCTAGCCATGTCCGTCCGTCTGTCCGTCTGTCTGTTGAAAGCACGCTAACTTCCGAAGGAGTAGAGCTAGCCGCTTGAAATTTTGCACAAATACTTCTTATAAGTGTAGATCGGTTGGTATTGTAAATAGGCCATATCGGTCCATGTTTTGATATAGCTGCCATATAAACCGATCTTGGACCTTGACTTCTTGAGCCTCTAGAGTGCGCAATTCTTATCCGATTGGGATGAAATTTTGCACAACGTGTTTTGTTATGATATCCAACAACTGTGCCAAGTATGGTTCAAATCGGTTCATGTTTTGATATAGCTGCCATATAAACCGATATTGGGTCTTGACTTCTTGAGCCTCTAGAGTGCGCAATTCTTACCCGATTGGAATGAAATTTTGCACGAAGTGTTTTATTGTGATATCCAACAACTGTGCCATGTATAGTTTAAATCAGTACATAACCTGATATAGCTGCCATATAAACCGATCTTGGGTCTTGACTTCTTGTGCCTCTAGAGGTCGCAATTCTTATCCGATTGGAATGAAATTTCGCACGACTTGTTTCGTTATGATGTCCAACAAGTGTGCCGAGTATAGTTCAAATCGGTTCATAACCTGATATAGCTGTCATATAAACCGATCTTGGGTCTTGACTTCTTGAGTCTCTAGAGGGCGCAATTCTTATCCGATTGGAATGAATTTTTGCACGAAGTATTTTGTTATAATGTCCAACAACTGTGCCAAGTATGCTTCAAATAAGTTCATAACCTGATATAGCTGTCATATAAACAGATCTGGGAACTTGACTTCTTGAGCTTCTAGAGGGCGCAATTCCTATCCGATTTGGCTGAAATTTTGCATGACGTATTTTATTTTTACTTTCAACAACTATGTTAAATAAGGTTTAAATCGATTCATAACCTGATATAGCTGCCATATAAAGCGATCTGGGATCTGGACTTCTTGAGCCTCTAGAGATCGCAATTATTATCCGATTTTCCTGAAATTTTGTACGACGGATCCTCTCTTGACCGTCAACATACGTGTTTATTATGATCTAAATCGGTCTATAGCCCGATACAGCTCCTTTATTAATCAATCTCTCTATTTTACTTCTTGAGCCCCCAAAGGGCGCAATTGTTATTCGAATTGGCTGACATTTTATACAGGTCTCCAACATATAATTTAATTGTGGCCCAAACCGGACTCTATCTTGATATCGCTATAATAGCAGAGCAAATCTTTTCTTTTATCCTTTTTTGCCTAAGAAGAGATGCCGGGAAAAGAACTCGAGAAATGCGACCCATGGTGGAGGGTATATAAGACTCGGCCCGGCCGAACTTAGCACGCTTTTACTTGTTATATATAAGAAAGAAGATTAATTTGAAATTTTGTCATTTAAAAGAAATTTTGCTAGAATTTTGTGTTTAGAAGAATTTAATTTAATTTTTTTCTATAGATAAAATATGGGGTGGGGGGCCTTCGGACCAGTGCCCCTCTCCTGGCTACGTCCCTTATGGGAGCTATATCCAAATCAAAACTGATGTGGCCCATTTGCAATCCCCAACGACCTACATCAATTTTAAATATCTGTGCAAAATTTCAAGCGGCTATCTTTACGCGTTTGACCGATTTCATGTTTTCGTCAGACGGATGGACTTGGCTAGATCGACTCAGGGCGTCGAGACGATCAAAAATATGTATACTTTATGGGGTTTTAGATCAATATTTTGAGGTGATACGAACGGAATGACTAGATTATTATACCCCCATCCTATGGTGGTGGGTACAAAAACAATAATTAAAACAAAAAAGTGGGTTTCTTTTTCTGTGTAATCTGCTACGACCCAAAGAAGGTTCAATTTTAACCCTATTTCAGAGAAATTTGATACGTAAAGTAAATTTTTTTTAACAGAATCCATGGTGTTGTTTTCCCAAAATTAGGCACAGTCGAACTTAACGAGGTTTTATTTGTTTTTAATTCAACATCACGATGACGAGAGCCTATCTACTAAAGGCGATACTACCTCCAGCTAAATAATCATTAGAAATTTTTTGCAAAACTTTTTTATCAAAAATTCATATGGGACATCCCTTATTTACTTTATTCTCATTTGTTTTATATTGTACATTAGTCCCTCCTGAATTACTTATCCTCATTAAATCTTCCTTCGTTACAATGTGCATTACTAATTGCTTAAGTAATGCATTTGTGATCTTGAGATTGTTTCGCACACCATAAGAACAGAAGTGAGAAGATTTACTTAACAAATGGCTGAAAAGATGGCCAGCGTTAAATTATCATAAAAACTTCACATGTTATATGTAGATGTTGTAAAAGAAGTAGGAAAAACCGCAAGAAAATAGGTATTTCGAAGCACCCCCGCAACACAAAGGCAACCCTCAAATCTTTCTCTCCCATTATACTAATGCATATTGAGAAGAACTTTCATTACTGCCAAAGAATGCAAGAAGGAATGACAAAATAAAAGTATCTAAGGAATGCCTAAATCCTAAGCATACGCTTTACACCCTGGTTTTTTCACAGTTTTAGCCATTTACCACTGTCGTTAATGGTCAGTTGGACAACTTAAAAAGGAAATAAGATATTGTCCTACCAAAAGCGTTGGGTGGCTGCTTCAACTGATGACGATGACATAAGTAATAATCGCAGTTAAAATCCTCTGCATCATTCCTCTCAAGTATTATAGCCCTCACTCACTCATCGTGGCAAAAAAATAAATTAGACAAAACTTGTTAATCTTTTGCGTCAAATTCTTTCTGGTAGCTCTCATAATTTATAAGGTTATTAAAGATGAACTTATTGAAGCAACAACAGGAAGGGAACTTCCCAAACCCAAAGGTTGCAGATGCCATACCAACAGTAGTTATTGTAGTCGTATCCATTACTCTTAGCACATACGACTGGTAATAATGACAATCATCCCCATACCGTGATAGATATGAGACATTTCAAAATTGAGTTGCCAACCAATATTTAGATTAGAAATTTAATATCCAACTCCAATTTGGGGCCACAAATTCCAGCCGAAAGGTAAACAAGTAAAAGTGAGCTAAGTTCGGCCGGGCCGAATCTTGGGAACCCACCACCATGGATTCTGCTAAAAATTTAACAAAATCAATTTAGTTTTAGGGCATAATTTTATTCTACATACCAAACTTCTGTCAAACCAGCAATAATTAAAGCTTCTAGGAACCGAACAAGGATGATCGAGAGATTGGTTTACATGGGAGCAATATCAGGTTATAGACAGGTTTAGACCATATTTGGCGTAGTTGATGGAAGACGTAACAGAACATCGCATACAAAATGTCAGCCTAATCGGACAAAAATTGGGGCTTGTAAGGACTTAAGAAGTCAAATTGGGAGATCGGTTTATATGGGAGCTATATCAGGTTAAGGACCGATTTGGACCGTACTTGACACAGTTGTTGGAAGTCATAACAAAATACTACATGCAAAATTTCGGTTTATATGGCAGATATATATAAATCTGAACCGATATGGCCCAGTGGCAATCCATAACGACCTACGTACATATAAAGTATCTGTGTAAAATTTCAAGCGGCTAGCTTTACGCGTTCGACCTCCATCGTGATTTTGGCAGACGGACGGACAGACGGATATGGCTATATCGACTCAGATCGTTGAGACGATCAAGAATATATACTCTTAATGGGGTCTTAGACGAATATTTCGAGGTGTTACAAACGGAATGACGAGATTAGTATTCCACCTTTCTATGGAGATATATTGATATTATTCATGATTATTAGTTGCAGTTTTTTGAAGCGCTATGAGCAGCGCAAACCCCTTAGTAAAATATGTTAATAAATTGGCATAAGCCGTCTGTCTGTCTGTCGAAGTGATTTTTGGTAGACCAACTTAGAGACATCATTTGTGGTCAGATTTCCATTGACGACTACCATCAAAACCTAACCAAACTCATAACTCTTTTTTTTGACGATGAAACAAAGATCTCAAAATGCTTTTTGTTCTCACTTTAAACATGACAAGACAAATTAACGCATATTAGGTTAGTTTATATTGGGAATAGTTTGAAGACACAAATCGGAGACGGTTGACTTTTCTGGGGTCCGAAGAAATTATATGAGCGGATCAATTTTTACGTTGGCAAAATGGACGGGATTTGGTATGGGTATTGGAAGGCATAAATATACGTCAGATGTAAAATTTCAGGCAAATCGGACAAAATGTGGGAATTCTAGGTGCTCAAGAAGTCAAGTAGAATGATCGCTTTATATGGAAGCTATATCCAAACTGAGACCGACATTTCACATTTGCAGTTCCCAATGACCTACATCATTAAGAAGTAGTTAAGGTTAGGTTAGGTTGAAAATTTACGGTTATTAATCCACCCTATGTCTCTATGAATATACACCATGGACATTACAGCCAGTAATCGGCTCTAAATTGTAAAAGTTAGCTTCAAAAAAGAAATTGCTAATTACAAAATGCTTAATTGTTTTCCATACCACGCCAAAAAGTTGGTACATATCTGGTATTGTGTCTCCACCTATAAGTCGGTGTCTGTTTTTATACCCTCCTCAATAGGATGGGGGGTATACGAATTTCGTCATTATGTTTGTAACTACTCGAAATATTCGTCTGAGACCCCATAAAGTATATATATTCTTGATCGTCGCGACATTTTATGCCGATCTAGCCATGTCCGTCCGGTCTATAGCCCGATACAGCTCCCATATAAATCGATCTCTCTATTTTACTTCTTGAGCCTCCAAAAGGCGCAATTCTTATTCGAATTGTCTGATAATTTACACAGGTCTCCAATATATAATTTAATTGTGGTCCAAACCGGACCCTATCTTGATATCGCTCTAATAGTATAGCAAATCTTTTCTTATATCCGTCCGTCCGTCCGTCTGTCTGTCGAAAGCACGCTAACTTCCGAAGGAGTAGAGCTAGCCGCTTGAAATTTTGCACAAATACTTTTTATTAGTGTAGGTCAGTTGGTATCGTAAATGGGCCATATCGGTCCATGTTTACATATAGCTGCCATATAAACCGATCTTGGGTCTTGACTTCTTGAACCTCTAGAAGGCGCAAATCTTATCCGATTGGAATGCACGATTGCACGACGCATTTTGTTATGATATTCAACAATTGTGCCAAGTGTGGTTCAAATCGGTTCATAATCTGGTATAGCTGTCATATAAACCGATCTTGGATCTTGACTTCTTGAGCCTCTAGAGTGCGCAATTATTATCTGATTGGAATGAAATTTTGCACGACGTATTTTGTTATGATATCTAAGAACTGTGCTATGGCGTAAATCGATATAGAACCTGATATAGCTGCCGTAAAAACCGATCTTGGGTCTTGACTTCTTGAACTTCTAGAGGGCGCAATTCTGATCCGATTTGGCTGAAATTTTGTACAAGGGCTTCTCTCATGACCTTCAACATACGTGTCTAGTATGGTCTGAATCGTTCAATAGCTTGATACAGCTCTTATATAAACCTATCTCCCGATTTTGCTTCTTGAGCCCCTACAAGGCGCAATTCTTATCCGAATGAACTGAAATATTACGCAATGACTTACAATGTCAATCAGCATTCATTTATGGTCCGAATTGGACTATAACTTGATATAGCTCCAATAGGATAACAGTATTCTATGTTTGTCTAAAAAGAGATACCGCGCATAGAACTCGACAAATGCGATCAATGGTGGAGGGTATATAAGATGCGGCCCGGCCGAACTTAGCACGCTCTTACTTGTTTTGCCTAAGAAGAGATGCCGGGTAAAGAACTCGACAAATGCGATCCATGGTGGAGGGTATATAAGATTCGGCCCGGCCGAACTTAGCACGCTTTTACTTGTTTATTATTAAGCCTGTAGATGACATAAATCCTTACAGACTACTATTTGCATACACAAATCTTATATAACATAAAAAAGATATATAACGTAAGATAACATGTAACTGTTTAAATGGAATATAATATTTCTTTTTAAATTTAATTCTAAATTTCTGGTAGGTCTGATCGGGACATTGAAAAAAATTCTACTTAGAAGAAATTTTGACTCAATTTGTCCATGGATGATATTCATTACAAAATTAACATTTAACATAGTTCTCCTGCTTAACAATTTTAAGTAGTGTAATAAGGTCCAACTCATATGAAGGTAGAAACTCATATAAACTGTAGAGACTGCCGATCCCACCCACGTTCTCGGAGGCAAAACAAAAGGAATTGCTTTTGAACAGATTTGATCAAATTAGAGGGAAGAGTTTAGTATATAGATCCGTATTCAAGGTTGCAACGTACTAAAGAAGTGTATAATTTTTTTGTCACAGAAGTGTCATTAAATTTTCTGCTCCAACGTTTCATAAATCCAAGGGCGCCGTAAGCTTTAGCTACTGCCATGGAGATATGGTTACGAAAGTTTATACGTGGACCCATAAGTAGCCCAAGGTCTTTAAATGGATCGTATGATTCAACCTCATCGGATCCGACAAAAATAATTTGTGATAAAAGGATCTCGTCTTGAAAAACGCATTATTTTTCATTTGGAAATATTCTGTTGCATAATGTTAATTTTGTACCATTCATTAAAGTGATCAAGATCGGACTGGAGATAATACTGATCATCTTGGTCATTAAAAGACCTAAAAATTTTCACATCATCGGCAAACATCAAAATATTAGAATGCTTTATTATGTTAGGTAAATCATTAATAAAAAGACAAACAAGATCTGGCCGAGGTGGCTACCTTGGGGAACACCGGATTAAACAATTATGGTTTTTAAGATCGGATTTCCAAATTTCGCATTTTATGTACGGCTAATCAGATATATCATAATAAAAGATTTTTCAATATCTGCCGTAGATATCCATAGATATTAATGAATTATTTAACAGTATCAATAAAGGATAGGAAAGCTGATCGGCACTCTGTTTAAAAATGCTAGCCGGGATACAGTCCGGACCAGCAAGAAATGTAGCATTCAAAGCATTCCTGTAGAAAAGAGTAAAATTTTGCTATATTTTATAATTATTTTTAGCAAAGCAATACTCTTTTTTATGGGAGGGACATTTAGTGGGAAATTGTTTTGGGAATGAAATAGCAATATTTAGGGAGGATGGAAACGATACTCTGGTTGACGAGTATTAGATCGAGTGATTTACCAAATGAATCATATACATTACTGATCTGAAAAAATCCGAAGACGAATAAAGAAATAACGAAATCGTTAGAAATGCTAATAGTAACAACTGGTATTCCGGTCCGGCTTGGACCACAATTAAATTATATGTTGGAGACCTGTGTAAAATGTCAGCTAATTCGAATAAGAATTGCGCCCTTTGGGGGCTCACGAAGAAAAATAGAGAGATCGATTTATATGGGAGCTGTATCGGGCTATAGACCGATTCAGACCATAATAAACACGTATGTTGATGGTTATGAGAGGATCCGACGCACAAAATTTGAGGAAAATCGGATAATAATTGCGACCTCTAGAGGCTCAAGAAGTCAAGATCCCAGATCGGTTTATATGACAGCTATATCAGGTTATGAACCGATTTGAACCTCATTTGACACAGTTGTTGAAAGTAAGAATAAAATACGTCATGCAAAATTTCAGCCAAATCGGATAAGAATTGCGCACTCTAGAGACCCAAGATCGGTTTATATGGCAGCTATATCAAAACATGGACGGATATGGCCCATTTACAATACCAACCGACCTACACTAATAAGAAGTATTTGTGCAAAATTTCAAACGGCTAGCTTTACTCCTTCGGAAGTTAGCGTGCTTTCGACAGACAGATGTACTGACGGACAGACGGACGGACATGGCTAGATCGACATAAAATTTTGCGACGGGCGATCAAGAATATATATACTTTATAGGGTCTCAGACGAATATTTCGAGTAGTTACAAACAGAATGACGAAATTAGTATATCCCCCATCCTATGGTGGAGGGTATAAAAACAAAAGACTAATAATGATACATTCTTCGAAAGGATTCTAATAACCACAATTTCAATACCAGACATGCATGGAATTGTTGTCTGCTCGGAGGGTAATTTGGCGGATACTGCAATCAGCATCACATCTGTAAATTCTGTACTATGAACAAAAGATCTCCATATCGTAAACCTTATATGAAGCCATGTTTCAGTAAAAGCTACAACCGAAAATCAAAATCAAAGCTATCTGAGATAAGAGTAGATAATTTGGTATTTAACACTTTGATATAAAAAAGAGATGTCATTATCAAAGGTTTCTAGTTTTTTAGAACAAGTCATGTGACAAAAAAGCAGTATCATTACAATGAATATCGTTATAGATATATTCTTAACAGTCTTCAACGGTTGTTGCACCCGCGAACCTAACCGCAAACAATGTATTTTTGGGTGCAATAACCTGTAGTTGTTAAGAAGGTACAGTCGTTACAGGTGAGGTTAAAAGGAGTATGGTATCTATCACTACCGGAAGGGTGTGTATTGATGGAAGCTGAAGCAAGGGAGCGATTAGTTGAAGGCGGGTTTGAAGCATATGAAGTAGATGGATCGGATGATTGTGAGCCATTAACATTGATTGATGGAATTGATAACGTAGCTATTGATGAATTTGATGGGGCAATATTGACGAGATGTTTGGTGCATTATTAGAATTTGTATCGAAATAAGCAGAAGAATATTCGTTAGTAATTAAAGTTTTAGAAGGTTTTTTACGTTTCCGCAACTAGTTATTAGACGAAGCCAAAAACTTTTGCAAACCGGATTTTCAAAGCATTTTTGTATCTGAGAATTTTTCGGCCTAAACAATGAGATCTTTGTTAGCAGCGAACGCCGGGCAATGCCATCTGAAATGCTTCAACGTCTCGTCATCTTTCTTAAATGCTATCACTTGCCGCACCTATTTTGCATAAGTGTGCCCGTAGTCCTATATGTGCCGTTGTCCTATGTGTGTTTAAATCGAAAGCTTTGTTTACCTTCTTCTTACTTCCTTTAAGTAATAGCCTCTTCTTCTCAAGATCCAAAATTCCCCATGAGATCTTAGTTGTCCTACCAACCGTTTCGCAGTTATACACGGGCGTTCGTCCCCCCACGCCTTAAACTCGGATCGCGTCGACCCGAAAGCGTTCGTGTTAACCAAGTTTATTGACGGCAGTTCTCCGGCCTTCACTACCAAATCATCTGCTTTTTCATTCCCCCTTACTCTGCTATGTCCCGGCACCTAAATCCATGGGATTGTGGATTGTATTATGACCAGGCAGTCGAAAACAGATGTCAATTCCTGGGTTCTCTATGTAGACCCCCAGGTCCACTCTGTCCTCTAGCTTTGATCCACGTGTGTAGCATGAACTTCCTGATGGTAATACCAGAGTTCCATGATTGTGCCATTGGCAGCAGTGCCTCTTACTCGACCTCAAGTGTCGACTCAGGTATCTGATTGGAAACATCCTCCATTACATCTATGTTTCTTATCGTCGCCTTGATTATACCGCTATGGTATGACCAGCTCCTATCCTCAATCCATTCTCCCATCGCCTTAAGTCTCGAAGCCTCAGAGGCTGCCTCACACTTAATCTGTACGTCTGTGGGTCGGATATCTAAATAGTCTCCATTGCCCTAGTGGGAGGCCACCGTAGCGCAGAGGTTAACATGTCAGCCTATGACGCTGCACGCCCGGGTTCAAATCCAGGCTATACCATCAGAAAAAGCTTTCAGTGGTGGTTTTCCCCTCCTAAAGCTGGCGACATTTGTGAGTTCTTCTCTCCAAAGAGGTGGCCGAATCTTGGGAAACCACCACCATGGATTCTGCTTAAAATAATACAAATGAATTTGGTTGAAGGGCATAATTTTATGGTTACTTAGACCATACTTGGAACAGTTGTTGGTCATAACAGTCATAACAGAACGACTGTGCAAAATTTCAACTAAACCGGAGATCGGTTAATATGGCAGCTATATCAGGTTAGAGACTGATTTAGTCAGTACTTGACACAGTTGTGTGAAGTCATAGCAGATCACTACACCAAAAATGTCTGCCAAATAGTGCAACAATTACGTCTTTTAAGGGCTCAAGAAGTCAAATCGGGAGATCGGTTTATATGGGAGCTATATCAGGTTATAGACCGATTCGGACCGTACTAAGCACAGTTTTTGGAAGTCATAACAGAATACCACATGCAAGATTTCCGCAAAATCGGACAAAAAATCGACTTCCAAGGGCTCAAGAAGTCAAATCTGGAGATCGGTTTATATCGGAAATCTCCAATGGCCTACATCAATATTTAGTACCTGTGCAAAATTTCAAGCAGCTAGCTATTCGCGTTTGACCGCTATCGTGGTTTCAAAAGATGGACGGACATGGCTATTTCGAATCAGAACGTCGAGACGATCAAGAATATACAATATACACTTTATGGGGTCTTAGACGAATATTTCGAGGTGTTAATAGATTACCCATCTATGGTGGTGGGTATAAAAAAGAAATATAGAGAAATGATCCATTTTCTTCATAAAGGTATAATGTTTACTTTTAAAGCAGTTATGAAGTATTTTGACTTTGTGTTGAATTTAAGGTATATGTAGGAGCTCCATAACAATCAGTGTGCCGAGCGCTAAAGGCAGGCATGCGATTGCAGCAGCACAGACTCGGAAAAAGATTTGGCGACGGAAAGGCGAACACAAAAAAAGATGCAGTATGTAGATTCTAACTTAAAAATAAAAATAACTCAAAGCGAAAGAATGACATTGACATGACTTTGACGAAAACGCCAGCTCAATGCTGAAAGCGTGCGAAATATTAAAAATTAGAAATCATTTTTGTTACGGCTAAAGAAATCAATATCTTAAAAGATATAGAAAAAAATATAATCATTTTTCCAACAACCAATTGGGAGATTTCTAGTGGAAAATAAGTGACTCTTTCGCTAATCATACTCATAAAAAAAAAAACAAGTAAAAGCGTGCTAAGTTCGGCCGGGCCGAATCTTATATACCCTCCACCATGGATCGCATTTGTCGAGTTCTTTTCCCGTTATCTCTTCTTAGGCTAAAAAAGGATATAAGAAAAGATTTGCTCTGCTATTAGAGCGATATCAAGATATGGTCCGGTTCGGACCACAATTAAATTATATGTTGGAGACCTGTGTAAAATGTCAGCCAATTCGCATAAGAATTGCGCCCATTGGGGACTTAAGAAGTAAAATAAAGAGAACGATTTATGTGGGAGCTGTATCGGGCTATAGACAGATTCAGACCATAATAAACATGTTTGTTGATGGTCATGAGAGAATCCGTCGTACAAAATTTCAGGGATATCGGATAATAATTGCGACCTCTAGGGATCGAGAAGTCAAGATCCCAGATCGGTTTATATGGCAGCTATATCAGGCAATGGACCGATTTGAACCATACTTGGCACAGTTGATGGATGTCATAACGAAATACTTCGTGCAAAAATTCATTCAAATCGGATAAGAATTGTGCCCTCTAGAGGCTCAAGAAGTCAAGACCCAAGATCGGTTTATATGGCAGCTATATCAGGTTATGAACCGATTTGAACCATACGTGGTACAGTTGTTGGGTATCAAAACGAAACACGTCGTACAAAATTCAATTCCAATCGGATAAGAATTGCGCACTCTAGAGGCTCAAGAAGTCAAGACCCAAGATCGGTTTATATGGCAGCTATATCAGGTTATGGACCGATTTAAACCATACTCGGCACAGTTCTTGGATATCATAACAAAACACGTCGTGCAAAAATTAATTTCAATCGGATAAGAATTGCGCACTCTAGAGGCTCAAGAAGTCAAGACCCAAGATCGGTTTATATGACAGCTATATCAGGTTATGGACCGATTTGAACCATACTTGGCACATTTGTTGGATATCATAACAAAACACGTCGTGCAAAATTTCATTCCAATCGGATAAGAATTGCGCACTCTAGAGGCTCAAGAAGTCAAAACCCAAGATCGGTTTATATGGCAGCTATATCAGGTTATGAACCGATTTGAACCATACTTTGCACAGTTGTTGGATATAGCAACGAAACACGTCGTGCAAAATTTCATTCCAATCGGATAAGAATTGCGCACTCTAGAGGCTCAAGAAGTCAAGACCCTAGATCGGTTTATATGGCAGCTATATCAAAACATGGACCGATATGGCCCATTTACAATACCAACCGACCTACACTAATTAGAAGTATTTGTGCAAAATTTCAAGCGGCTAGCTTTACTCCTTCGGAAGTTAGCGTGCTTTCGACAGACAGACGGACGGACGGACGGACGGACGGACGGACGGACGGACAGACGGACGGACATGGCTAGATCGACATAAAATTTCACGACGATCAAGAATATATATACTTTATAGGGTCTCAGACGAATATTTCGAGTAGTTACAATCAGAATGACGAAATTAGTATACCCCCCATCTTATGGTGGAGGGTATAAAAAAATCTATCAATTTATGAGTTTCAGTCAGTAACTAGGATGGCTACTAAATTGGATCCAAGATTCAAAAAGAACGTGTTTCAGTATAATTCAAAAGCTGAACAAGCATCAGCAATTCGACCTGTTCGACCAGAAAAGCTGCCAGTAGGCTCGTTATCCCGCTTTGATTATTTTATAGTTTTCCTTGAGCCATGTGTAAAAAACATCCCAATAAACTGCCGCTTTTTTACGACATGCTCTGTTATAAAGTCTGCAAACCTCTCCCAATGCTGCGAATCTCCACGGTCATCCATGTAGTGAGAGTCGCATCCCACCCTATAATTCCCTCATTTCCTGTCTATTTTGCCTCACTAAGGATAGCAAATTTTACCATAACAATTCCATTGAGAAGAAGCTGGAATACTTCTCTCATATCAGTGAATGCTCTCCGATTAAAATTTTTAATTATATAGGACCTCCTTCGTATTGACGAGTCCGAAGGCCTTTAACAGAGCGATAGCACTTAGTATAGAAGTTTACACGGCTGATTACCTAAAGTAATTTCTGAAAAAGTGTCGCCAGCACTAGGAGGAGATAGCTGAAAATTTTCCGATGTTCTCGTCGAGTTTTGAATGGGTTCAGCGTCAATAGCGGACATGCTTACCTGTGAGCTATGATAGCTCCCATCATTAAGAAGCATCGGTGCAAAATTCGGTGCTTGAATGCACACTCTAATTAAATGTCCATATAGAAAGAGGAACCCCAAGGGTTTTCAAATCTTAATCGAAGAACGCATAGAAAATATAGACGAAACATTTTTTTGCGTTTTGAGAATTCGAAAATTGAAGCAGGCCTGTATATATATATTTAATTTGTTTCCTGATCAATATATGTACATAGGTGTTGCAAGTGGAATGACTAGATAATTATAACCCCATCAAATGGTGATGGGTCAACCAGGGAAAGGCCGATATATCATTGCGCTAAAACTTTTATTTATGTTGTCAAATTCAGAGGTTATCTTATCATAAAATGTCTCATATTTTACTGGCAATGAAGCCATTTCATCTGCAGCTGGGATTCTTTGTACCAAGCCCCTTGCTGGTGCTTGTCTGAGTGGCTTTTTAAGCCAAACCAAACGAAGCTATTGATTTTAATAATTCACAGTGTCAAGAAAAGCCAACAGCAACAACAATACCAAGAAAAACAATGAACGGAAGTTGAAATAATGGGATCTTTCTGCGGCAGCATCATCCATCGGTAGCTCACGCATGAGTGGCGCGTGCCGGTATTTAGTGCGAGAACAGTCAGTCGAATTTTCTCATGATTTTCATGATGCGGCCATTACCGTTTTTCAAAGGTTATGCAACCCCGTTAGGAAGCCCAATAGCAATCTGTCAGCTCAAATAGCAGGAGTACATTTTCTTAAAGTAAATGCCCTATTTTTATTTTTATTACATTTCATTTTTGCAGCAAACCATGGGGATGGGACGACAATCAACATTTCAATATTTTTCCGTCTTTTATTGGTGGTGTGGCAAAGATGTTAAAGGACTGTGGGTCTTATTCTTAAATTTTAATATTTAATACAAACATATGTAATTTTTGTGTAAGCGAAGTTTCTGTTGCTGTTTTAGGTCTTATTGATAAATGGCTCCCAATTTATTGTATTTTGAAGAGTTACGTTCTTGGACCATTTTTCATTATGTAAAACACATTGTTTAAATTATTAAAAACATCGTGAAATGTTTTTATGAATCCAAATGATAACCATTAGTCTAGTGTGAGGGAGGGAGGTAGAAAGTCGACGACAGATGCATCAGATGTTTTAATTTTTTTTTTTTTGACACTAAAAGCTTTCGATAAAACCTTTCGACGGGGGCGAGAAAGTGTAAGATAACTTATTTACGTTTCGCACGCAATCTTCTTAAAATCTTATCTATATCTTCTACATATATACACACTAGCTGACCCGGGCCCTGCGCCTTCTTTTACTTTATATGAAAAAAACTTTCCTTGGAATATTTATTTTCGACAATTAAAAAGCTTTCAGTGAAATACCATGCTACGAAAATAGTATATCGCTGGACTAACAGTTTAACAATATAAGTGCCTTTATCTGAATCCCATATGGTCTTTATTGGTCTACGAATACGAAGTTTGGATATAGGGTGTACTCCATTCTTAAAATACTTCATTTAAGCCCGTCTACTCATGATTTCTGATTTGGTGGTGTTTTCGGGGAGAGGTGGTCCCCCAGATACTTGGCCCTGGAAAATATCAGCATCGTGCTCTTCTCTCAAATACCACTATTGCCATTGGCTTAAGAGGAGTTTACAGAATGAGGCGTCCCCCAAAACACATGGCCCCAAAATAGGTTATCAAATATGTTTTCTAATCTTAAAAACCTTTCATTTGAGCCACATATTGGCATGGTCGAAAAAGTTTATTCCATTAGGGGTGTTTTTTGGGAAAGGGGTGATGCCCTAAATACATAGTCCTAAATTTGGATATCAAATACGTATTCTACTCCCAAATACCTTTATTTGAGCCCCATATTGCGATGGTCACTAAAAAATTGCTGTTTGTGGGGTATTTTGGGAAAGGGGTAGACCCCCAGAAAATTGGTCCCGAAAATGGGTATAAATTCTTGCTCTACCCCCCAATTCCTTTCATTTAAGCTCCACATTGACATGGTCGGTAAATAGCCCGATTTAGGGGTGTTTTGGGGATTGGGGTGGTCCCCAATCCTCTGCTAATCCCGGAAAATATATCCGCAACTTGCTCTATGTATCATTTATTTGAACCCCATATTGCCATTGCCCTCTATATTGGATATCGAATTCGTTTTCTAATCTCATTTAAACGCCTTATTGCAAAAGTCAGCAAATATGTCAGGTTTGAGGTATTGGCCTTAAAAGCTATGAATATTTAGTTCCACTGTCCTGAAGACCCAAATTGTATTGGTGAACAAATACGTCCTACTTGAGGGTTGTTATGGTGGTGGGACGTCCGCTAGACACTTGGCCCCTAATGTTAATATCAGATACGTGGTCTACTCCCACATACCTTTAATTTGAGCCCCATATTTCCATAGTCGGCAAACATGACCAGCTTGGGGGTGTTTTGGGGGATGGGCGGCCACTCAGTGAGTTGGCCTTGAAAATATATATCGGATTTGTGTTCCACTTTGAAAATCCTCTTATTCGAGCCTCATATTGCAATAATCAGAAAATACTTACTATTTGGGTGGTGTTGTGGGGGTGGGGTGGCCCCATAAACACTTTTCCCGAATATTGATATCAAATTCGTGCTTTACTTCCGAAGACATTTTATTTGGGCCTTATATTGCTATGGTCGTAAATTCGTCGCCTTCGGGTGATGTTTTTGGTGAGAGGCGGCCCCCAAACACTTGGTCCCATATTTGGATATCAGACTCGTATTCTACATTCAAATACCTTTTATTGAAGCCCCATATTCCTATGGTCAGTAAATAAGTTCTGTTTGGGGGGTGTTTTGGGAAAGGGATGGACCCCCGAAAACGTGGTCCCACATTTGTATATCAGTTTCGTATTCTACTCGCAAATACCTTTCATTTGAGTCCCATATTGCTATGGTCGGTAAATATGTCCAATTTAGCGGTGTTTTGGGGCTCGGGGTGGTCCCCCTAGCACTTGGTCCGGCAATTGGATATCAGATACGTTTTCTTATCCTAAATACCTTTCATTTGAGTCCCATACTGTCGTAATTGGTCTAAATATATGTTTGGTAGGTTTTAGGGTGGGGCAGCCCCCTTAGGTACCCATCCGAAATTTGTATACAAAATTTTTATTTTTAGGGTACTACATGAGTGCACACAAAATTTCGCTTAAATCACACCACCAATGTCCGAGATCTGGCGTTTCTGAAAATTAGGGTAAGGGGGAGGGTCCGCCCCCTTTAGATATCAAAAAATGTAGTACCCTATTTTCACCACTGATTCAATAAGCACCATCTGTGAAAATTTAAAGAAAACAAGTAAAAGCGTGCTAAGTTCGGCCGGGCCGAATCTTATATACCCTCCACCATGGATCGCATTTGTCGAGTTCTTTTCCCGGCATCTCTTCTTAGGCAAAAAAGATATAAGAAAAGAGTTGCTCTGCTATTAAAACGATATCAAGATATGGTCCGGTTCGGACCACAATTAAATTATATGTTGGAGACCTGTGTAAAATTTCAGCCAATTCGTATAAGAATTGCGCCCATTGGGGCTCACGAAGTAAAATAGAGAGAACGATTTATATGGGATCTGTATTATATGGCAGCTATATCAGGTTATGAACCGATTTGAACCTTATTTGACACAGTTGTTGAAAGTAAAAATAAAATACGTCATGCAAAATTTCAGCCAAATCGGATAGGAATTGCGCCCTCTAGAAGCTCAAGAAATCAAATCCCCAGATCTGTTTATATGACAGCTATATCAGGTTATGGACCGATTTCAACCATACTTGGCACAGTTGTTGGATATCATAACGAAATACTTGGTGCCAAAAATTCATTCCAATCGGATAAGAATTGCGCACTCTAGAGGCTCAAGAAGTCAAGACCCAAGATCGGTTTATATGGCAGCTATATCAGGTTATGGACCGATTTAAACCATACTTGGCACAGCTGTTGGGTATCATAACAAAACACGTCGTGCGAAATTCCATTTCAATCGGATAAGAATTGCGCCCTCTAGAGGCTCAAGAAGTCAAGACCCAAGATCGGTTTATATGGCAGCTATATCAAGTTATGAACCGATTTGAACCATACTTGGCACAGTTGTTGAATATAATAACAAAACACGTCGTGCAAAATTTCATTTCAATCGGATAAGAATTGCGCACTCTAGAGGCTCAAGAAGTCAAGACCCAAGACCGGTTTATATGGCAGCTATATCAGGTTATGGACCGATTTGAACCATACTTGACACAGTTGTTGGATATCATAACAAAACACGTTGTGCAAAATTTCATCCCAATCGGATAAGAATTGCGCCCTCTAGAGGCTCAAGAAGTCAAGACCCAAGATCGGTTTATATGGCAGCTATATCAGGTTATCGACCGATTTGAACCATACTTGGCACAGTTGTTGGATATCATAAAGAAACACGCCGTACAAAATTTCTTTCGAATCGGATAAGAATTGCGCACTATAGAGGCTCAAGAAGTCAAGACCCAAGATCGATTTATATGGCAGCTATATCAAAACATGGACCGATATGGCCCATTTGCAATACCAACCGACCTACACTAATAAGAAGTATTTGCGCAAAATTTCAAGCGGCTAGCTTTACTCCTTCGGAAGTTAGCGTGCTTTCGACAGACAGACGGACGGACGGACTCTAGAGGCTCAAGAAGTCAAGACCCAAGATCGGTTTATATGGCAGCTATATCAGGTTATGAACCGATTTGAACCATACTTGGCACAGTTGTTGAATATAATAACAAAACACGTCGTGCAAAATTTCATTTCAATCGGATAAGAATTGCGCACTCTAGAGGCTCAAGAAGTCAAGACCCAAGATCGGTTTATATGGCAGCTATATCAGGTTATGGACCGATTTGAACCATACTTGGCACAGTTGTTGGATATCATAAAGAAACACGCCGTACAAAATTTCTTTCGAATCGGATAAGAATTGCGCACTCTAGAGGCTCAAGAAGTCAAGACCCCAGATCGATTTATATGGCAGCTATATCAAAACATGGACCGATATGGCCCATTTGCAATACCAACCGACCTACACTAATAAGAAGTATTTGTGCAAAATTTCAAGCGGCTAGCTTTACTCCTTCGGAAGTTAGCGTGCTTTCGACAGACAGACGGACGGACGGACGGACGGACGGACAGACGGACGGACATGGCTAGATCGACATAAAATGTCACGACGATCAAGAATAAATATACTTTATGGGGTCTCAGACGAATATTTCGAGTAGTTACAAACAGAATGACGAAATTAGTATACCCCCCATCTTATGGTGGAGGGTATAAAAAGAAAACACACGAATATACAAAGAAAGAAGCAACAAGTAAAAGCGTGCTAAGTTCGGGCGGGCCGAATCTTATATACCCTCCACCATGGAGAGTCATATAAACCGATCTTGGGTCTTGACTTCTAGAGTCTCTAGAGGGCGCAATTCTTATACGATTGGATTGAATTTTTGCACGAAGTATTTTGTTATGATGTCCAACAACTGTGCCAAGTATGGTTCAATTCAGTTCATAACCTGATATAGCTGCCATATAAACAGATCTGGGAACTTGACTTCTTGAGCTTCTAGTGGGCGCAATTCCTATCCGATTTGGCTGAAATTGTGCATAACGTATTTTATTTTAACTTTCAACAACTATGCCAAATAAGGTTTAAATCGGTTCATAACCTGATATAGGTGGCATATTAAGCGATCTGGGATCATGACTTCTTGAGCCTCTAGCGGTCGCAATTATTATCCGAATTGCCTGAAATTTTGTACGACGGATCCTCTCTTGGCCGTCAACATACGTGTTTATTATGATCTGAATCGGTTTATAGCCCGATACAGCTCCCATATTAATTGATCTCTCTATTTTACTTCTTGAGCCCCCAAAGGGCGCAATTCTTATTCGAATTGGCTGACATTTTACACAGGTCTACAACATATAATTTAATTGTGGTCCAAACCGGACCCTATCTCTCTCATAGCAGAGCAAATCTTTTCTTATATCCTTTTTTGTCTAAGAAGAGAAGATGCCGGGAAAAGAAAAGATTCGGCCCGGCCGAACTTAGCACGCTTTTACATGTTATATATATATATATATATATATATATATATATATATATATATATATATATATATATATATGTATATATATATATATATATATATATATATATATATATATATATATATATATATATATATATATATATATATATATATATATATATATATATATATATATATATATATATACTAGCTAACCCGGACCAGCTCCGCTGCGCCTTCTTTTACTTTATATGGAACAAAAGTTTCCTTGGAATATTTTTTTCGACAATTAAAGATCTTTTTGTGAAATACCATGCTACGAAAATAGTATATCGCTTGACTAACAGTTTTGCAATATAAGTGCCTTTATCTGAATCCCATATTATCTCTATTGGTCTACGAATTTAAGTTTGGATGTAAGGTGTACTCCATTCTTAAAATACTTCATTTCAGCCCGATATTCTCATGATGTCTGATTTAGTCGTGTTTTCGGGGGAGAGATGGTCTCCCAGATACTTGGCCCTGAACAAATATCACCATCATGCTCTTCTCTCAAATACCATTTATTTAAACCCCATATTGCCATTGGCTTAAGAGGAGTTTACAGGATGAGGCGTCCCCCAAACACATGGCAAATTGGTTGTCAAATTCGTTTTCTAATCTCAAATACCTTTCATTTGAGCCACATATTGACGTGATCGAAATTTTTTTTCCCTTTAGGGGGTGTTTAGGGATTTTGGGAAAGGACTGATACATGATCCTACATATGAATATAAAATTCGTATTCTACTCCCAAATACCTTTATTTGAGCCCCATATTGCGATGGTCACTAAAAAATTGCTGTTTGTGGGTTATTTTGGGAAAGGGGATGTTCCCCAATTGGTCCCGAAAATGGGTGTCAATTCTTGCTCTACCCCCCAATACCTTTCATTTAAACTCCACATTGACATGGTGGGTAAATATGCCCGATTTAGGGGTGTTTTGGCGATTGTATTTGAATCCCATGTTGTCATCGGCCACAAAATTGGATATCAAATTCGTTTTCTAATCTCAAATACTATTCACTTAAACCCCTTATTGAAAAAGCCAGCAAATATGTCCAGTTTTGTGTATAGGCCCTAATAACTATGAATATCGAGCTCCACTGTCTTGAAGACCCAAATTGTCTTGGTGAGCAAATACGTCCTATTTGGGAGTAGTTATGGTGGTGGGACGTCCGCTAGACAGTTGGCCCCTAATGTTCATATCAGATACGTGGCCTACTCCCACATACCTTTCATTTGAGCCCCATATTTCTATAGTCGGCAAACATGACCGGCTTGGGGGTGTTTTGGGGGATGGGTGGCAGTGAATGGCTTTGAAAATATATATATTGGATTCGTGTTCCACTTTAAAAACCCTCTTATTTAAGCCTCATATTGCAATAGTCAGAAAATACTTACTATTTGTGGGGGTAATCACAAGTAATATTGAGAGTGAAGAGAAAATCCTCCTTCGTAAGAATCGGTTATCCATTTTATTGCATTATTACTGCAATAGATCTTGTCTCTAAGCCAAAAAAAAACATGCCATTACCAAATTTTAAGACGATCGCATGATACCTACGACCTGTACTTTGCACAAACATGGACAGACGGACATAGCTAAATCGAATCAGAAGTTGGTTTTGAGTCGATCGGTATACTAATCAATGGGTCTATCTCTCTTCTCTCTTGGTTGTTACAAACAAATTCACTAAGTTATATTGCCTTGTAGTACCACAGTAGTGGTGTAGGGTATAAAAATGAATTTGTGTTTGTTTGTGGGTTTGTAAATTTATTTTTTCCGTATAGGCTCGAAACGGCTGAACAGATTTCTTGGAAATTTTCACAGATTGTGGGGACGGGTCTGGAAGGAGCAATGGGATATATAATTTTTTGATATCGCAAGGGGGGCGAACCATCCCCTACCCCAAAAGGACCACCCAAAAATAAAAGTGGACCGATCGGGAGAATTTGGGTCTTAAATAAAAGGTATTCGGGAGTAGAATACAAATTAGATATCAAAAGTTGAGTCCAAGTATGTAGGGAGGTTCTTCGACCCCAAAACCCCTTCATATAGGCATATTGGACGATAATGACAATATGGGACTTAACTGAAAGCTATTCGGAAGTAGATTACGAATATAGTCTGGAAGAAATTTTCTTATAACGCGAGGATGGCGGACCCTCCCTCGTTACCACAAAAACACCAAACTAAATCAAGGTTGACCAGTCGGGACAATATGTGTATCAAATGAAAGGTATTGGAGAGTAGAATACGAATATGGTGGGTCCAAGGAATACGGGGTCTTCTCCAAATCCGAAACTCTCCAAAAAAACATATTGGGCGTACACATTAATATGGGACTCAAATGAAAGGTATCGGGAAAAGATTACAAATATGACATAAAAATTTGTTTGTTTGTACCGTGTAGACTCGAAAACGGCTGAACCAAATTCTTTAAAATTTTCACAGATAGTGGGTAGTGGTCTGGAAGGAGCAATAGGTTATATAATATTTTGATATCTCAAAGGGGATGTACCCTCCCCCTGACCCAAAAAGTACTACCCATAAATAAAAGTGGACCGATCGGGGCAATATGGGCACCAATGGAAAGGTTTCGGGAGTAGAATACAAATTTGATATCAAAAGTTGGGACCAAGTACCTAGGGGTCTGCCCCGACCCCAAAACCCCTTCAAATAAGCATATTGGACGATATTGACAAAATGGGACTCGAATGAGAGGTATTCGGGAGTATATTACGAATATGGTCAAGAAGGAGGGATAGACTATATAATATGTGGATATCGGAAAGGGGTCGGACCCTCCCCCGTCCCCAAAAATACCACCCAAATTCAAGGTTGACCGATCGGGACCATGTGGGCATCAAATGGAAGGTATTAGAGAGTAGAATATGAATATGATATTAAAAGATGGGTCCAAGGAACCCAGGGGCCACTCCAACCTAAAAAGTTCCCCAGCCAAGCATATTGGACGTGCATATCAATATGGGACTCAAATGAAAGGATTATGTCTTAGTATTTGCGGGTCGCCCCAACCCCAAAATGCCTCGCAAATGGGAGTTTTACTTGATCATAGCTATATAAGACTCAAATGCAAGGTATTTAGGAGTTTATTACGAATATGACCTTAAACTTTGTGTCCCAGAATCTAGGTGGCGCTTTACCTTCAAAAATCGCCTCCAATAGATTATTTGGCCAATTAAAACAAATAGGGGATCAAACGATAGATATTTTTGACTAGAGTGCGTCATTCAAACATGTGCTCAAGTGGCAGATGGAGAGTGGCGCATAACCCTCATACAGACACCCTTCACCAAACGGCTGTATACACCAATCATAATAATATGGGGTTAAATTAAAGGTATAAGGTTGTGGACTGCAATCTGATATCTTCATTCTACTCATACATCTAGCGGACCAATTCACCCCAAAACAGTCGATCAATCATAATGACCTAAAAGTACACTGTGTGATTTATTTAATGTGCGGGGACACAAATAAATGTAGGCCGGCATACCCCAAAAATTATGACGTTTAGTGTGATAGGAGGAGTTGCAAACCTTAATGTTAAGATTGCAACCATTTTAAGCTCATCGATAGACAAGACGAAACGACGTGCTGCTGGGCCAAACTTTTTTGTTCAAAAGTTTTGCAACAACTATCGCCATCGCACCAAATATATAGACTGGCAAATAAGTTCTTTACCACAGAAAATAGTTTAATAACGCAATTAGATTTGATTTAAAAAAGGACTAAGTGATGACTATTAAAAAGGTAGTCATATAGTCATTTATAGACAACTACCACATGAGGATCAATGTTATAGACGTTAACCCACACAAGCGAGCAGCAGCAGATGGGAGATGGGTAGGGCGATTTAAGCGAAATTTTGTTGGCACACTTATATTAACCTAAAAACAAAAATTTGGTATCACAATCTGCGATGGGATGTCTAGGAGGGCCGCCCACCCCAATGTGGGTATCAAATTAATGGTATTTGAGATAGAAAACGAATCTGATATCCAATTGTAGGACTAAGTGTTTCGTGGGTCACCCCACCCCCCAAAAAACCCCGAATCGGACATATTTACTGACCATAGCAGTATCGATCTTAAATGAAAGGACGTTGGGGGTAGAGCAAGAAATTGCTTCCATTTTTGAGACCATGTCGCTGGGGATCCACCATACCCTTAAACAGGACTTTTACTTATTGGGGTTTTTGGGTGTTTCAGAGTAGAAAAACTAACTGGAAATTTGGAATACATTTTGAACTGACTTGGGCAGAAATTTCCAAATTTGGTGTACTCCTTTCCAATATAGCATTATCGGCCGCAGCAGCGTGGGCCGGGCTCAGCTAGTCTTATATATAAAAATCAATTTGTGTTTGTTTGTGTAATCCTTATTGACTCAGAAACTGTTGAACCGATTTTCTTGAAATTTTCACAGATGGTGCATAATGATCCCGTGGTGAAAATAGGGTACTACATTTTTTGATATCTGAAGGGGGGGGAGGGGGGGGGGACGGACCCTCCCCCTAACCCTAATTTTAGAAACGCCGGATCTCGGAGGTGTGTGGTGCGATTTAAGCCATATTTTGTGTGCTCTCATATTGTACCCTAAAAATAAAAATTTGGTTTCCAAATTTCGGATGGGGTACATAAGGGGGCCGCTCCACCCTAAAACCTACCAAACATACATTTACACCAATCACGAAAAAATGGGACTCAACCTAAAGGTATTTAGACATAAGACAACGTATCTGATATCCAATTGTCGGACCAAGTGTTTCGGGGAGCCATCCAAACACACAGAACACCTATAAATCAGACATATTTACCAACCATGGCAATATGGGACTCAAATGAAAGGTATTTGCGAGTAGAATACGAATCTGATATCTCAGTGTGGGACTACGTTTCCGGGGGTCCATCCCTTCCCCAAAACACCCCCAAACAGGACTTATTTACTGACCATAGGAATATGGGGCTTATATAAAAGGTATTTAAGTGTAGAATTTGAATCTGATATCTAAATATGGGACCAAGTGTTTGGTGGGCCGCCTCTCCCTAAAAACATCCCCCCAAGGTGACATATTTACGACCATAGGAATATGGGGCTCAAATTAAAGGTCTTTGGGAGTAAAGCACGAATCTGATAACAATATTCGGGAAAAGTGTCTATGGGGCCACCCCACTCCCACAACACCACCCAAATAGGAAGTATTTGCTGACTATTTCAATATGAGGCTCAAATAAGGGGATTTTTAGAGTAGAACACTAATCCGATATATATTTTCAAGGCCAACTCACTGAGTGGCCGCCCTTTCCCCAAGCCGGTCACGTTTGACGACTATGGAAATATGGGGCTCAAATTAAAGGTATTTTGGAGTGGACCACGTATCTGATATCAACATTAGGGGTCAACTGTTCGGGGGACGTCCCACCACCATAACAACCCCCCATTGGACGTATTTGCTCACCAAGACAATTTGGGTCTTAAAGAGAGTGTAAATACTCATAGTTTTTAAGATCAATACCCCAAACCGGACATATTTGCTGACTTTTGCAATAAGGAGTTTAAATTAGTTTAGTAAACGAATTTGATATCCAATTTTGAGGCCAATGGAAATATGTGCTTCAAATAAATGATATATAGTTATATGAAAAAGGAACACGTTGATGATATATTTTCCGGGCTTAGTGTTTGGGGGACCACCCCAATCCCCAAAAGACCCCTAAATCGGGCATATTTACCCTACATGTCAATGTAGAGCTTAAATGAAAGGAATTGGGGGTAGAGAAAGAATTGATCAAGAGAATATCGGGCTGAAATAAAGTTTTTTAAGAATGGAGTACACCTTACATTCAAACTTAAATTCGTTGACCAATAAAGATCATATGGGATTCAGATAAAGGCACTTATATTGTTAAACTGTTAGTCAAGCGATATACTATTTTCGTTGCATTGTATTTCACTAAAAGCAGCTTTTTAATTGTCGAAAATAAATATTCCAAGAAAAATTTTATTCCATATAAAGTAAAAGGAGGCGCAGCGGAGCGTGTCCAGGTCAGCTAGTCTATAGATATAACAAGTAGGAGCGTGCTAAGTTCGGCCGGGCCGAATCTTATATACCCTCCACCATTGATCGCATTTGTCGAGTTCTATGCGCGGTATCTCTTTTTAGACAAACATAGAATACTGTTATCCTATTGGAGCTATATCAAATTATAGTCCGATTCGGACCATAAATGAATGCTGATTGACATTGTGGAAGTCATTGTGTAATATTTCAGTTCATTCGGATAAGAATTGCGCCTTGTAGGGGCTCAAGAAGCAAAATTGGGAGATAGGTTTATATAAGAGCTGTATCAAGCTATTGATCGATTCAGACCATACTAGACACGTATGTTGAAGGTCATGAGAGGAGCCCTTGTACAAAATTTAAGCCAAATCGAATCAGAATTGCGCCCTCTAGAGGTTCAAGAAGTCAAGATCCCAGATCGGTTTTTACGGCAGCTATATCAGGTTCTATATCGATTTACGCCATACTTGGCACAGTTATTGGAAGTCATAACAAAACACCTCATGCAAAATTTCAGCCAAATCGGATGAGAATTGCTCCCTCAATTGGCTCAAGAAGTCAAGATCCAAGATCGGTTTATATGACAACTATACCAGATTATGCACCGATTTGAATCATACTTAGCACAGTTGTTAAAAGTAACACCAAAACACTACGTGCAAAATTTTAGTTAAATCGGACGATAATTGCGCCCTCTAGAGGCTCAAGAAATCAAGAGCCCAGATCGGTTTATATGACAGCTATTCCAGATTATGAACCGATTTGAACCATACTTGGCACAATTGTTGAATATCATAACAAAATACGTCGTGCAAAATTCCATTCCAATCGGATAAGATTTGCGCCTTCTGGAGGTTCAAGAAGTCAAGACCCAAGATCGGTTTATATGGCAGCTATATCAGGTTATGAACCGATTTAAGCCATACTTAGCACAATTGTTGGATATCATAACAAAATACGGCGTGCAAAATTTCATTTAAATCGGATAAGATTTGCGCCTTCTAGAGGTTCAAGAAGTCAAGACCGAAGATCGGTTTATATGGCAGCTATATCAGGTTATGAACCGATTTGAGCCATACTTAGCGCAGTTGTTGGATATCATACCAAAACACGTCGTGCAAAATTTCATTCAAATCGGATAAGAATTGCGCACTCTAGAGGCTCAAGAAGTCAATACCCAAGATCGGTTTATATGTCAGCTATATCGGGTTATGAACCGATTTGAGCCATACTTGGCACAATTGTTGGATATAATAACAAAACACGTCGTGTAAAATTTCATTCAAATCGGATAAGATTTGCGCCTTCTAGAGGTTCAAGAAATCAAGACTCAAGATCGGTTTATATGGCAGCTATATCAAAACAGGACCGATATGGCCCATTTACAATACCAACCGACCTACACTAATAAGAAGTATTTGTGCAAAATTTCAAGCGGCTAGCGTTACTCCTTCGGAAGTTAGCGTGCTTGCGACAGACAGACGGACTGACGGACGGACAGACGGACGGACAGACGGACGGACAGACGGACGGACGTGGCTAGATCGACGTAAAATTTCGCGACGATCAAGAATATATATACTTTATGGGGTCTCAGACGAATATTTCGAGTAGTTACAAACAGATTGACGAAATTAGTATACCCCCCATCCTATGGTGGAGGGTTTAAAATTAATTTGTGTTTGATTGTCTTTTAGTTTTTTTGTTCGATGTCAGTTAGTTAGTTAGTTTGTTAGTTAGTAAGTCAGTTTGTTAGTTAGTTAGTTAGTTAGTTAGTAAGTTAGCTAGTTAGTTAGTTAGTTAGTTAGTTAGTTAGTTAGTTAGTTAATTAGTTAATTAGTTAGTTAGTTAGTTTGTTTGTTTATTTGTTTTTTTTGTTTGTTTGTTTGTTTGTTTGTTTGTTTGTGTGTTCCTTATGGACTCAGAAACGGTTGAACCTATTTTCTTTAAATTTGCACTGATGTTGCTTCATGATCCCGTGGTGAAAACAGGCTACCAAATTTTTTAATATCTGAAGGGGGAGCGGACCCTCCCCCTTACCCTTATTTTCAGATACGTCAGATCTCGGAGATGGGCGGTGCGATTTAAGCGAACCTAGGGTAGGCCCCAAAACCTACCTAATCTTATATATAAAAATCAATTTGTGTTTGTTTGTAGATTTGTTTGTTTGTTTGATTATTAATATGTTTGTGTGTTCCTTATAGACTCAGAAACGGCTAAACCTATGTTCTTGAAATTTTCACAGATGGTACATATGAAAATAGTGGTGAAAATAGGGTACTACATTTTTGGATATCTGAAGGGGGAGCGGACCCTCCCCCTTATCCTTATTTTCAGAAACGCCAGATCTCGGATGTGGTTGGTGCGATTTAAGCGAAATTTTGTGTGCTCTCATATAGTATCCTAAGAATAGAAATTTGTTATCCAAATTTCGGATGGGGTACCTAGGGGGGCTGCCCCATCCTAAAACCTATCAAACATATATTTAGACCAATCACGACAATATGGGACTCAAATGAAAGGTATTTAGGATAAGAAAACGTATTTGATATCCAATTGTCGAACCAAGTGCTAGGGGGACCACCCCAACCCCCAAAACACCCCTAAATCGGTCATATTTACCGACCATATCAATAGGGACTCAAATGAAAGGTATTTACGAGTAGAATACGAATCTGATATCCAAATGTGGGACAAAGTTTCTGGGGGTCCACCCCTTCCCCCAACAGGACTTATTTTCTGACCATGGTAATATGGGGCTTAAATAAAAGGTATTTGAGTGTAGAATTCGAATCTGTTATCCACCCCCAAACATGACTTATTTACTGACCATGGTAATATGGGGCTTAAATAAAAGGTATTTGAGTGGTATGTGAATCTGATATCCAAATATGGGACCACGTGTTTGGGGGGGCCGCCTCTCCCCAAGAACATCCCCCAAAGGGGACAAATTTACGACCATAGCAATATGGGGCTCAAATGAAAGGTGTTTGGGAGTAAAGCATGAATTTGATATCAATATTCGGGAAAAGTGTTTATGGGGCCACCCCACCCCCCAACTAGGAACTAGGAAGTATTTGCTGCCTATTGCAATATGAGGCTCAAACTTAAATTCGTAGACCAATAACGATCATATGGGATTCAGATAAAGGCACTTATATTGTTAAATTGTTAGTCAAGCGATATACTATTTCGTAGCATGGTATTTCACTAAAAGCTCTGTAATTGTCGAAAATAAATATTCAAAGGAAAATTTTGCTCCATATAAAGTTAAAGAAGGCGCAGCGAAGCGGGCCGGGTTCAGGTAGTAAAATATAAATTTGAGCATACGCTGATTTTTGATGTGAGAAATCTGGATAAATCATGAATTTGTGAAAACAATTTAATTTGGCTTTTAATTTGGTCATAAACTTGTGTCTTCTCCTCGATATTCCCAGGCAGTGACACAAGAGGTGCTCGACCGTATCCAATTCCATCTTTGCCAACGCACATCCTATAGAAGTTTGCCTCTCCCAGCGTCCAGCGCGGCGCAAAAATCAACATTTTCATGTGCTCCTACGATATAGAAATGGTACATATAGGAATGTCAGATTTTTTGTCATAACAAAATACCGTATGCCAATTTCATGTAAATCGGACAAAAATGCGGCTTTCAAATACTCAAGAAGTCATATCGGGAGATCAATTTAAATTGGGGCTATATCCAAATCTGAATCGATATGGCCCATTTGCAATCCCCAATGACCTACATCAATAAGAAGTATCTGTGCAAATTTTAAAACGGTTAGCTTTACGCGCTCGACCGCTTTCGTGAAAGAGGGACGATATGGCTAGTTCGAATCAGAATATCGAGACGGTTAAGAATGTATATCAATTATTTCGAGATGTTCCAAACGGAATGACTAGATTAGTATACCCCCATCCTATAGTGGTGGATATAAAAAGAATTAATAAAATTGATTACAAAAATATAGTATCACATGGAATCTCTTCTATTTAACAACATTTTTATATAAGACCCCACATGCTATCCACTCCAATATAAATGTAACATACAGCTAGACACTAACAATGCAATCATCCACAATACAATCAAAACTAAACAAAATGTAAATGACAAGGAGCTTGGTGTTCTGAAAATGTAGCTAATTTGCCTGGTTCGTTTGTTCAAATGGCGTTTGTTTATTTTCTTTTCAGATGCTGGATGGCTGATGCCATTTGTTGGTGATTTCAACAGCATTGTTGTAAGAGCTGCTGTAAATTCAAATGTTGCACTTCTAGTCAGCACAATTTACAACACGTTAACACCCTGCTTCAAAAAATCAAATGGATAGTTTCCTTGGCTGCTCCAACAAAATACGTCGGAAGATTTTCTCTGGAAATTATTTTATTTTTTTGCAAATAAGGACCACAGGGTTTATGTTTTTGTGTCTGGTGCAATTTGTTTATTGTTGGCATAGAAATTAAAAGTAACATTTTGTGTACTTCCTTTTAACGACAGCGGGATGGTGTTAAGTGCGAACAAGGAAGTTCTAAATAGCTAAGCAAATTTGAACAAATTTATTCATTGAAAAAGTATTTTGCTGTATTAAATTTAACAAAAAGCAGTAAAGTGAAAGAAGTCTGTCAAACCAACAAAAATTAAAGCTTCTGGGAAGCGAACAAGGATGATCGACAGACCGGTTTAGATGGGAGCAATATCAGATTATAGACAGATTTGGACCGTATTTGGCAGAGTTATTTGAAATCGTAACAGAACACCGCATGCAAAATTTCAGCCAAATAAGACGAACATTGCGGCTTCTAGGTGCTCAAGAAGTCAAATCGGGCTATCGATTTTCATGCAAGCTGTATCGATTAGGACCGTACTTGGTATACTTGGTGTCCCCATAGACACTTTTCCCAAATATTGATATCAGATTCGTGCTTTACTCCCAAAGACCTTTCCTTTGAGCCCCATATTGCTATGGTCGTAAATTTGTCCCCTTTGGGGGATGTTTTTGGGGAGAGGCGGCCCCCTAAATACTTGGTGCCATATTTGGATATCAGATTTGAATTCTACACTCAAATACCTTTTATTTAAGCCCCATAGCCATGATCAGCAAATAAGTCCTGCTTGAGGGGTGTTTTGGGGAAGGGGTGAACCCCCAGAAACTTTGTCCCAAATTTGGATCTCAGATTCGAATTTTACTTGCAAATACATAATAAATAAATAAAAATTAAGGGGTGTTTTGGGGCTGGGGGTGGTCCCCCTAGCACTTGGTCCGACAATTGGATATCAGATACGTTTTCTTATCCTAAATACCTTTCTTTTGAGTACCATATTGTCGTGATTGGTCTAAATATATGTTTGGTAGGTTTTAGGGTGGGGCAGGCCCCCTAGGTACCCCATCCGAATTTTGGATACCAAATTTTTATTTTTAGGGTACTATATGAGAGCACACAAAATTTCGCTTAAATCGCAGCACCCATCTCCGAGATCTAGCGTTTCTGAAAATTGGGTAAGGGGGAGGGTCCGCCCCCCCTTCAGATATCAAAAAAACTAGTACCCTATTTTCACCACTGGGTCATTATGCACCATCTTTGAAAATTTCAAGAAAATCGGTTTAGCCGTTTCTGAGTCTATAAGGAACACACAAACATACAAACAAACAAACCAACAAACGAACACAAATTGATTTTTATACCCTCCACCATAGGATGGGGGTACACTAATTTCATCATTCTGTTTGTTTGTATTCGTCTGAGACCCCATAAAGTACATATATTCTTGATCGTCGTGACATTTTATGTCGATCTAGCCATGTCCGTCCGTCTGTCCGTCCATCCGTCTGTCCGTCCATTCGTCTGTCCGTCCATCCGTCTGTCCGTCCATCCGTCTGTCCGTCCATCCGTCTGTCCGTCCATCCGTCTGTCGGTCCATCCGTCTGTCTGTCTTTCGAATGCACCCTAACTTCCGAACGAGTAAAGCTAGTCGCTTGAAATTTTGCACAAAAAATTCTTATTAGTGTAGGTTGGTTGGTATTGTAAATGGGCTATATCGGTCCAGGTTTTGATATAGCTGCCATATAAAACGATCTTGGGTCTTGAATTCTTGAGCCTCTAGAGTGCGCAATTCTTATCCGATTGGAATGAAATTTTTCACGACGTGTTTTGTTGTGTTATTCAACAACTGTGCCAAGAATGGCTCAAATCGTTCCATAACCTGATATAGCTGCCATATAAACCGATCTTGGGTCTTGATTTCTTGAGCCTCTAAGGTGCGCAATTCTTATCCGATTGGAATGAAATTTTGCACGACGTGTTTTGTTATGATATTCAACAACTGTGCGTAGTATGGTTCAAATCGGTTCATAACCTGATATAGCTGCCATATAAACAGATCTTGGGTTTTGACTTCTTGAGCTTCTAGAGGGCGCAATTCCTTTCCGATTTGGCTGAAATTTTGCATGACGTATTTTATTCTTACTTTCAAAAACTGTGTCAAATAAGGTTCAAATCGGTTCATAACCTCATATAGCTTCCATATAAACCGATCTGGGATCTTGACTTCTTGAGCCTCTAGAGGTCGCACTTATTTGTTATCCGATTGTCCTGAAATTTTGTGCGACGGATCCTCTCATGACCATCAACATACGAGTTTATTATCGTCTGAATCGGTCTATAGCCCGATACAGCTCCCATATAAATCGATCTCTCTATTTTTCTTCTTGAGCCCCCAAAGGGCGCAATTCTTATTCGAATTAGCTGATATTTTACACAGGTCTCCAACATATAATTTAATTGTAGTCCAAGCCGGACCATATCTTGATATTGCTCTAATAGCAGAGGAAATCTTTTCTTATAACCTTTTTTGCCTAAGAAGAGATGCCTGGAAAAGATCTCGACAAATGCGATCCATGGTGGAGGGTATATAAGATTCGGCCCGGCCGAACTTTGCACGCTTTTACTTGTTATATATAAGAAGATGGGGTCTTAGACGAATATTTCGAGCTGTTATAAACGTAATGACTAGATTAATATACCCGCATCCTATGGTGGTGGGTATAAAAACAAAAACAAAGATAATACAACACAGATACACCATGGCAAATTTGCCCCGCCTTCCCTGCGAGTGGTAATACACAACTAAATTAATGCGAAATGTACAAACAGTTTAATTTATATTTTTTTTTCAAACGCAATAGCATAGAATGAAGTTTTTGAGGCATTCTCGTAACTTCACGGAAAAAATAGGTTTTTAAAAGCATTTTTCGAAATGTGAATTCATACCCAGCTGATGCTACGACGGCATAGTTAAGTATTTAAAGCCTTGTCCGTCAGTCTATTGTAGGGATTCAAGAATGAATACTCGCCTCTTCGGAGGATGCTTGGGGACCGACTACCAACTATTTCTCTCCCAGCAGATTTTAATTGTGGCACGTAGAAGGATTGATACCTGTGTATCGATGACCTCACCTCGGCATTTAGCTGTTCCATTGCGGGCACCACTCCTTGGCATATTTCCATCGTTCATTACCCGTTTCATACGGGAACGGAGGCGCCTAATTAGGATAATGCATGGTTTTGGCGATCATTTTGTGAGCGGATATCCGCAACATTGACAGGATCATCTTAGGTGCCATCTACCATTACGAGAAGAACCGATTGAAGGATTGATTAAAACGCATATGGTTCAGCTCCTCAGTTCAGTCAAATTGGCTGCTGGTTTTGCTAACAGGGAATGTATTAGAGGAATTCGCGCGACGGATGGATCCTTGGTCTTCGATAACAGGAGCAAGGCAGACTACCTTGCTGATCACCTTGACAATGTACAGAATGTAATGGACTCATTCAGGTCAATGCGGGCTATGCGGTGGTTTCCTATAGGTCGGTGTGGAATGGCGCCAACTGTGTTCCTCCGCTCCAGGTTCGTAAGATTTTGTTACATTTGTTGTTGTTACGTATGCTTTTTCCGACTGGTGTTGCATGCAGGTCTGCGGAGTCGAGAAAATTATCTCGACTTCGACTCCGGACAAAGTTGTAAAAATGTTAAAAGAGTCTGACCAGGCGAAATCACGATCATTGCAGCCCACCCTTGATACATTTAACACACCACAAATGTTGAGACTCACTAAAGTGTTTTTTGTTGTTTTGTTTTGAAATAGAAGTTAGAAATAACAAGTAAAAGCGTGCTAGGTTCGGCCGGGCCGAATCTTATATACCCTCCAACATGGATCGTGTTTGTCGAGTTTTTTTTTCCGGCATCTCTTCTTAGGGAAAAAAGGATATAAGAAAAGATTTCCTCTGCTATTAGAGCGATATCAAGATATGGTCCGGCTTGGACCACAATTAAATTATATGTTGGAGACCTGTGTAAAATGTCAGCCAATTCGAATAAGATTTGCGCCCATTGGGGGCTCAAGAGTAAAATAGAGAGATCGATTTTTATGGGAGCTGTATCGGGCTATAGACCGATTCAGACCATAATAAACACGTCTGTTGGTGGTCATGAGGGGATCCGTCATACAAAATTTCAAGCAAATCGGATAATAATTGCGACATCTAGAGGCTCAAGAAGTCAAAATCTCAGATCGGTTTATATGGCAGCTATATCAGGTTATTGACCGATCTGAACCTAATTTAGCCCAGATGGGGGAAGCCATAGCAAAACACGTCGTGCAAAAACTCTTTCCAATCGGATAAGAATTGCGATTTATGTGGCAGCTATATCAGGCTATGGACCGATTTGAACCCTTTTTGACAAAGTTGTCGAAAGTAAGAATAAACTACGTCATGCAACATTTCAGTCAAATCGGATAGGAATTGCACCCTCTAGAAGCTCAAGAAGTCAAGTCCCTAGATCTTTTTATATGACAGCTATATCAGGTTATGAACCGATTTGAACCATACTTGGCACAGTTGTTGGATATCATAACAAAACACGTCGTGCAAAATTTCATTTCAATCGGATAAGAATTGCGCACTCTAGAGACCCAAGAAGTCAAGACCGAAGATCGGTTTATATGGCAGCTATATCAAAACATGGACGGATATGGCCCATTTACAATACCTACCGACCTACACTAATAAGAAGTATTTATGCAAAATTTCAAGCGCCTAGCCTTACTCCTTCGGAAGTTAGCGTGCTTTCGACAGACAGATGGACGGACGGACAGACATGGCTAGATTTACATAAAATGTCGCGACGATCAAGAATATATGTACTTTATGGGGTCTCAGACGAATATTTCGAGTAGTTACAAACAGAATGACGAAATTAGTATACCCCCATCTTATGGTGGAGGGTATAAAAATAAACTCATCAAAATTTCGGGCAAATTTTACTAAGAGAATTTTCTATCGAAATATTGTTTTTAGAGAAAATGTTAATTATGTTTGATTTCTAAAGAAACATTCAATATTTTTTTAACAAAATATCATTGTAATTTAAAAAAATAACAAGCTTTTTTTAAAAATACAAATACATTGTGAATTTTGTCTAAAGAAAAAAATTCATTAAAATTTTGTCTAAATGAAAAATTTTATTACATTTTGGTGTTTCGAATAAATGTCATTTTAATTTTGTGTTACAAAAAAATGTCATTCAATTTTATTCTGAAAAAAAATTCATTTAAATTTTCTGTTTGGAAAAAATCTCATTTGAAATTTTGTTTTTAGAAAAAATGAATGAAATTTTGTCTCTTAAAAATAATTGCATTGAAATTTTGTCGTTAGAAGAATTTTTGAAATTTTTTCTTAATAAATGCCCTTGAACTTTTGTGATAAGATAATTTTTATTAAAAACTAGCTGACCCGCGCTCCGCTGCGCCTTTTTATACCCTCCACCATAAGATGGGGGGTATACTAATTTCGTCATTCTGATTGTAACTACTCGAAATATTCGTCTGAGACCCTATAAAGTATATATATTCTTGATCGTCGTGAAATTTTATGTCGATCTAGCCATGTCCGTCCGTCTGTCCGTCCGTCCGTCCGTCCGTCTGTCTGTCGAAAGCACGCTAACTTCCGAAGGAGTAAAGCTAGCCGCTTGAAATTTTGCACAAATACTTCTAATTAGTGTAGGTCGGTTGGTATTGTAAATGGGCCATATCGGTCCATGTTTTGATATAGCTGCCATATAAACCGATCTAGGGTCTTGACTTCTTAAGCCTCTAGAGTGCGCAATTCTTATCCGATTGTAATGAAATTTTGCACGACGTGTTTCGTTGCTATATCCAACAACTGTGCAAAGTATGGTTCAAATCGGTTCATAACCTGATATAGCTGCCATATAAACCGATCTTGGGTTTTGACTTCTTGAGCCTCTAGAGTGCGCAATTCTTATCCGATTGGAATGAAATTTTGCACGACGTGTTTTGTTATGATATCCAACAAATGTGCCAAGTATGGTTCAAATCGGTCCATAACCTGATATAGCTGTCATATAAACCGATCTTGGGTCTTGACTTCTTGAGCCTCTAGAGTGCGCAATTCTTATCCGATTGAAATTAATTTTTGCACGACGTGTTTTGTTATGATATCCAAGAACTGTGCCGAGTATGGTTTAAATCGGTCCATAACCTGATATAGCTGCCATATAAACCGATCTTGGGTCTTGACTTCTTGAGCCTCTAGAGTGCGCAATTCTTATCCGATTGGAATGGAATTTTGTACGACGTGTTTCGTTTTGATACCCAACAACTGTACCACGTATGGTTCAAATCGGTTCATAACCTGATATAGCTGCCATATAAACCGATCTTGGGTCTTGACTTCTTGAGCCTCTAGAGGGCACAATTCTTATCCGATTTGAATGAATTTTTGCACGAAGTATTTCGATATGACATCCATCAACTGTGCCAAGTATGGTTCAAATCGGTCCATTGCCTGATATAGCTGCCATATAAACCGATCTGGGATCTTGACTTCTCGATCCCTAGAGGTCGCAATTATTATCCGATATCCCTGAAATTTTGTACGACGGATTCTCTCATGACCATCAACAAACATGTTTATTATGGTCTGAATCTGTCTATAGCCCGATACAGCTCCCACATAAATAGTTCTCTTTATTTTACTTCTTAAGTCCCCAATGGGCGCTATTCTTATGCGAATTGGCTGACATTTTACACAGGTCTCCAACATATAATTTAATTGTGGTCCGAACCGGACCATATCTTGATATCGCTCTAATAGCAGAGCAAATCTTTTCTTATATCCTTTTTTAGCCTAAGAAGAGATAACGGGAAAAGAACTCGACAAATGCGATCCATGGTGGAGGGTATATAAGATTCGGCCCGGCCGAACTTAGCACGCTTTTACTTGTTTTATTTTATATGGAACAAAAGTTTCCTTGGAATATTTATTTTCGACAATTAAAAAGCTTTTAGTTAAATACCATGCTACTAAAATAGTATATCGCTGGACTAACAGTATAACAATATAAGTGCTTTTATCTGAATCCCATATGATCTTTATTGGTCTACGAATTTGGGTTTTGATGTAAGGTGTGCTCAATTCTCAAAATAATTAATTTCAGCCCGATATTCTTATGATGTCAGATTTAGTGGTCTTTTAGGGGGAGAGATATCAGCATCGTGCTCTTCTCTCAAATACCATTTATTTAAACTCCATATTGCCATTGGCTTAGGAGGAGTTTACAGGATGAGGCGTCCCCCAAACACATGGCTCCAAAATAGGTTACCAAATTCGTTGTCTAATCTCAAATACCTTTCATTTGAGCCACATATTGGCATGGTTGAAAATTTGTTCCCATTTGGGGGTGTTTTGGGAAAGGGGTGATGCCCTAAATACTTGGTCCTACATTTGGATATCAAATTCGTATTCTACTCCTAAATACGTTTATTTGAGCCCCATATTGCGATGGTCACTAAAAAATTTCTGTTTGTGGAGTATTTTGGATATCAATTCTTGCGAAAATGGGTATCAATTCTTGCTCTACCCCCAATACCTTTATTTTAAGCTCCACATTGACATGGTGCGTAAATATGCCCAATTTAGGGGTGTTTTGGGGATTGGGGTGGTCCCCCAAACACTAAGCCCTTGAAATATATCAGCAATGTGCTCTATTCTCATATATATATATCATTTATTTGAACCCCATATTGCCATTGCCCTCAAAATTGGATATCAAATTCGTTTTCTAATATCATTCAAACTCCTTATTGCAAAAGTCAGCAAATATGTCCGGTTTGGGGTATTGGCTCTAAAAACTATGAATAATTAGTTCCACTCTCTTTAGGACCCAAATTGTCGTGGTGATGATTTGGGGGTTGCTTTGGTGGTGGGACGTCCCCTAGACAGTTGGCCCCTAATGTTGATATCAGATACGTGGTCTACTCCCACATACCTTTAATTTGAGCCCCATATTTTTTTAGTCGGCAAACATGACCGGCTTGGGGGTGTTTTGGGGGATGGGCGGCCACTCAGTGAGTTGGCCTTGAAAATATATATCGGACATACGAGAATACATAGCAGCGAACGGACGTGTTTTTCTTTGTTCCGCCTTTAATTGAAGTTTTGCATTGTTTTCCCCACTTAAATTTTAAAAAATCTTGTTTAATAGTGTTCAAAAAGTCTTGATTGATAGAAACAATAAAACATATAGTTATAAAAGCGTTCAAAATAACCAACAAGTGAAAACAAAAATTGATATTTCTACTTCTGAACGGCAAAAGAAGTAAAAAAAAACAAACATAAACAAAAACATTCTCTCTCCACCACAGTGTAAAGTGTTCTCTTTAAGGAGGCACTTAACTTCTAAATACCTACGAAGAGTACCAGTGTATTAAAACAAAAACAACACAAACAAACAAAAAAACAGAACAGTTGTACTCATTTAAAACAAGTAAAAGCGTGCTAAGTTCGGCCGGGCCGAATCTTATATACCCTCCACCATGGATCGCATATGTCGAGTTCTTTTCCCGGCATCTCTTCTTAGGCAAAAAAGGATATAAGAAAAGATTTGCTCTGCTATTAGAGCGATATCAAGATATGGTCCGGTTTGGACCACAATTAAATTATATGTTGGAGACCTGTGTAAAATGTCAGCCAATTCGAATAAGAATTGCGCCCTTTGTGGGCTCAAGAAGTTAAATAGAGAGATCGATTTATATGGGAGCTATATCAGGCTATAAACCGATTCAGACCATAATAAACACGTATGTTAATGGTCATGAGAGAATCCGCCGTACAAAATTTCAGGCAAATCGGATAATAATTGCGACCTCTAGAGGCTCAAGAAGTCAAGATCCCAGATCGGTTTATATGGCAGCTATATCAGGTTATGAACCGATTTGAACCATATTTGGCACAGTTGTTGGATATCATAACAAAATACTACATGCCAAAATTCATTCAAATTGGATAAGAATTGCGCCCTCTAGAGGCTCAAGAAGTCAAGACCCAAGATCGGTTTATATGACAGCTATATAAGGTTATGGACCGATTTGAACCATACTTGGCACAGTTGTTGGATGTCGTAACAAAACACGTCGTGCAAAATTTCATTCCAATCGGATAAGAATTGCGCACTCTAGAGGCTCAAGAAGTCAAGACCCAAGATCGGTTTATATGGCAGCTGTATCAGGTTATGGACCGATTTAAACCATACTCAGCACAGTTGTTAGATGTCATAAAAAAATACGTCGTGCAAAATTTCATTCCAATCGGATAAGAATTGCGCACTCTAGAAGCTCAAGAAGTCAAGACCCAAGATCGGTTTATATGGCAGCTATATCAGGTTATGGACCGATTTAAACCATACTTGGCACAATTGTTGGATATGATAGCAAAACACGTCGTGCAAAATTTCATCCCAATCGGATGAGAATTGCGCACTCTAGAGGCTCAAGAAGTCAAGACCCAAGATCGGTTTATATGGCAGCTATATCAGGTTAAGGACCGATTTAAACCATACTTGGCACAATTGTTGGATATCATAACGAAACACGTCGTGCAAAATTTCATTCCAATCGGATGAGAATTGCGCACTCTAGAGGCTCAAGAAGTCAAGACCCAAGATCGGTTTATATGGCAGCTATATCAAAACATGGACCGATATGGCCCATTTACAATACCAACCGACCTACATTAATAAGAAGTATTTGTGCAAAATTTCAAGCGGCTAGCTTCACTCCTTCGGAAGTTAGCGTGCTTTCGAAACACGTCCGTTCGGTGTGAGAACGGACGTGTTTCAATTACCTCCTTGAAGTTTTAATAGAAACATCAGTTTAAACCCATTTCAATCTACCGACAACCAAAGATTGCCATAACAAATTCACTGTGATACCTAAAATAACAGAAAAACAGTCAAACACCGTCGATACAAATAAACAAAACAAAATAAAATAAACAAAACAACTTGTTTGCTACAAGTACATATACATCAAACTAGATAAATTTGAACATCTCTCTGTGCTCTTTATCTAAATTCTCGTGAGTGTCTGCGCTTGAAAATATAAAGAACCAATTAACATTCAGTGCAAATTCTTAAGTGACAACAAAACAAAAACAAAAAAAAAAAAAAAAAAAAAAAAAACACAAACTGAAAAAATAAATAAATATCTCTTAGCATGGCACACTCTGAGCAAGTACCAGTAATTGAAATAACAACAATAAACAGTGAAAACACGCTCACCACAGATAAGTTGGTTATGGCGCCAAAAAGGTGGAGAGAAGGCCGTGGATCTTACTCTGATGAGAACGTATGCAAAACTCCTCGCTTGTCTAATTATGACTCTCCTCAACGTATTGTTCAACTCATAGATAAACGGTTCGAGAAACAATCTGAGCTTATCAAAGCATTGATACTCGAGAGTGAATCTAGACTCTTAAGTGTTATAGATAAGAGCATGGACGAATTTAGAAAAGACATTGGTAAGCTATCAGAAAAGCTTTCTAATATAACCAATCGTGTTGAGAAAATTGAAACAGTGGCAGACAAAATTGAAAACATGAACCAGGATATAGGTGTATTAAAACATGAAATCGAAAAACTAAAAGTTCAACAACAAAAACACGAAAATTTACACGTTGCGAGTGACCTTCGGATAAACGGTATCCCTTATACAAATAACGAAAATCTATTTCAAATTTTTGACACTCTTTGCAACAATCTAAACATTGCTACTCCAACCATCAGAGCAATTTATCGAGTCTGCAATGTTAATAAAAATAGAGACACTCCAGAAACAATCATGGTGAATCTAACATCACCCTCTGATAAAAACTTTATTTTAAAAAATATATCGCAGTTCAAAAAAAGTCATAAAACTGCATTGCAACTACAACATGTGGGATATGATTCCGATAAACATATCTATGTAAACGAAAATCTTACCAGTTATAACTACAAAATACTTCAAAATGCACTTAAACTAAAACGGCAAAAATGCATCGAGTCAACATTTAGTCTCCGTGGCCTCGTATATGTCAAAAGAACAAAAGATGAGCCACCTATCATGGTTGATAGTACCAGCAAATTAATCAATCTTTTTCGCGGCGGTCCTGAACCAATCAACATGCCAGCAGAATATTCCAGCAATAATAATGATCAAAATTAAAATATTTCATGACTCAATATATAAATTATTCGAACTTTTTATTATTATTTACATAAATTGTTACTCACTGATTTCCTGCATAGAAAAAATAAATGTTACACCACTTACTTTAAGTAAATTTCACATTGTAGTCCTAAGTAACTATACAAACCTTTGTAGCATTACTTATTTTTCTTATAATATTAGATAGAGCAAAACAATGTTCCAAAGACAACTTAAAATGCATGATACGAATACTATCAAAACAAAAAACAGGCCTAAAACTGGTGCACATAAATGCCCAAAGTCTTAATAACAAAATGGATGAGTTTCGCGATACATTTATTAACTCCGACATCGACGCCATTTGTATATCTGAAACGTGGTTTCATCCTGAAATCGATAGCAGCATTTTTCATGTTACGGGATACAAACTGTTTAGAGCGGATCGTCATACTCATGGCGGCGGGGTAGCTATATATATCAAACATGGTATAAGCTGCTCTCTCAAATGTATGTCAAACCGCTCTTCCCGCATTGAATACTTATTTCTGGAACTTTTATCTGATGACAAGAAAAGATTACTGCTGGGTTGCGTCTACAGACCAAATTCATCAATAGATTTTGAAGAATTAATAGAAACTATTGATATAATTTCCATCGAGTACGACAATATAATCGTAGCTGGTGATTTTAATAGCAACTTGCTTGTTGAGCGCTGTCTTGCCGACTCAATGCAAACCCTAGGGCTACTTCCTGTGAATGATTCCGCACCAACTCACTTCACAAGAAGTAACGCGAGTCTGCTAGATGTGTTCTTTGTCAGCCATTTGTCCAAAATATCTCTCTACAATCAGCTAGATGCCCCCGCATTCTCCAAGCATGATTTGCTTTTCGTCACATACCACTTCGAAATTAATCCCACTGTTTGTACATCGACATATCGCGACTTCAAAAACATTGACTGGCCACTTCTGCATCAAAGTTTAGATGAAGTACCTTGGGAAGAGATTTTCTATATGGAAGGTGTTGACGAACAAGTTTCCTTCCTAAATCATAACCTTTGCTCAATTTACGACACATGCGTTCCTGTCAAAGTCATTTATACTAACAGAAAACAACAGCCATGGTTTACTCCTGAAATCAAGCACTTGATCAGCGTTCGAAATTTGGCATATAAAAGATGGAAACGTTATAGACTGCCTACACTGTATGACACGTTTAAATCCGCTAGAAGAGATGTGCTCAAAAAGACTAACGAGTCCAAAAAGCAGTACTATAAAAGGAAATTCGAAAATGCAATTGATAGTAAGCGAAAATGGAAAGAAATAAGGAACATCGGAATTGGATCGAAATCCAATACCAACACTGATTGTCTTTCTATCTCTGACCTAGATGAGATAAATGAAAACTTTTTGAAAATAAATACTGTGGACCCTGGCACAAACACTTATTCTAATATTTCTACAGCACAGATTGAAGACACATTCTCGTTTAGATGTGTTAGTCCCGAAGAAGTCTTACAAAGTTTTGCAACCATAAAGTCTGACGCAATGGGATTTGATGGCATACATCCTAGATTTGCCAAATTGGTACTGCCGAAAATACTTCCATTTGTTACACACATTTATAACAACATTCTTACAAAGTCAACGTTCCCAACAGACTGGAAATTGGCAAAAATTATACCGATACCCAAACAGAATTCAGAGTTCCGTCCGATTGCTATCCTGCCGTTTTTCTCTAAAGCTTTGGAACGTATTATAAATACTCAAATAGATGCCTTCCTGAGTTTCAGAGGTCTTTTGAATGATAGACAATCTGGTTTTCGAACAAAAAGAAACTGCTCTACTGTATTAATTGACGTTGTGGAAGAATTGAGACAAAATATGGATAATAATATGGTATCATTTCTGGTTTTACTGGACCACAGTAAAGCCTTTGACACAGTGAACCATGATATTCTTATCTCGAAGCTTGACAGACTTTTCTTTTTCTCCAAACCGGCCTGTAAACTGATTTCATCATACATTACCGGACGCCGTCAATCCGTCAATGTCGGTGATACAACATCTGCGGCACTTGATGTACCTAGAGGTGTTCCGCAGGGCTCTATCCTTGGTCCCTTACTTTTTTCTGTATACATAAATGATCTACCTGATATTCCAATGCATTGTAATGTGCAAATGTACGCTGACGATGTTCAGCTTTTCTCCAGCGCTAAACCAAATTGCGTACAATCATGTATAAATAATATTAATTGCGATCTGAATGAAATCCAGAACTGGGCGAGTAAAAATAGTCTCTGTCTAAATCCGTCAAAAACTAAACTGATGAAAATTTTAAAACGATCAACCACCCAGATTCCTCCTGTAAGAGCTACTTTGAACAACTCGGTAATAGAAACTGTTGATACATCCTGCAACCTTGGTGTAATATTCAATTCCAAACTGACTTGGACTAATCATATAAACAAAGCTGTTGGTAAAGTTCAAGGAATGCTGCGAAGTTTGTGGTCTGCGCGGACTTCTACACCTTTTCAAGTACGTATGCTTTTAGCGAAATCTTACCTTATACCTACTCTACTTTATGGATGTGAAATTTTCGCAAATTGTGATTCGAGAGACTTCAACAAACTAAAAGTAAGCTACAATAACATTGCTCGCTACATATTTAATAAGAAAAGGAGAGACCGAATTTCTCAATTCGCCCACAAAATATTCGACATTAGTTTCGAAAACCTCCTCAAAGCGAAATGCGTTATTTTACTGCAAAAAATAATCTATCTTAAGCAGCCAAAATATCTTTATGATCATCTCCATTTTGCTCGATCTGGCAGAGGACTAAAAATCATTCTACCACGCTTCCGAACCTCAAACTCTGAAAAACAATTTTTAATCAACAGTATTCGTCTTTGGAACAATTTGCCATCCAACATCCAAACCATAAGTAATGCTACTCTTTTCAAGAAAACAATTTTCAAACACTATATTTAAAGTATAATTCCTAAAAAAATTCTCTTATGATAAATTTTATAATATAATTACTTTTTTATTTATATTTTTCTTAACACATATTCGATGTAATCCATTCCTTAAACCGGCATCGTCACTTATAAGATTTTTATCTTGTGATGTCTGGTATCAATAAACAAACAAACAAAAACGGACGGACGGACGGACGGACAGACGGACGGACATGGCTAGATCGACATAAAATTTCACGACGATCAAGAATATATATACTTTATGGGGTCTCAGATGAATATTTCGAGTAGTTACAAACAGAATGACGAAATTAGTATACCCCCCATCTTATGGTGGAGGGTATAAAAAAAACAGAAACATAAACATAAAGCACAATTACAAAACAATACCAACCTTGTGAACATAACAAGAGAAAGAAGAACAAAAACAGTCACTAAACGTCAAATGGTTATAACACGGCATTGCCAGATCATAGGTTCGTGACCTAGCTAAAAAGACATTGGCAATACCTCAAACGAGTTGCCAGATTGTCAAATAAAATTACAAAATCGGAAAATTATTAAATCCCATAAAATCGTCAAATATTGAAAACATTTTTATTTTTATTATTAAATTCTTAATCGAAAATGTCCGCTCCAAAAAGATCAAGACTCCAAGCCCAAAACTCATTGACTGAAAATCTGGCTAATTCCCCCAGAATTGCGGATTCCTCTTTTCGCCTCTTGCAAATCCTGGACAGTCGACTCGAAAAACAATCCGAAAGTATATCTAGTGAAATAAAAGCAATGACTAAGGAAAGTGAGGACAGAATATTAACAGAAATTAATAAGAAAATAACCGAAATGAGAGTGGACTTAAACAATGTAATTGAAAGAGCATCATAATTAGAGACAGCTATGTGTGAAATTTCCAACCTCAAAACCGAGATAAAAGACTTAAAAATAAAAGCACTAAAACAAGCTAATTCTCTGGTTGCATGTGATATTAGACTTAACGGAATTCCGTACACTGAAGGCGAAAATCTTCCACTCTATTTTGAAAATATATGTCAAACTATAAACATTCCTACACCAGTTGTTAAATCCATATACCGACTGCAAAACAAAAACAATAAGCACCAGAATTATTCCCCAGATGCTGTAATTATTGTCAAACTACACTCTCCATACGACAAAAACTATTTCTTAAAAACATTAAGCGAATTCAGAATCGAACCAAATCGAACCTATCCTTATCAATATTAGGGTTTCAAACGGAAACCAATTTTTATATTAAAGAAAACCTAACACATTCCAACTATCAGATCCTTCAAGCTGCAGTTCGATTGAGGAAACAAAATCAAGTACATTCGGCGTACACTTATCGCGGATTGGTCTATATCAAACACTTTGTTAATGATAACCCAATTTGCATTGAACACATCAATATGCTGGATACTCTTTTTCGCTCTGCTGAAACTAGCAGAGAACAACATAACGCAGATACTTGCTAAAACAATAATGATGAGAATCTTTTTAATTAAATTTTTCATGAAATTAAACCCTTTTAAACTATTATTTATTTATTTTTATTTATCTTTCAAACTAAATAACGTTGCCTTTTCATACATAAATTTAAAATCAAAGATTTGTACTGTCTACAATTACATCTATGTTTCTCAATATGTTGTTCCCTCGTAATGAAAGGGAAAATTCTAGAGACAATATACACCTGATGGTCAGGGTTCTAGCGCGACAGAAGCCAGGACTGAAAATTGTGCATATAAATGCTCAGAGCCTTAAGAACAAAATTGATGAGTTTCGCTATATATTTGAGAAATCCGGTGTTGACGTTATTGCGGTCTCTGAGACATGGTTTCAACCACATTATGGGAATAGACTGGTATCTGTAGATGGTTACAGGTTTTTAAGATCCGATCGGGATGGCAGAGGTGGTGGAGTTGCTATCTATATAAGACATGACATAGATTTCAGACCCATTGCTTCGTCTAGTTCAACAGACAAAGTTGAATATATTTTTGCCGAACTTCACTGTTTGCGTAGAAAAGTTCTGGTTGGGGTTGTATACCGTCCGAACAAAAGAGTGCAATATGATGACTTGGTGAAGAGACTTGAGGATATAAATTGTCATTATAATGATATTATAGTCACTGGCGACTTTAATAGTAATGTGCTTGAAGAAACACATTTGACGGGGAGCATGCAATCAATAGGGTTGCATGTTGTTAATTCCAATACTGCCACACACTATACAATGACAACAGAGACTCTTATTGACTTGTTCTTCGTAAGTTCCAAGACTGATGTTAAGTTATATGATCAATTATCGGCACCCCTATTTTCAAAACATGATTTATGTTTTTTGACTTATGGCGTTCCAATGGAATATACAAGTATAACATATACGTACAGAGACTATAGAAACATTGATTATAAGTCACTACTTTGTGAAATTGGCACCGTTGAGTGGCAGAAACTTTATGGCATGTCTTGCGTAGATGAACAGATTGCATTTCTTCAACATAATGTGAGTCAGATTTTCGACAAATGTGTTCCGATGAAGACCCGAACTGTTTTTTCGAATGGGAATCAGTGGTTTGATAATGATATTAAAGTATTGATACGTAAAAGAGATTGTGCGTACTCTCGATGGAAGCGTTTTAGAACACCTGAACTCTTTAATGATTACAAGCGTGCGAGGAATCAGACCACTTCTTGTATAAAGACGAAGAAAATAGCTTATTTTAGTCGTAAATTTCAAGAGGCATTGAACACGAAATATACTTGGAGACATATAAAGTCAATTGGAATAGGAAGTGATAATGCATCAATTGATAGACATGTTGATTTAGATGAGATTAATAGGAGTTTCTTGAACATATCTTTTCCTGAGCCAAACGTACATTTCTACGACAGTGAATTTAGTAACGTAAACCATAGTAGTAACAACACCTCACCAGACCTACGTTTTGATCTTGAGCGTTTTGAACAAAACGATATCGTTAGCGCTGTAGAATCAATTAAGTCTAATGCCATTGGTTCTGATGGTATTGACCCAAGATTTTTTAGGATAATTCTACCCTTTATTCTTCCGTATATGTGCCATCTTTTTAACAATATTATTTTAAGGAGTTGCTATCCACAGTCTTGGAAACGGGCAAGGATAGTCCCAATACCAAAGAATAACCAGGAATTTAGGCCAATAGCAATACTTCCATTCGTCTCTAAGATATTTGAGACTCTAGTCAACCGGAAAATATCTGAATATATTGCGAATAATTCGCTGCTAACAGATTTTCAATCTGGTTTCCGGCCAAAGCACAGTTGCACTACTGCACTGTTGAAAGTAGTTGAAGATGTAAGGAGTGATATTGACAGCGATAAAGTTGCCTTTCTTGTTCTTTTAGATCATTCGAAAGCTTTTGATTCCGTTGATCCCAATATACTTTGCCTTAAACTGAAACATTTATTTAAATTTTCTGAAAGAACAACGGATCTTATATATTCCTATCTTACGAATAGCCAATCGGTATGTGTTGATAGCCGCTGTTCTAGTTATCTTCCAGTCTCAAGAGGTGTTCCACAGGGGTCTGTGTTGGGCCCACTCCTTTTTTCCTTATATAGCAATGACCTTCCTGGACAGTTGCGCAACTGTGGTATTCATATGTATGCCGACGACGTACAGCTGTATATGAGCTCCTCGCCGGGGAGGTTGATCGATGGCGTACTTCGACTAAATAATGACTTGGATAGGATAAACACATGGGCAAACGCCAACGGACTTCTTTTAAATCCAATAAAGTCAAAGTGCCTTGTAATTGGTAGGAATCGGGTGACAATGCCGCCCAATCTTGATGTGGCAATTGCTGGAGCCCCAATTGAGATTGTTTCATCTGCAAGAAACCTTGGTTTGGAGTTTGATGATAGACTTTCATGGAAGAATCATGTCAGAATGACAGTGGGCAGGACCTACGGCGTTTTACGAAACTTATATATGAGTCGACAGTATACCCCTTTGTCAATAAGAATGCTTTTGGCTAGGACATTTATTCTGCCGAAACTATTATACTCTTGCGAGGTTTTTTACGGTAGTGATGTAACTCATAGGAATAAATTGCACGTGGCCTTTAACGATGTCGTTAGATACATTTTTGGTTTGCGTAGAAGAGACCGGGTATCTGACTTTGCCAGACAAGTATATGGTGTCTCTTTTAACTCGTTCCTTAAGATACGCTTGTTGCAAATGATCCACAAGATAATTTATACCAATGAACCGTCATATCTGGCTTCTGTTTTGCGTTTTGCTAACTCTACAAGAGGTAAACAAGTAATACAAATACGTCATCAATATCGTGTATCTGAACAACAGTTCTTTGTTAATGCTATACGTCTCTGGAATAATCTTCCCAATAGTATTCAAATTATAAGTAATGAACGACAGTTCAAATCTTTGATTTATAATCATTTTAATTAATTATTTGTTTTGTTTTTTTTTATAACTATTTTTTTAATTTATTTTATTAGTAACTTTGATTAAATTTTCTTTAAAGTTTCTTTTTCTTTTTTTTGTTTTGTTTAAACCTTTTTTTAACTTAAATATTGTATCAGTAACTTTGCTTAAATTGTTAAATATTTTGTACCAATTATTGTTCTATTTAAATGAAAACTTGTTGAACTCATTGTATTTATCAATTTACTAACCCATGCTTTATATAAGACACTGTCTTTTGTATGGGTTTTATCATAATAAAAATACAAATACAAATACAAAATACAAATTCGTATTCCACTTTGAAAATCCTCTTATTTGAGCCTCATATTGCAATAATCAGAAAATACTTACTATTTGGGTGGTGTTGTGGGGGTGGCGTGGCCCCGTAGACACTTTTCCCGAATATTGATATCAAATTCGTGCTTTACTCCCAAAGACCTTTCATTTGAGCCTAATATTGCTATGTTAGTAAATTTGTCCCCTTTGGGGGATATTTCTGGTGAGAGGCGGCCCAGCAAACGCTTGGTCCCATATTTGGATATCAGATTCGTATTCTACATTTAAATACCTTTTATTAAAGCCCCATATTCCCATAGTCAGTAAATAAGTCCTGTTTGGGGGGTGTTATGGGGAAGGGGTGGGCCCCAAGAAATGTGGTCCCACATTTGGATATTAGACTCGTATTCTACTCGCAAATACCTTTCATTTGAGTCCCATATTGCCATGGTCAGTAAATATGTCCGATTTAGAGGTGTTTTGGGGGTTGGTCCGCCCAACACATGGTCCGACAATTGGATATCAGATACATTTTCTTATCCTAAATACCTTTCATTTGAGTCCCATATTGTCGTGATCGGTCTAAATATATGTTTGGTGGGTTTTAGGAGGGGCAGCCCCCCTAGGTACCACATCCGAAACTTGGATACCAAATTTTTATTTTTAGAGTACAATATGAGAGCACACAAAATTTCGCTTAAATCGCACCACCCATCTCCGAGATCTGCATTTCTGAAAATTAGGGTAAGGGGGAGGGTCCGCCCCCCTTCCGATATCAAAAAATGTAGTACCTTATTTTCACCACGGGGTCATTATGCACCATCTGTGAAAATTTCAAGAAAATCGGTTCAGCCGTTTCTGAGTCTATAAGAGACACACAAACATACAAACAAACACAAATTGATTTTTATACCCACCACCGACGGATGGGGGTATATTCATTTTGTCATTCCGTTTGCAACACATCGAAATATCCATTTCCGACCCTATGAAGTATATATATTCTTGATCAAGTTAAAAATCTAAGACGATCTAGACATGTCCGTCCGTCAGTCTGTTGAAATCACGCTACAGTCTGCAAAAATAGAGATATTAAGCTGAAATTTTGCACAGGTTCTTTTTTATCCATAAGCAGGTTAAGTTCGAAGATGGGCTATATCGGACTATATCTTGATATAGCCCCCATATAAACCGATCCTCCGATTTAGGGTCTTAGGCCCATAAAAGCCACATTTATTATCCGATTTTGCTGAAATTTGGGACAGTGAGTTGTATTAGGCTTTCGACATCCACCGTCAATTTGGCCCAGATCGGTTTAGATTTGGATATAGCTGCCATATAGACCGATCCTCCGATTTAGGGTCATAGGCCCATAAAAGCTACATTTATTACCCGATTTTGCTGAAATTTGTCTTAGGCCCTTCGACGTCCTCCGTCAATACGGCTCAGATCGGTTCAGATTTGGATATAGATGCCATATAGACCGATCTCTCGGTTTTAGGTTTGGGGCCATAAAAAGCGCATTTATTGTCCGATGTTGCCGAAATTTGGGACAAAGAGTTAAGTTAAGCCCCTCCACATATTTCTGCAAGTTGGTCTAGATCAATCATGATTTGCATATAGCTGCCATATAGACCGATCTGTCGATTTAAAGTCTTGGCCCCATAAAAGGCGCATTTTTAATCCGATTGCACTGAAATTTGACACACTGACTTATGTTATGCTTTTCAACATCCGTGTGGAATATAGTTAAGATCGGTTTATTTTTAGATATAACTACTAAAAAGACCAATATTTTATTATATAAAATTGAACAATAACTTTTACTTCTTAGTATCTGGTCCAAATCGGAACATAGCTGCTATGGGGCATAAGGTATGAATTTTGCACCGGATTTTGAGGAAAGGTGGTTCACATATATATCCAAGGTGGTGGGTATCCAAAGTTCGGCCCGGCCGAACTTAACGCCTTTTTACTTGTTATATATAAGGTTTGTCTTGAAAAATTTTTTATTAAAACTTTTTTGGAAAAGTTCTGAGTCGATCGGTATGCTTGTTAATGAAGCTAACTCTGTTTTTTGTACGACAATAGTGTTGTAGGGTATAAAAATATTAAAAATTTATAGCCACTTTTTTATACGCTCAGTTTTTGAATATTTGAAAGAAAGTCCGTGCTCAGAAACGTATTGCTAACTATTTTTTAAGTATTTTAAAATTATAATTTCGTGGATAGATCGGCTTGAGGCAATGTACAATTTGAAACAAGTAAAAGCGTGCAAAGTTCGGCCGGGCCGAATCTTATATACACTCCACCATGGATCGCATTTGTCGAGTTCTTTTCCCGGCATCTCTTCTTAGACAAAAAAGGATATAAGAAAAGATTTCCTCTGCTATTAGAGCGATATCAAGATATGGTCCGGCTTGGACCACAATTAATTTATATGTTGGAGACCTGTGTAAAATGTCAGCTAATTCGAATAAGAATTGCGCCCTTTGGGGGCTCAAGAAGAAAAATAGAGAGATCGATTTATATGGGAGCTGTATCGGGCTATAGACTGATTCAGACCATAATAGACACGTATGTTGACGGTCATGAGAGGATCCGTCGCACAAATCGGATAATAATATAGAGGCTCAAGAAGTCAAGATCCCAGATCAGTTTATATGGCAGCTATAGCAGGTTATGAACCGATTTGAACCATACTTGGCAAAGTTGTTGAATAGCATAACAAAACACGTCGTGCAAAATTTCATTCCAATCGGAAAGGAATTGCGCACTCTAGAGGCTCAAGAAGTCAAGACCCAAGATCGGCTATATCAAAACATGAACCGATATGGCCCATTTACAATACCAACCGACCTACACTAATAAGAAGTATTTGTGCAAAATTTCAAGCGTCTAGCTTTACTCCTTCGGTAGTTAGCGTGCTTTCTACAGACAGTCGGATGGACGGACAGACGGACGGACATGGCTACAACGACATAAAATGTCACAACGATCAAGAATATGTATACTTTATGGGGTCTCAGACGAATATTTCGAGTAGTTACAAACAGAATGGCAAAATTAGTATACCCCTATCCTATGGTGGAGGGTAAAAAAAGCAAGTAAAAGCGTGCTTAGTTCGATTAGGCCGAATCTTATATACCCTCCATCATGGATTGCATTTGTCAAGTTCTTTGAATAAATTTTTCAAATATGTGTGAGCTTTATAAAGTTATTAACCAATATGGTCCGTAGTTGTCATGGCTGTTAGAAGTCGTAGGAAAACACTACCTCCAAAATAATGTAAAATGGCGCTCTCCAGATGCTTAGAAAGTCAAATTGGGAGATCGTTTTATATAGCAGCTATATCAGGTTATCAACCATAGCTAGCACAATTGTTTTAAGTAATACCAAAACACAACGGCAAATTTCAACCACTAATAAGAAGTATGTGTGCAAAATTTTATGAGCCTCTAGAGTGCGCAATTCTTATCCGATTGGGATGAAATTTTGCACTGTGTTCTATTATGATATCCAATAACTGTGCCAAGTATGGTTCAAATCGGTTCATAACCTGATATAGCTGCCATATAAACCGATCTTGGGTCTTGGCTTCTTGAGCCCCTAGAGTGCGCAATTCTTTTCCGATTGAAATTAAATTTTGCACGACATGTTTTGTTATGATATCCAACAAGTGTGCCAAGTATGGATCAAATCGGTTCATGACCTGATATAGCTGTCATATAAACCGAGCTAGGGTCTTGACTTCTTGAGCCTCTAGAGGTCGCAATTCTTATCCGATTTGAATGAATTTTTGCACGAAGTATTTTGTTATGATATCCAACAAGTGTGCCAAGTATGGTTAAAATCGGTTCATAACCTGATATAGCTGTCATATAAACCGATCTGAGATCTTGACTTCTTGAGCTTCTAGAGGGCGCAATTCCAATCTGATTAGGCTGAAATTTTGCATGACGTTTTTATACCTTCCACCATAAGATGAGGGGTATACTAATTTCGTCATTCTGTTTGTAACTACTCGAAATATTCGTCTGAGACCCCATAAAGTATAAATATTCTTGATCGTCGCGACATTTTATGTCGATCTAGCCATGTCCCGTCCGTCCGTCCGTCCGTCCGTCCGTCCGTCTGTCCGTCCGTCCGTCTGTCCGTCCGTCCGTCAGTCCGTCTGTCTGTCGAAAGCACGCTAACTTCCGAAGGAGTAAAGCTAGCCGCTTGAAATTTTGCACACATACTTCTTATTAGTGTAGGTCGGTTGGTATTGTAAATGGGCCATATTGGTCCATGTTTTGATATAGCTGTCATATAAACCGATCTAGGGTCTTGACTTCTTGAGCCTCTAGAGTGCGCAATTCTTATCCGATTGGGACGAAATTGTGCACAACATGTTTCCTTATGATACTAAACAACTGTGCTAAGTATAGTTCAAATCGGTTCATAACCTGATATAGCTGCCATATAAACCGATCTTGGGTCTTGACTTCTTGAGCCTCTAGCGTGCGCAATTCTTATCCGATCAGAATGAAATTTTGCACGACGTGTTTTGTTATGATATCCAACAACTGTGCCAAGTATTGTTGAAATCGGTCCATAACCTGATATAGCTGCCATATACACCGATCTTGGGTCTTGACTTCTTGAGCCTCTAGAGTGCGCAATTCTTATCCGATTGAAATGGAATTTCGCACGACGTGTTTTGTTATGATACCCAAACAACTGTGCCAAGTATGGTTTAAATCGGTTCATAACTTGATATAACTGCCATGTAAACCGATCTTGGGTCTTGACATCTTGAGCCTCTAGAGGGCACAATCCTTATCCGATTTGAATGAGTTTTTGCACGAAGTATTACGTCATGATATCCAACAACTGCGCCAAGTATGGTTGAAATCGGTCCATAACCTGATATAGCTGTCATATAAACAGATCTGGGGATTTGACTTCTTGAGCTTCTAGAAGCCGCAATTCCTATCCGATTTGGCTGAAATTTTGCATGAAGTATTTTATTTTTACTTTCAACAACTGTGTCAAATAAGGTTCAAATCGGTTCATAACCTGATATAGCTGCCATATAAACCGATCTGGGATCTTGACTTCTTGACCCCTAGAGGTCGCAATTATTATCCGATATGCCTGATATTTTGTACGACGGATCCTCTCATGACCATCAACAAACGTGTTTATTATGTTCTGAATCGGTCTATAGCCCGATACAGATCCCATATAAATCGTTCTCTCTATTTTACTTCAAGAGCCCCAATGGGCGCAATTCTTATACGAATTGGCTGAAATTTTACACAGGTCCCCAACATATAATTTAATTGTGGTCCGAACCGGACCATATCTTGATATCGTTTTAATAGCAGAGCAACTCTTTTCTTATATCCTCTTTAGCCTAAGAAGAGATGCCGGGAAAACAACTCGACAAATGCGATCCATGGTGGAGGGTATATAAGATTCGGCCCGGCCGAACTTTGCACGCTTTTACTTGTTTATTTTTTTTTTTTTCAACAACAGTGTCAAATAAAATACAAGTCGGTTCATAACCTGATATAGCTGCCATATAAACCGATCTGGGATCTTGACTTCTTGAGCCTCTAGAGGTCGCAATTATTATACGATTTGTCTGAAATTTTGTACGACGGATTCTCTCTTGACCATCAACATACGTGTTTATTATGGTCTGAATCGGTCTATAGCCCGATACAGCTCCCATATAAATCGATCTCTCTATTTTAATTCTTGAGCCCCCAAAGGGCGCAATTGTTATTCGAATTAGCTGACATTTTACACAGGTCAACAACAAATCATTTAATTGTGGTCCAAACCGGACCCTATCTTGATATCGCTCTCATAGCAGAGCAAATCTTTTCTTATATCCTTTTTTGCCTAAGAGAGATGCCGGGAAAAGAACTCGACAAATGCTATCCATGGTGGAGGGTATATAAGATTCGGCCCGACCGAACTTAGCACTCTTTTACGTGTTGTTATTATACCCACCACCATAGGATGGGGGTATACTAATCTAGTCATTCCGTTTGTAATACCTCGAATTATTGATCTGCGATAAAGTATATATATTCTGGATCGTCTCGGCGTTCTGGGTCGATCTAGGCATGTCCGTCCGTCGATAGCGGTCGAACGCGTAAAGCTAGCCGGTTTAACTTTGCCCAGATGTCGAAATCACAATATCGGTCGAACGCGTTAAGCTAGCCGCTTGAAATTTATTAACTTCTGATGTGGGTCATTTGTGGATTAGAAATGGGCCATATCGGTTCAGATTTGGTTATAGCTCCCATATTTACTTTATCTCTCGGCTCTTCTTGAGCCGCTGTAAGCCACAATTTTTATCCGATTTTGTTGAAATTTTGTACATAGTGTTCTGTTATGACTTTCAACAACTGTGCCAAATACGGTCCATAACCTGATATAGCAAAGTGCCGGTGTCTGTTAACCGTGAAAGCCGGAAATGCTCTAATGTCTCGCCATCCTCCCCACATGCCCTACGTATGCTATCACTTGCCGCACCTATGTGTCCCGAAGGCTATACTAAAAAGAAACAAAATGGTCCTTTTTTGCGGATTTAGCTAAAGATCTCAAAATTGGGTGTAACATCGTGGCCAGCAAAGCGTGGCTAGTCTTCTATATATATAACAGAGTTGCGTGACTGACTGATTGCTGAATGACTCACTGGTCATCGCTCAGCCCAACGGCTTAAGCCTAGAATCATGAAATTTTGCACGAATGTTGGTCTTGGTCTTGGGATAAGGCTGGATTCAATGATATTCGTACGTTTAGGTAATAACAAGTACGAAATGGTGCATGTTTGCATAGCGCGAACGGAAAGAGAATTATGTTCTTGAGCTCAAATTAAGGACGTCTCGAAAAAATTAGGATTGGTAAACAAATTTTGGAAATTCGTATCGGAAGTGGAAGAAATATTACGTTTAGTACCACAATAGGTACTATTTGGTATATTCGTTGTAATTTTAACTAGAGCTCTGAATTTTGGTACCTGGATACAACATGACTACATTATATGGGCGACTATAGAAGTATTTCGAAATTTGTACATTTAGGTACTAAAAAAAGTACCAAAAATGTACGAAATGGGTGAAATTTATACAGGGCTGTATAGAGCTAGAATTTTCAAATTTTACTTAAGGAAAGAAAAGAAAAAATGGGAAAATAGTACTGGAAACGTGAGAAAATGTACGTTTAGTACCGCAATTGGTACTTTCTTTACAGATGGAGCTAGAGGCCTGAAATTTGGTAGGTACAACTAAGAAATAAATGATAGATTGCTTAATGATTTTTTCAAAATTTTATATTTCGGTACCAAAATTGGTACCGTTTGCTACTTTCTTCACAGATGGAGTAAAAGGTCTAAAATTTTGCATGTCGGTACAACTACGAAACTAGTGATGGGTGAAACTGAAATTTAGTATGTAGGTACAATAAGGCATAATATTTTGTGTGACTAAATGATCCTTTAAAATTCGTACATTATGGTACCATTTGCTACTTTCCTTATAGATGAAGCCACAAGGCTGGCATTTGCCAAGTAGGTGCAATCGAGAAATAAATGATGTATGACTAAAAGATCTTATTGAAATTCGAACATATTGATACTATTTAGTACTTTCTTTAAATATCAAGCTAGATGTAGATAGAAATAAATATTGGGTGACTAAATGATATATTTAAAAATTCGTACAAATTCGTACCAAAATTGTTACCGTTTGGTACATTCTTTGTAGGTGGAGTTATAGGTCTGAAATTTGGCTTATTGGTAAAAATAGGAAATGATTAAAGGATGACTAACTGATCTGTAACCAGATTTGAACTTTGTGGTACCAAAAAGTGTAAAATAATACTTAGTTACTTATCTTCGCCTACAAGAACAGTGAGATATAAGCAATTTGACAAACATTATCGCAATCTTGAAAAATACGGCATGGGGAAGAAAACGATTGCAGTTTGTACCTTGAAAATATATATAAAAGATATTTTTTAATCGTACACTTAGGTACTTAAAAGTAGAAAAAAGGATATTCTTATTTATCAATGAGTGCTGTCCGGTCCAAGTTTAAGCTCATTAATAAGGGACCTCCTTTTTATAGCCGAGTCCGAACGGCGTCCCCACAGAGCGACACCTCTTGGGAAGAAGTTTTTACATGGCATAGTACCTCACAAATATCGCCAGCATTTGGTGGGGATAACCACCGCTGAAATATTTTTTCTGATGTTCTCGCCAGGAGTGAGATAAAGCTCTCAAAATTGGGAAACAGAGGCACCTAAGGCAACTTAATAATTTTTCCGATATATTATTATTCTTGATACTATTTTGTATTTTCTTTAAGGAAGGGGACAGAATTCTAATTTTTATACCCTCCACCATAGGATGGGGGGTATACTAATTTCGTCATTCTGTTTGTAACTACTTGAAATATTCGTCTGAGACCCCATAAAGTATATATATTCTTGATCGTCGTGAAATTTTATGTCGATCTAGCCATGTCCGTCCGTCCGTCTGTCGGTCGACACCACGCTAACTTCCGAAGGAGTAGAGCTAGCCGCTTGAAATTTTGCACAAATACTTCTTATTAGTGTAGGTCGGTTGGTATTGTAAATGGGCTATAATTATAAGTACAAGTCATTTTTCAATTGCGTATAACAAAATATTGGTCTTTTAAGTAGCTATATCTAAAATTAAACCGATTTGAACCATGTAATAAACGGATGTCTAAATGCTTAGCATAAGTCACTGTGTAAAATTTAAGTGGAATCGGATTATAAATGCGACTTTATGGGATCAAGACTATAAATCGGGATATCGGTCTATATGGCAGATCTGGACGGATCTGAATCAAATTTAAAAAGGATATCGAAGGGCCTGACACAACTCACCGTCCTAAATTTCGGCGCCACCGGACAATAAACGCGCCTTTTATGACCCCAAAACCTTAGATCGAAAGATCGGGCTATATGGCAGCTATATTCAAATCAGAACCGATCTTTGCCATATTGCAGAAGCATGTCGAGGGGTTTAATTTAACCCACTGTCTCCAATTTCAGCCAAATCGGACAATAAATGCGCCTTTTATGGGCCCAAAACCTTTAATCGAGAGATCGGTCTATATGGCAGCTATATCCAAATCTTGGCCGATCTGAGCTAAATTGACAAGGGATATCGAAGGGCCTAACTCTACTCACTGTCCCAAACTTCAACAAGATCGGGTAATAAATGTGGCTTTTATGGGCTAAAACCCTAAATCAGGGAATCGGTCTATATGGCTGCTATATCCAAATCTGGACTGATCTAGGCCAAATTGACGAAGGATGTCGAAGGGCTTATCACAACTCACTGTCCCAAATTTCAGCAAAATCGGAAAATAAATGTGGCTTTTATGGGCCTAGGACCCTAAATCGTAGGATCGGTATATATGGCAGCTATATCCAAATCTGGACCGATCTAGGCCAAATTAACGAAGGATGTCGAGGGGCCTAACACATCTCACTGTTCCTAAGACCCTAAATCGGAGGATCGGTCTATATGGCAGCTCTATCAAAATCTGAACCAATCTGAGCCAAATTGACGAAGGATGTCGAGGGGCCTAACATAACTCACTGTCCCAAATTTCAGCAAAATCGGATAATAAATGTGGCTTTTATTGGCCTAAGACCCTAAATCGGCGGATCGGTCTATATGGGGGCTATATCAAGATATAGTCCGTTATAGTCCATCTTCGTACTTAACCTGCTTATGGACAAAAAAAAATGTGTGCAAAGTTTCAGCTCAATATCTCTATTTTTGAAGACTGTAGCGTGATTTCAACAGACAGACGGACGGTCATGTCTAGATCGTCTTAGATTTTTACGCTGATCAAGAATATATATACTTTATGGGGTCGGAAATGGATATTTCGATGTGTTGCAAACGGAATGACAAAATAAATATACCCCCCATCCTTCGGTGGTGGGTATAAAAAGGATATAAGAAAAGAGTTGCTCTGCTATTAGAACGATATCTAGATATGGTCCGGTTTGGACTACAATAAAATTATATGTTGGAGACCTGTGTAAAATGTCAGCCAATTCGAATAAGAATTGCGCCCTTTGGGGGCTCAAGAAGTAAAATAGAGAGATGGATTTATATGGGATCTGTATCGGGCTATAGACCGATTCAGATCATAATAAACACGTATGTTGATGGTCATGAGAGGATCCGTCGTACAAAATTTCAGGCAAATCGGATAATAGTTGCGACCTCTAGAGGCTCAAGAAGTCAAGATCCCAGATCGTTTTATATAGCAGCTATATCTGGTTATGAACTGATTTGAACCTTATTTGACACAGTTGTTTAAAGTAAGAATTAAATACGTATTGCAAAATTTCAGCGAAATCGGATAGGAATTACGCCCTCTAGAAGCTCAAGAAATCAAGACCCAAGATTTGTTTATATGACAGCTATATCAGGTTATGAACCGATTGAACCATACTTGGCACAGCTTTTGGATATCATAACAAAACACGTCGTGCAAAATTTAATTCCAATCGGATAAGAATTGCGCACTCTAGAGGCTCAAGAAGTCAAGACCCAAGATCGGTTTATATGGAAGTTATATAAAAACATGGACCGATATGGCACATTTACAATACCAACCGACCTACACTAATAAGAAGTATTTGCGCAAAATTTCAATCGGCTAGCTTTACTCCTTCGGAAGTAAGCGTGCTTTCGACAGATAGACGGACGGGACGGACATGGCTAGATCGACATAAAATGTTACGACGATCAACAGTATATATACTGTATGGGGTCTCAGACGAATATTTCAAGTAGTTGCAAACAAAATGACGAAATTAGTAATACCCCCAATCCTATGGTGGAGGGTATAAAAATTACATTTATAAAAAAAATGCTGCTGACTAGTTGTGTGTAATAGGGGAGTTTTGGAGTTTTTTGTCAACATTTTGGGAGTTTACGGTCAAAGCGTATAGAACTACTATCCTACATGAACCAAAGCTGTTTAATATTGAATGATAGACTTCAATTCTGGAGCACTGTGGGATCTGTATCAACTACCCCTAACCTGTAATATGAAATATGTTATACCGACAAAAAATTGAAAGTAGGAAAATAACAAGAAAAACTATTTTTGGAGATCATAAATTTGTGTGAACAGATCGGGTTTTCCAAGAATATAAATTTGTGTACCCTCCACCATAGGATGGGGGGTATACTAATTTCGTCATTCTGTTTGTAACTACTCGAAATATTCGTCTGAGACCCCATAAAGTATATATATTCTTGATCGTCGCGACATTTTATGTCGATATAGCCATATCTATGCGTCTGTCCGTCCGTCCGCCTGTCTGTCGAAAGCAAGCTAACTTCCGAAGGAGTAAAGCTAACCGCTTGAAATTTTGCACAAATACTTCTTATTAAAGTAGGTCGGTTGGTATTGGAAATGTGCCATATCGGTCGGTGTTACGATATCCAAAATTTGTGCGAAGTATGGTTCAAATCGGTTCATAATCTGATATAGCTGTCATATAAACAATTCTGGGGACTTAACTTCTTGACCTTTTAGAAGGAGCAATTCCTATTCGCTTTGGCCGAAATTTAGCAGACGTGTTTTATCCTTCCTTTAACAACTGTGTCAAATAAGGTTAAAATCGGTTGATATCCTGATATAGCTGCCATATAAACCGATTTGGGATCTTGAATTCTTGAGCCTCTAGAGGTTGCAATTATTGTCCGATTTGCCTGAAATTTTGTACGACGGATTCTCTCATGACCATTAACATACGTGTTTATTATGGTCAGAATCGGTCTATAGCCCGATACAGCTCCCATATAATCGATCTCTCTATTTCACTTCTTGAGCCCCAAAGGGCGCAATTTTTATTCGAATTGGCTGACATTTTACACAGGTCTACAACATATATATATCTACAACATATATATATCTTGATATTGCTCTCATAGTAGAGCGAATCTTTTTTTATATCCTTTTTTGCCTAAGAAGAGATGCCGGGAAAAGAACTCGAGCAATGCGATCCATGGTGGATGGTATATAAGATTCGGCCGGCCGAACTTAGCACGCTTTTACTTGTTTTTCTTTTTTTGAAAATTGTGGTATCTATTGGGTGCAGGTACTGACACATCGTCGGTGAGCTTAATTTAACGCTGATTGCCGACGCAGTGCAAACATCTATTGGAAGTTGTATTAATGGCTTCGAACGCTAGACAACGGCAACGGCTCTTGCTCCTACGCCGTGTGCCCAGGTTCGCATTAACGACGAAAAGTACCCTTAGCAAAATTCCAGCTCAAGTTAGGAAAGAGGAATCGTAATAAAATTTGGATTGGCGACAAGTAGACGACTAAACCAGTTACAACAATTTTTCCCATCATGTTATGGGGGAAAACTTGCCTGTCAAAAGACTGCAGTTTTTTATATCCCAAAAATCAAACGAAAAATTTCTCAAAATTCTTAGGAGTGAAATTTCTGGAATCCGTTTTAATGTCTTGTTGCATTTGAATGTTACTATAAAAAAACAAGTAAGAGCGTGCTAAGTTCGGCCGGGCCGAATCTTATATACCCTCCACCATGGTCGAATCTGTCGAGTTCTTTGCGCTGTATCTGTTTTTAGGCAAACAAAGTATAATGAACAAGTAAAAGCGTGCTAAGTTCGGTTCTTTTCCCGGCATCTCTTCTTAGGCAAAAAAGGATATAAGAAAAGAGTTGCTCTGCTATTAAAACGATATCAAGATATGGTCCGGTTCGGACCAAAATTAAATTATATGTTGGAGACCTGTGTAAAATTTCAGCCAATTCGTATAAGAATTGCGCCCATTGGGGCTCACGAAGTAAAATAGAGAGAACGATTTATATGGGATCTGTATCGGGCTATAGACCGATTCAGACCATAATAAACACATTTGTTGATGGTCATGAGAGGATCCATCGTACAAAATTTCAGGCATATCGGATAATAATTGCGACCTCTAGGGGTCAAGAAGTCAAGATACCAGATCGGTTATATGGAGCTATATCAGGTTATGAACTGATTTGAACCTTACCTCGCCAAGGTACCAAAATGTACCAACTGCGGTACTAAATGACCATTTTTCCCACTTCCGGTACTATTTTGAGCCCCATCCGTTCAAGCTGTGTAATAAGCACCATGTGTTATCGCGCGCCTACGGCCCAAGACCCACATTTGTGCCAAATTTCATGATTTTAGCTTTAGCCGTTTGGACTGGGCGTTGATCGGTCAATCAGCCAATCACTCGTTTTTATAGAGCTAAAATTGCATCAAAGTCGGAAAACGGAATCGAGGGTGAGGCGTAATGGGTTAAAATTTGTTTTTAAAAATATTCATTGAAATTTGTCTGTAGAAAAAAGTAGGAAAATGTTGTTTGGGACAGAGAAGCATAATAATAAAAAGACTTTAAAAATGATAATTCAAAATTAAAATTTGGTTTTAAAAAATAATCTCGAGGTTAGGAGTTATAGTTACCCCTATTAATATAATATAAAGCTGCATGGTAACAAACTTCAATTTAATCGTAATATCACAATTCTATCACCTTTTCAAATTACCTACTTCGCGTTTCCCATACGTTGATGGAAACACTCGTAGAACGCATTCTTTAAAAATGTAATACGATAATATCATAATTTCATCACCTTTTTTCCAAATTTTGCATACTTCGCGTTTCCCACATGTTAATGGAAACACTCGTAGATTCCACTCTTTTAAAATGTAATATGATCAAGCCACAATTTGCAAAGCTACCTGTGAATGGTCAAATAATCAATTTCCCACAGTAACTGTTTTGATGTCCAAGCATTTTTGGCCATCAACATGAAAATGACTCTTTGTAGCAAGCTGGCAATTAAGATAGAATAAGTTAGTTCGTATTCAGAATTCACTAATAAAGGTTGTGGTTCCTTAATAATTACGAACAAAATAAAAAATTCAAACCGCTGTTTTTTTATAAAAGAAAAACCGCGTTCTATTAGCTGCGCAGTCGGTAGGATTTTCGGGGTGTTAAAGATAACTTTAATACATGGATATCTTAATATCCTTCAACGAAAATAGAGAACTCTACGAAACAAAAAGGGGAAAGTGTTAATTGAAAAAAGGACTTGGCATTATTGTTAAGAAGTTTAATGAAAATAAACACCTTTTCGATCAAGCTACGCTGTGTTTTGTAATAGAACCTAAAAGTGAAAAAATCGAAAACTACGAAATTTAAACGGAAAGTGTAAAATGAACAAGTAAAAAGGCGTGAAGTTAGTCCGGGCCGAACTTTGGATACCCAACAACTCGGGTATGTATGTACACTACCTAAAAATATGCGACACGGATGTCGAAAAGCCTAACACAACTCACTGTCCCAAATTTCAGCAAAATCAGATAATAAATGTGGCTTTTATGGGCCTAAGACCCTAAATCGGAGGATCGGTCTATATGGCAGCTATATCCAAATCTGGACCGATCTGGGCCAAACTTACGAAGGATGTCGAGGGGCCTAACACAACTCACTGTCCCAAATCTCAGCAAAATCGGAAAATAAATGTAGCTTTTATGGGCCTAAGACCCTAAATCGGCGAATCGGTCTATATGGGGGCTATATCAAGATATAGTCCGATATAGACCATCTTCGAACTTAACCTGCTTATGAACAAAAAAAGAATCTGTGCAAAGTTTCAGCTCAAAATCTCTATTTTGAAAGACTGTAGCGTGATTTCAACAGACAGACGTACGAATATGTCTAGATCGTCTTAGATTTTTATGCTGATCAACAATATATATAGTTTATACCAACCACCACATCCTTCGGTGGTGGGTATAAAAAAGGGCTTGCCAATATTGTTAAGACGTTTAACACCTTTTTGATCAAGCTACGCTGTGTTTTGTAAAAAACCAAAAAGTGGAAAAATCGAAAATTCTACGAAACGGAAAGCTGAAAGTGTAAAGTGGAAAAAGGACTTGGCATTATTGTTAAGACGTTTAATGAAAAAAAAACACCTTTTTGATCAAGCTACGCTGTGTTTTGTAAAAAACCAAAAAGTGGAAAAATCTAAAACTCTACGAAACGTGGAAAGTGTAAAGTGAAACAAGTAATCGTGCTATGTTCGGCCGGGCCAAATCTTATATACCCTCCACAATGGATGGCATTTGTCGAGTTCTTTTCCCGGCATCTCTTCTTAGGAAAATAAAGGATATAAGAAGCGATTTGCTCTGCTATTAGAGCGATATCAAGATATGGTTCGGTTTGGACCACAATTAAATTATATGTTGGAGACCTGTGTAAAATGTCAGCCAATTCGAATAAGAATTGTGCCCTTTGGGGGCTCAAGAAGTAAAATAGAGAGATCGATTTATATCGGCCTATAGACCGATTCAGACCATAATAATCACGTATGTTGATGGTCATGAGAGGATCCGTCGTACAAAATTTCAGGAAAATCGGATAATAATTGCGACCTCTAGAGTGTGAAGAAGTCAAATCCCAGATCAGTTAATTTGGCAGTTATATCAGGTTATGAACCAATTTGAACCTTATTTGACACAGTTATTGAAAGTAAGAATAAAATACGTCTTGCAAAATTTCTGCTAAATCGGATAAGAATTGCGCACTCTAGACCCAAGATCTGTTTATATGACAGCTATATCAGGTTATAAACCGATTTGAACCATACTTGGCACAGTTTTGGATATCAACAAAATACTACGTGCAAAATTTTATTCCAATCGGATAAGAATTGCGCACTCTAGAGGCTCAAGAAGTCAAGACCCAAGATCGGTTTATATGGCAGCTATATCAAAACATGAACCGATATGGCCCATTTACAAACCCAACCGACCTACACTAATAAGAAGTATTTGTGCAAAATTGCAAGCGGCTAGCTTTACTCCTTCGGAAGTTAGCATTCTTTCGACAGACAGACGGACGGCCATGGCTAGATCGACATAAAATGTCACGACGATCAAGAATATATATACTTTATGGGGTCTCAGACGAATATTTCGAGTAGTTACAAACAGAGTGACGAAATTAGTATACCCCCATCCTATGGTGGAGGGTATAAAAAGGAAAAAGCACATGTCCTGTTCTTCAAAGCTATGACGAGACGTCTCAACTATTCGTTTCCGAACTGATAAAGAACAGGCTGAGATTAAAGCAAGGGAGACGTTATAAATCAACTTCCAAATCATGAACAGAAATTAAAGCAATACTCATAAACAATTTCGGGGAAAGGCTCGATAAATAGAGATCTGTATCTGGACGACATAATAGTGTTTTCCACTTCTTTGGAGGAACATATCAATTCTTTGAAACTAGTGTTCGATCGTTTAAAATGGGCGAATTTAAAAATATATAATTTCTCAAAAGAGAAACCGATTACATAGCGCATGTGGCAACCCAGCATGGAGTCAAGCCCAACCCGAAGAAAGTTGAATGTATTTGTACTTACCCAATTTCTCGCACTGTGAAACAAATAAAACAATTCCTTGGCTTAAGTGGCTGCTATAGGAAGTTCATAGAGAACTACTCGCAGATTGCTAAACCGCTGACAAAATATCTGAAGAAGGATACTGAGATAGACATAACAGATTCAGAGTATATCCGTGGTTTTACGGAACTAAAAAGGAGGCTTATTACCGAGCCACTTCTAATATATCCGGATTTTGATAAGTTATTTACCTTGACAACCAATGCAAGCAATTTCGCCTTAGGAGCCGTTCTCTCTCAAGACGGCCATCCCATATGCTATGCCAGTCGTACCCCGAACGAACAGCTATGAGCAATCTTTAGAGCTGATACAAAACAAGTAAAAGCGTGCTAAGTTCGGCCGGGCCGAATCTTATACACCCTCCACCATGGATCGCATTTGTCGAGTTCTTTTCCCGGCATCTCTTCTTAGGCAAAAAAAAAGGATGTAAGAAAAGATTTGCTCTGCTATTAGAACGATATCAAGATATGGTCCGGTTTGGACCACAATTAAATTATATGTTGGAGACCTGTGTACAATGTCAGCCAATTCGAATAAGAATTGCGCCCTTTGTGGGCTCAAGAAGTAAAATAGAGAGATCGATTTTTATGGGAGCTGTATCGGCCCATAGACCGATTAAGACCATAATAAACACGTATGTTAATGGTCATGAGAGAATCCGTCGTACACAATTTCAGGCAAATCGGATAATTGCGACCTCTAGAGGCTCAAGAAGTCAAAATCCCAGATCGGTTTATATGGCAGCTATATCAGGTTATGAACCAACTTGTACTTTATTTGACATTGCTGTTGAAAGTAACAATAAAAAAACGTCTTGCGAAATTTCAGCCACATCGGATAGAAATTGAGCCCTCTAGAATCTCAAGAGGTCAAGTCCACAGATCTGTTTATATGACAGCTATATTAGGTTATGAACCGATTTGAACCATATTTGACACAGTTGTTGGATATCATAACAAAATACTACGTGCCAAAATTCATTCAAATTGGATAAGAATTGCGCCCTCTAGAGGCTCAAGAAGTCAAGACCCAAGATCGGTTTATATGACAGCTATATAAGGTTATGGACCGATTTGAACCATACTTAACACAGTTGTTGGATATCGTAAAAAAACACGTCGTGCAAAATTTCATTCCCATCGGATAAGAATTGCGCACTCTAGAGGCTCAATAAATCAAGACCCAGATCGGTTTATATGGCAGCTATATCAGGTTATGGACCGATTTGAACCATACTTGGCACAGTTGTTGGATATCATAACAAAACACGTCGTGCAAAATTTCATTTATCGGATAAGAGTTGCGCACTCTAGAGGCTCAAGAAGTCAAGACCCAAGATCGGTTTATATGGCAGCTATATCAAAACATGGACCGATATGGCCCATTTACAATACCAACCGACCTACACTAATAAGAAGTATTTGTGCAAAATTTCAAGCGGCTAGCTTTACTCCTTCGGAAGTTAGCGTGCTTTCGACAGACAGACGGACGGACGGACGGACATGGCTAGATCGACATAAAATTTCAAGACGATCAAGAATATATATACTTTATGGGGTCTCAGACGAATATTTCGAGTAGTTACAATCAGAATGACGAAATTAGTATACCCCCCATCTTATGGTGGAGGGTATAAAAATATAGAGGAACTGTCCCACGACTCATTGACAACCAAACCAACGATACACTCTATTAGAAATAACTTTGCGCTACTAAGAGCCAAAATTCAGACTATTATTCCACACCGAAGACAACCCAGAGGGATATTTAACATCGTTGGAAAAGGCTTAAAATTTGTAACAGGTACATTAGACAGTGACGACGAAATTTCCATAAATTCGACATTACAATTTTTGAATAACATGACGGACTACAACTCTATGAAAAGCGATTCACTAGCAGAAATTAATGATGTTTTAGAACGACAAATAGAAAATATAACTAAACACACTACTTACGGACAGTCGACAACCTTCAAAATAGAATCACCAACCTAGAAGACGAAGTTTCGCTTCTTGAGCACGTGTATTAAAATGACAGCGACATTTGTCTTTTACGGGACCACATCGACAACATTGAACAAATCATCTTCACAAGCAAATTAGGGTTTGTCCCTGCCACTCTCCTGGCCCAACGGGAATTCGACATGCTAAGAGACTACGATACATACAAAAAGGTTAATGTAGTAACAACAACTTTTGACAATTCGATTGTAATAACCCTCCTTATACCTATGCTTTCATCAGACATTTAAACAATGGTGACTTTTGAGCCCATTCCTGACAGCTACAATAAAAGCCTAAAACATTCCGATAACCATGTTTTAAATAAAGGAAAATAATAGAGTTTATAGAACAAATATCAAAGACAATCTGACAAAAAACCTACAACCCATTAATGACGCCTGCATTTTTGATATTATCTTTAAGAACGAAGCCAATTGCAAACTGATCAAATTTTCAGGTGAAAATGTAAGAGAGATATTCCCAGGCGCTCTTCTTTTCTCAAATTTTAAGGAAACAATTATATCTAATTGTAAGACAAATTTTCCAAGTTTGAATCTAACAGGCACATTCCTAATTAAGTTCGAAAATTGTACAATTTCAGTTGACAACGATACGTATACAAATAATGTTGTTAGAATAAAAGAAAAAATCATTATAAGCCACCTAATAACAAAAATCAAAGAAAATCACACTATACCAGACCTAAAGCTTGAAAAACTTTATGTTAAACAGTTACATTTTGAAAACTCTGTAACCAAGATGAAAAGACAAAATACTATACCCATTGTAATTTCTAATTTTAATATACTTACCACCATTATTATTTTCTGTATAATTCTTTTCTATATAAGACAACGCTAACAAAGAGTCGTTTCGTCGGAGCCTCAAGCTAACGGAGGGGGAGTTATAGTTGCCCCTTATATATAAAAATCAATTTGTGTTTGTTTGTAGGTTTTTTGCTTGTTTGTTTGTATGTTTGTGTGTTCCTTATAGACTCAGAAACAGCTAAACCGATTTTCTTGAAATTTTCACAGATGGTGCCTAATGACCCCGGGGTAAAAATAAGGTACTACATTTTTTGATATCTGAAGGGGGGGCGGACCCTTGCTCTTACCCTAATTTTCAGAACGTCAGATCTTGGAGATGGGTTTGTGCTCTCAAACAGTACCCTAAAAATTAAAATTTGGTATCCAAATTTCGGATGGGGTACATAAGGGGGCTGCCCCACCCTAAAACCTACCAAACATATATTTCGACCAATCACGACAATATGCGACTCAAATGAAAGGTATTTAGGATAAGAAAACGTATCTGATATCCAAATGTCGGACCAAGTGCTAGGGGGACCACCCCAAGCCTCAAAACACCCCTAAATCGGATATATTTACCGACCATGGCAATATGGGTAAGTATTTTCTGACTATTGCAATATGAGGCTCAAATTAGAAGGGTTTTAAAGTGGAACACGAATTCGATATATATTTTCACGGCCAACTAACTGAGTGGCCGCCCATCCCCCAAAACACCCCCCAAGCCGGTCATGTTTGCCAACTATGAAAATATGGGGCTCAAATTAAAGGTTTGTGGGAGTAGACCACGTATCTGATATCAACATTGGGGGCCAACTGTCTAACAGACGTCCCACCACCATAACAGCCCCCGTATTTGCTCACCAAGACAATTTGGGTCTTAAAGAGAGTGGAACTAAATATTTTTAGTTTTTAGGGCCAATACCCCAAACCGGGCATATTTGCTGACTTTTGCAATAAGGAGTTTAAATGGGATTGGAAAATGAATCTGATATCCAATTTTGAGGGCAATGGCAATATGGGGTTCAAATAAATGATATATAGATATATTAGAATAGAGTACGTTGCTGATATATTTTCCTGTCTTAGTGTTTAGGGGACCACCCCAATCGCCAAAACACCCCTAAATCGGGCATATTTACCCACCATTTTAATGTGGAGCTTGAAAGAAAGGTCTTGGAGGGTAGAGCAAGAATTTATACCCAATTTCGGGACCAATTTTCTGGGGTATACCCCTTTCCCAAAATACACCACAAACTGCAATTTTTTACTGACCATCGCAATATGGGGCTCAAATAAAGGTATTTGGGAGTAGAATACGAATTTAATATCCAAATGTAGGACCATGTATTTAGGGCATCACCCCTTTCCCAAAACACCCCCCAGTGGGAAAAAATTTTTCAACCATGCCAATATGTGGGTTAAATGAAAGGTATTTGAGATTAGAAAACGAATTTGATAACTTATTTTGAGGCCATGTGTTTGGGGGACACATCATCCTGTAAACTCCTCTTAAGCGAATGGCAATATGGGGTTTAAATAAATGGTATTTGAGAAAAGAGCATAACGCTGATTTTTTTTCAGGGCCAAGTATCTGGGGGACCACCTCTCCCGCTAAAACACCACTAAATCAGACATCATGAGAATATCGGGCTGAAATGAAGTATTTTAAGAATGGAGTACGCCTTACATCCAAACTGAAATTCGTAGACCAATTAAGATCATATGGGATTCAGATAAAGGCACTTATATTGTTAAACTGCTAGTCAAGCGATATACTATTTTTGTAGCATGGTAATTCACTAAAAGATCTTTAGTTGTCGAAAACAAATATTGCAAGGCAACTTTTGTTCCATATAAAGTAAAAGAAGGCGCAGCGGAGCGGGCCCGAGTCAGCTAGTATAATATAAAGCTGCATAGTAACAAACTTCAATTCATTCTTAATATCACAATTCTATCACCTTTTCAAATTTACCTACTTCGCGTTTCCCATGCGTTGATGGAAACACTCGTAGAACGCATTCTTTAAAAATGTAATACGACAATATCATAATTTCATCACCTTTTTTCCAAATTTTGCATACTTCGCGTTTCCCACATGTTAATGAAAACACTCGTAGATTCCACTCTTTTAAAATGTAATATGATCAAGCCACAATTTGCATAGCTACCTGTGAATGGTCAAATAATCAATTTCCCACAGTAACTGTTTTGATGTCCAAGCATTTTTGGCCATCAACATGAAAATGACTTTTTGTAGCAAGCTAGCAATTAAGATAGAATAAATTAGTTCGTATTCAGAATTCACTAATAAAGGTTGTGGTTCCTTAATAATTACGAACCAAATAAAAAATTCAAACCGATGTTTTTTTATAAAAGAAAAACCGCGTAGTAGTGTTAGGTCGTCTCTATATATTTTTTCACTGAAAATTAGTCCTTAATAAAAATTCATTAAAATGTAGTCTTTAGAAAAAATAAGTGGGCTCGAGCTCGTAGAAATTTGTTCAGTTTTAGATATAGCTCCCATAAACGTGCATCTCTCGATCTCCACTTTTAAGGCCTTTGCTAAACCATTTTTAAATCGATCTTCTCAAAAAATCGATTTTTAAATTTGACGACTTAGCCTGATATCCAATTTGTTGTAAGGTTTCAAACGGTCGGCTTCGCCCGACTTAAGCCTCTCCTTACTTGTTTTAGATAAAAAAATATCCGCTTTTGAACAAAAGGTCGAAACCAAACCTCATCTACATGTGTAAGAACTCACATGAAAAAGCTACAAGTAATTCGGAATAAAAATCTGGAAATAATTTATGGTCTCCCGATGAGATTCTCCACCGATGAGTTACATACAAAATCGAACCTTAAAATGATAAACAATTTGACAATTTCATCTGATATTTGACGATAAATGCAGATCAAGCTATGCCCATCTGAGAAGTTTGATTCAATAATAACTAACATAGCAATACTTTCAAGTATAGCCTATTTTAGTTGTTGTTTTTAAAACTTTTCTTACATAATTTTTGTGAAATTAATAATATTACTATATTTTTCCTTATAATTGTTCTAATGTAAACGTAGTTAGTAAGTAAACATGTCCCCTGTATCGAACTCAAAACATTGCAAATAATTATAGTATACATTATAAATATGATAGAACAAGTAAAAGCGTGCTAAGTTCGGCCGGGCCGAATCTTATATACCCTCCACCATGGATCGCATTTGTCGAGTTCTTTTCCCGTTATCTCTTCTTAGGCTAAAAAAGGATATAAGAAAAGATTTGCTCTGCTATTAGAGCGATATCAAGATATGGTCCGGTTCGGACCACAATTAAATTATATGTTGGAGACCTGTGTAAAATGTCAGCCAATTCGCATAAGAATAGCGCCCATTGGGGACTTAAGAAGTAAAATAAAGAGAACGATTTATGTGGGAGCTGTATCGGGCTATAGACAGATTCAGACCATAATAAACATGTTTGTTGATGGTCATGAGAGAATCCGTCGTACAAAATTTCAGGGATATCGGATAATAATTGCGACCTCTAGGGATCGAGAAGTCAAGATCCCAGATCGGTTTATATGGCAGCTATATCAGGCAATGGACCGATTTGAACCATACTTGGCACAGTTGATGGATGTCATAACGAAATACTTCGTGCAAAAATTCATTCAAATCGGATAAGAATTGTGCCCTCTAGAGGCTCAAGAAGTCAAGACCCAAGATCGGTTTATATGGCAGCTATATCAGGTTATGAACCGATTTGAACCATACGTGGTACAGTTGTTGGGTATCAAAACGAAACACGTCGTACAAAATTCCATTCCAATCGGATAAGAATTGCGCACTCTAGAGGCTCAAGAAGTCAAGACCCAAGATCGGTTTATATGGCAGCTATATCAGGTTATGGACCGATTTAAACCATACTCGGCACAGTTCTTGGATATCATAACAAAACACGTCGTGCAAAAATTAATTTCAATCGGATAAGAATTGCGCACTCTAGAGGCTCAAGAAGTCAAGACCCAAGATCGGTTTATATGACAGCTATATCAGGTTATGGACCGATTTGAACCATACTTGGCACATTTGTTGGATATCATAACAAAACACGTCGTGCAAAATTTCATTCCAATCGGATAAGAATTGCGCACTCTAGAGGCTCAAGAAGTCAAAACCCAAGATCGGTTTATATGGCAGCTATATCAGGTTATGAACCGATTTGAACCATACTTTGCACAGTTGTTGGATATAGCAACGAAACACGTCGTGCAAAATTTCATTCCAATCGGATAAGAATTGCGCACTCTAGAGGCTCAAGAAGTCAAGACCCTAGATCGGTTTATATGGCAGCTATATCAAAACATGGACCGATATGGCCCATTTACAATACCAACCGACCTACACTAATTAGAAGTATTTGTGCAAAATTTCAAGCGGCTAGCTTTACTCCTTCGGAAGTTAGCGTGCTTTCGACAGACAGACGGACGGACGGACGGACGGACGGACGGACGGACGGACGGACGGACGGACGGACAGACGGACGGACATGGCTAGATCGACATAAAATTTCACGACGATCAAGAATATATATACTTTATAGGGTCTCAGACGAATATTTCGAGTAGTTACAATCAGAATGACGAAATTAGTATACCCCCCATCTTATGGTGGAGGGTATAAAAATAAACTAAAACTATATTTATAATATTCTATAAAGACAAAATATAGCTCAGGCTAGGATCGCCTCAAAACTAGTTTTCTTAAGGACAAAATTTTTATGAAATTCTTACTTTAAACAAACACCAGTGGAGATATTATACCTCAACCAAGTTTTTTTTTGTAGGGTTTTTGAGCATTGTCCTTCAAAAAAGAATTTTGAAAATTGGACCAAAAATGAAAAAAAATTTCAAATTTCAAAGCGTTATCTCTATCCGTTCTCAAATGGCATATTTTTAAATGTTTTTTTTCGAGTTTCTCCCGTTGCTTTGTTTGGGTGCCGGGTCACAGCGGACAAAGGTGGAATGAAAAGGCGGACGATTTGGCAGTGAAAGCCAGAGGTCTGCCTTAAATCAATTTGGTTAATCAAATCTTTTCGGATCGAAGCGATCCGTGTTAAGGGCATAGGTGACGAACGCTTTTAATAATCCTGAACAGCGAAACGGTCGGTAAGACGACGAAAATCCTATGAGGACATCCGGATCGTGAGAAGACGAGGCTATTATTGAATAGAAGTAAGAAGCATATCAGTATCGCATTCGGTATCATAACGGGACACAAAGGACTACGAGCATACTTATGCGAAATAGGTGCGGCATGTGTAGGGTATGTATGGAAGATGATGAGACGTTAGGGCATTTTCTATGTCATTGCCCGGCTTTCGCGGCTTGCAGACACTGGCAGGTGGAGACACAATACCAGACATAAACCAACTTATGGTATGAAAAACAATAAGCGATTTTGTAAGTAGCACCAAATTAGATTTGAGACTTATATTTTCTTTTTCGAGGTTAGTTTTTAGAATTTAGAGTGCAAAACAAGCCGATTACTGGTTTTCCAACTTAACCTAGATGGTGATACATATATGTATTAGGGTGGTTTTATCTCAAAAGGAAAAATCGATGTCGACGTTTTTGGTGGCACCCCCTAAAATGTTTCATTTTGTTGGATTTTAAGATTCCGAAAATTAGAGCACAATTGGAAGATGTTAAAACGTGCTGCTGGGGCCTCAAAGTTTTGAAAATCTCGATTTTTTTTGGCTATTTTGCAACTTTGGGGAATTCGTTGACCAATATCTCTGAAACGGCTAAATCTCTTTTTAACATGTTCAAAAACGAAGAACGTAAGTAGTACTGAATTTCAGATAATGAAGTCAATGCCCCTAAAAACGTTCAAGGTAACCCTTTTGTAATTAAGGTAGAGATCGCATTACCCAATCAACACGAAAATTTGCATATATTACTTTCTAAGCCGGAAGACATACACTATGCATTTTGAGAAAAATCGGTTCGGATTTAAATATAGTTTCTATATTTAATTCGCCCGATTTACACTTACAAGGGCGTAGCTACAACAATTTTCGACAGATTTGCACGAAATTCCATATGAAATGTTGTATTACCATATGCAAGCCCCTGAACATTTTTTTTTTATCAAAATAGGTTCAGATTTGGACATAGTTGTCATTATAGTTTTCAACCTACAGTCACTGCAGCCCAATAATTCAACTTCGGCTACTATATTTATATAGAAGCTGCATCTAAATCATAGCCGATTTTAATGAAAGTTGGCAGAGGCTTTCAGATTGGTAATACAGAGTGAGTTTTTAGCTATTATAATCGCCAAAATATCAAAAAATATTCCATGCCCAAAAAACATGGAACAAGTAAGTGCATGTCAAATCAAATAAGTGGTTTAAAACACTTGTGGATAAAATATTAAGAACAAGTAAAAGAGTGCTAAGTTCGGCCGGGCCGAATCTTATATATCCTCCACCATGGATCGCATTTGACGAGTTCTTTTCCCGGCATCTGTTCTTAGGCAAAACAAGGAAAAGCGTGCTAAGTTCAGTCAGGCCGAATCTTATATACCCTTCACCTTAGATAGCATTTGTCGAGTTCTTTTCCCGGCATCTCTTCTTAGGCAAAAAAGGATGTAAGAAAAGATTTGCTTTGCTATTAGAGCAATATCAAGTTATGGTCCGGTTTGGACCACAATTAAATTATATGTTGAAGACCTGTGTAAAATGTCAGCCAGTTCGAATAAGAATTGCGCTCTTTGGGGGCTAAAGAAGTAAAATAGAGAGATCGATTTATATGGGAGTTGTATCGGGCTATAGACCGATTCAGATCATAATAAACACGTATATTGATGGTCATGAGAGGATCCGTCGTACAAAATTTCAGGCAAATCGGATAATAATTGCGACCTCTAGAGGCTCAAGAAGTCAAGATCCCAGATCGGTTTATATGACAGCTATACCAAATTATGTACCGATTTGAACCTTATTTGACACAGTTGTTGAAAGTTAAAATAAAATACGTCATGCAACATTTCAGTCAAATCGGATAGGAATTGCGCCCTCTAGAAGCTCAAGAAGTCAAGTCCCCAGATCGGTTTATATGACAGCTGTATCAGGTTATAGACCGATTTGAACCATACTTGGCACAGTTGTTGGGTATCATAACGAAATACTACTTGCAAAATTTCATTCCAATCGGATAAGAATTGCGCACTCTAGAGGCTCAAAAAGTCAAGACCCAAGATCGGTTTATATGACAGCTATATCAGGTTATTAATCGATTTAAACCATACTCGGCACAGTTATTGGATATCATAACAAAATACTAGGTGCAAAATTTCATTCCAATCGTAAAAGAATTGCGCACTCTAGAGGCTCAAGAAGTTAAGACACAAGATCGGTTTATATGGCAGCTATATCAGGTTATGGACCGATTTAAACCATACTTGGCACAGTTGTCGGATATCATAACAAAACACGTCGTGGAAAATTTCATCCCAATCGGATAAGAATTGCGCACGCTAGAGGCTCAAGAAGTCAAGACCCAAGGTCGGTTTATATGTCAGCTATATCAGGTTATGGACCGATTTAAACTATACTTGGCACAGTTGTTGGATATCATAGCAAAACACGTCGTGCAAAATTTCATTCCAATCGGATAAGAATTGCGCACTCTAGAGGCTCAAGAAGTCAAGACCCAAGATCGGTTTATATGGCAGCTATATCAAAACATGGACCGATATGGCCCATTTACAATACCAACCGACCTACACTAATAAGAAGTATTTGTGCAAAATTTCAAGCGGCTAGCTTTACTCCTTCGGAAGTTAGCGTGCTTTCGACAGACAGGCGGACGGACGGACATGGCTAGATCGACATAAAATGTCGCGACGATCAAGAATATGTATACTATTGGGCTGCCCAAAAAGTTTTTGCGGATTTTTCATATAGTCGGCGTTGACAAATTTTTTCACAGCTTGTGACTCTGTAATTGCATTCTTTCTTCTGTCAGTTATCAGCTGTTACTTTAAGCTTGCTTTAGAAAAAAGTGTAAAAAAAGTATATTTGATTAAAGTTCATTCTAGGTTTTATTAAAAATGCATTTACTTTCTTTTAAAAAATCCGCAATTACTTTTTGGGCAACCCAATATATGGGGTCTCAGACGAATATTTCGAGAAGTTACAAACAGAATGACGAAATTAGTATACCCCCCATCCTATGGTGGAGGGTATAAAAATAGATTTCCAAAAGGGAGAAAGAAGATAGCATTTTTACTACTAGCTACTAGCTGACCCGGGCCGGCCCCGCTGCGCCTTCTTTTACTTTATATGGAACAAAAGTTTCCTTGGAATATTTATTTTCGACAATTAAAGATCTTTTAGTGAAATGCCATGCTATGAAAATAGTATATCTCTTGACTAACAGTTTAACAATATAAGTGCCTTTATCTGAATCAAATATGATCCTTATTGGTCTACGAATTTAGGTTTGGATGTAAGGTGTACTCCATTCTAAAAATACGTAATTTGAGCTCGGTATTCTCATGATATCTGATTTATTGGTGTTTTGGGGGGAGAGGTGGTCCCCCATATTCTTGGCCCTGAAAAATATCAGCATCGTGCTCTTTCTCAAATACCATTTATTTAAACTCTATATTGTCATTAGCTTAAGAGGAGTTTACAGGATGAAGCGTCTCCCAAACACATGGCCCAAAATAGGTTTTCAAATTCGTTAATCTTAAATACCACATATTGGCATGGTCGAAAACTTGTTAACCTTTGCGGAGTGTTTTGGGGAAGGGGTGATGCCCTAAATACATTTGGATATCAAATTCGTAATCTACTACTTTATTTGGGCCCCATTTTGCGATGGGTGGGTTCAATTCTGAAAACTATAAATATTTAGTTCCACTCTCTTTACGACCCAAATTGTCTTGGTGAGCAAATACGTTCTATTTGGGGGTTGTTATGGTGGTGGGACTTCCCCAAGACAGTTGGTCCCTAATGTTGATATCAGATACGTGGAATACTCCCAAATACCTTTAATTTGAGCCCCATATTTCCATAGTCGGCAAACATGATCGGATTCGTGTTCCACTCTAAAAACCCTCTTATTTCAGCCTCATATTGCAAAAGACAGCAAATACTTACTAATTGGGTGGTGTTGTGGGGGTGGGGTGGCCCCATAGACACTTCTCCCAAATATTGACATCAGATTCGTGCTTTACTCCCAAAGACCTTCCATTTAAGCCCCATATTGCTATGATCGTAAATTTGTGCCCTTTGGGGATGTTTTTGGGGAGAGGTGGCCACTAAAAAAACACTTGGTCCCATATTAGGATATCAGATAATAATTCTACACTCAAATACCTTTTATTTAAGCCCCATATTCCCATGGTCAGTAAATAAGTCCAGTGTGGGGGGGTGTTTTGGGGAAGGGGTGGACCCCCAGAAACGTGGTCCAACATTTGGATATCAGATTCGTATTCTACTTGCAAATACCTTTCATTTGAATCCCATATTGCCATGATCGGTAAGTATGTCCGAATTAGGGGGTGTTTTGGTGTTTGGGTGGTGTGGTGGGGGTGGGGTGGCCCCATAGACACTTGTCCCGAATATTGATATCAGATTTGTGCTTTACTCCCAAAGACCTTCCATTTGAACCCCATGTGGCTATGGTCGTAAATGTGTCCCCTTTGGGGGAGGTTTTTGGGGAGAGGCGGCCCCCCGAACACTTGGTCTCATATTTGGATATCAGATTCTAATTCTATACTCGAATACCTTTTATTTAAGCCCCATATTCCCATGGTCAGTAAATAAGTGCAGTTTGGTGGGTATTTTGGGGAAGGGGTGGGTGGAAGGGGTGTCCCGCATTTGGATATCAGATTCGTATTCTACTCGCAAATACCTTTCATTTGAGTCCCATACTGCCATGGTCGGTAAATATGTCCCAGTTAGGGGTGTTTTGGGGGTTGGGGTGGTCCACCTAGCACTTGGTTCGACATACCTTTCATTTGATTCCCATATTATCGTGATCGGTCTAAATATATGTTTGGTAGGTTTTAAGGTTGGGCGGCCCCCCTAGGTACCCCATCCGAAATTTTAATACCAAATTTTTATTTTTAGGTTACTATATGAGAGCACACAAAATTTCGCTTAAATAGCACCACCCATCTCCGAGATCTGGCGTTTCTGAAAATTGGGGGAGAGGGTTCGCCCCCCGCTTCAGATATCAAAAAATGTAGTACCCTATTTTCACCACGGGATCATTATGCACCATCTGTGAAAATTTCAAGAAAATCGGTTCAGCCGTTTCTGAGTCTATATGGAACACACAAACATACAAACCAACAAACCTACAAACAAACACAAACTGATTTTTATTTATAAGATTACTTTATTATTATAAAATCTAAAATGCTTTTGGAATTTTGGAAATTACTAATTTAAACGCTGATGCGAAACGTTTTCGCTATAAAACTATTTTTTTTTTTTTTTTCAATATTCTTAAACTGTCGTAGCGGACCTTCTTCTGGTCTAACACATTTATATTGCAAACCACGGGCAAATCGATCAATGTATTAGTGTAGGCCCCATATAAGGTTCCATTTCACATGTAAAGACAACAAAAAACAAGTAAAAGCGTGCTAAGTTCGGCCGGGCCGAATCTTATATACCCTCCACCATGGATCGCATTTGTCGAGTTCTTTTCCCGGCATCTCTTCTTAGGCAAAAAAGGATATAAGAAAAGAGTTGCTCTGCTATTAAAACGATATCAAGATATGGTCCGGTTCAGACCACAATTAAATTATATGTTGGAGACCTGTGTAAAATTACAGCCAATTCGTATAAGAATTGCGCCCATTGTTGCTCACGAAGTAAAATAGAGAGAACGATTTATATGGGATCTGTATCGGGCTATAGACCGATTCAGACCATAATAAACAACGTTTGTTGATGGTCATGAGAGGATCCATCGTACAAAATTTCAGGCAAATCGGATAATAATTGCGACATCTAGGGGCCAAGAAGTCAAGATCCCAGATCGGTTTATATGGCAGCTATATCAGGTTATGAACCGATTTGAACCTTATTTGACACAGTTGTTGAAAGTAAAAATAAAATACGTCATGCAAAATTTCAGCCAAATCGGATAGGAATTGCGCCCTCTAGAAGCTCAAGAAATCAAATCGCCAGATCTGTTTATATGACAGCTATATCAGGTTATGAACCGATTTGAACCATACTTGGCACAGTTGTTGGATATCATAACGAAATACTTCGTGCAAAAATTAATTCAAATCGGATAAGAATTGTGCCCTCTAGAGGGTCAAGAAGTCAAGACCCAAGATCGGTTTATATGGTAGCTATATCAGGTTATGAACCGATTTGAACCATACTTGGTACAGTTGTTGGATATCATAGCAAAACACGTCATGCAAAATTTCATTCTGATCGGATAAGAATTGCGCACTCTACAGGCTCAAGAAATCGAGACCCAAGATCGGTTTATATGGCAGCTATATCAGGTTATGGACCGATTTGAACCATACTTGGCACAGTTGTTGGGTATCATAACAAAACACGTCGTGCGAAATTTAATTCCAATCGGACAAGAATTGCGCCCTCTAGAGGGTCAAGAAGTCAAGACCCAAGATCGGTTTATATGGCAGCTATATCAGGTTATAGACCGATTTGAACCATACTTGGCACAGTTGTTGGATATCATAGCAAAATACGTCATGCAAAATTTCATTCTGATCGGATAAGAATTGCGCACTCTACATGCTCAAGAAGTCAAGACCCAAGATCGGTTTATATGGCAGCTATATCAAAACATGGACCGATATGGCCCATTTACAATACCAACCGACCTACACTAATAAGAAGTATTTGTGCAAAATTTCAAGCGGCTAGCATTACTCCTTCGGAAGTTAGCGTGCTTTCGACAGACAGACGGACGGACGGACGGACAGACGGACGGACATGGCTAGATCGACATAAAATGTCACGACGATCAAGAATATATATACTTTATGGGGTCTCAGACGAACATTTCGAGTAGTTACAAACAGAATGACGAAATTAGTATACCCCCCATCTTATGGTGGAGGGTACAAAAATATTTGAATATTCGACTTTTTTGAAAAATTAACCTTTATGTTTTTATACCCACCACCGACGGATTGGGGCATATTCATTTTGTTATTCCGTTTGCAACACATCGAAATGTCCATTTCCGACCCTATAAAGTATATATATTCTTGATCAGCGTAAAAATCAAAGACGATCTAGACATGTCCGTCCGTCTGTCCGTCTGTCTGTTGAAATCACGCTACAGTCTTCAAAAATAGAGATATTGAGCTGAAATTTTGCACAGGTTCTTTTTTTTTATCCATAATCAGGATAAGTTCGAAGATGGGCTATATCGGACTATATCTTGATATAGCCCCCATATAGACCGATCCGCCGATTTAGGGTCTTTGGCCAATAAAGGCCACATTTATTATCCGATTTTGCTGAAATTTGGGACAGTGAGTTGTGTTAGGCCCTTCGACATCTTCCGTCAATTTGGCCTAGATCGGTTTAGATTTGGATATAGCTGCCATATAGACCGATCCTCCGATTTAGGGTCATAGACCCATAAAAGCTAAATTTATTACCCGATTTTGCTGAAACTTGGGACAGTGAGTTGTCTTTGGCCCTTCGACGTCCTCCGTCAATACGGCTCAGATCGGTTCAGATTTGGATATAGATGCCATATAGACCGATCTCTCGGTTTTAGGTTTTGGGGCCATAAAAAGGGCATTTATTGTCCGATGTTGCCGAAATTTGGGACAAAGAGTTAAGTTAAGCCCCTACATATATTTCTGCAAGTTGGGCTAGATCGATCATGATTTGCATATAGCTGCCATATAGACCGATCTCTCGATTTTAAGTCTTGGCTCCATAAAAGGAGCATTTTTAATCCGATTGCACTGAAATTTGACACACTGACTTTTGTTATGCTTTTCGACATCCGTGTGGTATATAGTTCAGATCGGTTTATTTTTAGATATAACTACTAAAAAGACCAATATTTTGTTATATACAATTGAACAATAACTTCTACTTATTAGTATCTGGTCCAAATCGGAACATAGCTGCTATGGGGCATAAGGTATGAAATTTGCACCGGATTTTGAGGAAAGGTGGTTCACATAGATATCCAAGGTGGTGGGTATCCAAAGTTCGGCCCGGCCGAACTTAACGCCTTTTTACTTGTTTTACATAATATTCTTATACCCACCACCGATGGATGGGGGTATATTCATTTTGTCATTCCGTTTGCAACACATCGAAATATCCATTTCCGACCCTATAAAGTATATATATTGTTGATCAGCGTAAAAATCTAAGACGATCTAGACATGTCCGTCCGTCTGTCCGTCTGTCTGTTGAAATCACGCTACAGTCTTCAAAAATAGAGATATAGAGCTGAAACTTTGCACAGACTCTTTTTTTGTCCATAAGCAGGTTAAGTTCGAAGATGGGCTAAATCGGACTATATATTGATATAACCCCCATATAGACCGATCCGAAATTGCTGAAAATGCTGAAATTTGGACCGTGAGTTATGTAATGCCCTTCGATATCCTCCGTCAATTTGGCCCAGATCGGTCCAGATTTGGATATAGCTGCCATATAGACCGATCCTCCGATTTAGGGTCATAGGTCCATAAAAGCTACATTTATTATCCGATTTTACTGAAATTTGGGACAGTGCGTTATTTAAGGCCCTTTGACATCCTCCAATAATATGGCTCAGATCGGTTCAGATTTGGATATAGCTGCCATATGGACCGATCCTCCAATTTAGGGTCTTGGGCCCATAAAAGCCACATTTATTATCAGATTTTGCTGAAATTCGGGATAGTGAGTTGTCTTGGTCCCTTCGACATCTTCCGTCAATATGGCTCAGATCGGTTCAGATTTGGATACAGCTGCCATATAGACCGATCCTCCGATTTGGGGTCATACGCCCATACAAGCTACATTTATTATCCGATTTTGCGAAAATTTGGGACAGTGAGTTGTATTAGGCCCATCAACATCCTCCTTCAATTTGGCTCAGATCGGTCCAGATTTGGATATAACTGCTATATAGACCGATCTCTCAGTTTTAGGTTTTGGGGCTATAAAAAGTGCATTTATTGTTCGATGTTTCCGAAATTTGGGACAAAGAGTTAAGTTAAGCCCCTCCACATATTTCTGCAATTTGGTCTAGATCGATCAAGATTTGCATATAGCTGCCATATAGACCGATCTATCGATTTAAATTCTTGGCCCCACAAAAGGCGCATTTTTAATGTGATTGCACTGAAATTTGACACACTGACTTATGTTATGCTTTTCGACATCCGTGTCGTATATAGTTAAGATCGGTTTATTTTTAGATATAACTACAAAAAAGACAAATATTTTGTTATATACAATTGAACAATAACTTTTACTTATTAGTATCTGGTCCAAATCGGAACATATATTGATATAGCTGCTATGGGGCATACGGTATGAATTTTGCACCGGTTTTTGAGGAAAGGTGGTTCACATATATATCCGAGGTGGTGGGTATCCAAAGTTCGGCCCGGCCGAACTTAACGCCTTTTTACTTGTTTTACATAAAATCGGACAGGTTGGAGGTATTTGCATGATTCTATCTGCGTATTGTACTAGAAGTGATACAAGAAAAAAGTTTTACACATGCATGTGAAGTTTTTCATATGAATATGCCGTAGTATGTGTTTTTAATAGTGAATATAGCACTTTTTGAAAATCGACTTTTTTTTAGTATTTTGACTGATGGCTAGGATATGACAAGACATACCTCAAATTGTTGGAAACATTTCAAGCCCAAAAAACTTTAAAAGATCCCGTGGAATTTCATTGCCAGAGTGAAACTTTTGAAATATCGCAAAAACTTTGGCCAAATTTGTCTTAAGATAACGGGGTAGTTTGCACTTAAAATTTTTCTTGACGCTTCCACTTGATGAAAAAGGTCGGATATGATAATGCTTTCATGGACAAAGTTTGCGAAAACTTGAAGGAAATGGGAGTATCTCTCTTGAAAAATTTTGGAAATTATTCACAACAAGTAAAAGCGTGCTAAGTTCGGCTGGGCCGAATCTTATATACCCTCCACCATGGATCGCATTTGTCGAGTTCTTTTCCCGCCATCTCTTCTTAGCAAAAAAGGAAATAAGAAAATATTTGCTCTGCTATTAGAGCGATATCAAGATATGGTCCGGTTTGGACCACAAGTAAATTATATGTTGGAGACCTGTGTAAAATGTCAGCCAATTCGAATAAGAATTGGGCCCTTTGGGGGCTCAAGAAATAAAATAGAGAGATGGATTTATATGGGAGCTGTATCGGGATATAGACCGATTCAGACCATAATAAACACGTATATTGATGGTCATGAGAGGATCCGTCGTACAAAATTTCAGGCAAATCGGATAATAATTACGACCTCTAGAGGCTCAAGAAGTCAAGATCCCAGATCGGTTTATATGGCAGCTATATCAGGTTATGAACCGATTTGAACCTTATTTGACACAATTGTTGAAAGTAAGAATAAAATACTTCATGCAAAATTTCAGCCAAATCAGATAGGAATTGCGCCCTCTAGAAGCTCAAGAAGTCAAGTCCCCAGATCTGTTTATATGACAGCTATATCAGGTTATGAACCGATTAGAACAATACTTGCCACAGTTGTTAGATATTGTTAGATATGTTAGGATAACAATTGCGCACTCTAAAAACCCAAGAAATCAAGACCCAAGATCGGTTTATATGGCAGCTATATCAGGTTATACACCGATTTGAACCATACTTGGCACAGTTGTTGGATAGCATAACAAAATACATCGTGCATAATTTCATCCCAATCGGATAAGAATTGCGCACTCTAGAGACCCAAGAAATCAAGACCGAAGATCGGTTTATATGGAAGCTATATCAAAACATTTACAATACCAACCGACCTACACTAATAAGAAGTATTTTTGCAAAATTTCAAGCGGATAGCTTTACTCAAGCGGCTAGGTCATGAGAGGATCCGTCGTACAAAATTTCATTTATCGGATAAGAATTGCGCACTCTAGAGGCTCAAGAAGTCAAGATCCCAGATCGGTTTATATGGCAGCTATATCAAAACATTTACAATACCAACCGACCTACACTAATAAGAAGTATTTGTGCAAAATTTCAAGCGGCTTGCTTTACTCTTTCGGAAGTTAGCGTGCTTTCGACAGACAGACAGACGGACGAACGAACAGACGGACGGACATGGCTAGATCGACATAAAATGTGGCGACGATCAAGAATATATATACTTTATGGGGTCTTAGAAGAATATTTCGAGTAGTTACAAACAGAATGACGAAATTACAATAGTATACCCCCCATCCTATGGTGGAGGGTATAAAAAAGGTACTTTTCTTATCGAAAACGATGCCATTTTTAGACCACGAAAAATATTGACATGAATATTTCCCTAGTTTGTGCATACATATACTGGCACAAATTGTGTGAAATTCAAAGTTTGTAGCTTAAAGACAGATGGAGTTATTACCTTTTACATATTTTTTTAGATCTCTTGGAGTACTAGATCATATGATTCGATTCAATAGATCAAAAGTTATGGCCCCATATCTCCCCTATATCTCACCCTGTACTGAAGATATGGACCCACCCATATCTTAGAGCAATGATCCCTGAAGATCGCCTGGCAGCAGCATGCATACAGTAAGGGAAAATCCACTGAAACAGCCCTTCACGACCTAGTCGACTACATAGAGGGTTCTCTCGCTGTCACGGAATATAAAGGGTGATTTTTTTGAGGTTAGGATTTTCATGCATTAGTATTTGACAGATCACGTGGGATTTCAGACATGGTGTCAAAGAGAAAGATGCTCAGTATGCTTTGACATTTCATCATGAATAGACTTACTAACGAGCAACGCTTGCAAATCATTGAATTTTATTACCAAAATCAGTGTTCGGTTCGAAATGTGTTCAAATTTTGACAAATTTTGTTCAGCGATGAGGCTCATTTCTGGTTGAATGGCTACGTAAATAAGCAAAATTGCCGCATTTGGAGTGAAGAGCAACCAGAAGCCGTTCAAGAACTGCCCATGCATCCCGAAAAATGCACTGTTTGGTGTGGTTTGTACGCTGGTGGAATCATTGGACCGTATTTTTTCAAAGATGCTGTTGGACGCAACGTTACGGTGAATGAACACATTTCGAACCGAACACTGATTTTGGTAATAAAATTCAATGATTTGCAAGCGTTGCTCGTTAGTAAGTCTATTCATGATGAAATGTCAAAGCATACTGAGCATCTTTCTCTTTGACACCATGTCTGAAATCCCACGTGATCTGTCAAATACTAATGCATGAAAATCCTAACCTCAAAAAAATCACCCTTTATATTCCGTGACAGCGAGAGAACCCTCTATGTAGTCGACTAGGTCGTGAAGGGCTGTTTCAGTGGATTTTCCCTTACTGTATGCATGCTGCTGCCAGGCGATCTTCAGGGATCATTGCTCTAAGATATGTTTCTATCAACCTATCAACAATCTTCAGCATAAAGGATGACAAACTAATAGTACGAAAAACATTCGCCTTCGTGTAGTTGGGTTTTCCTGCTTTCGGATTATCTTCGTGTCCCTCCATCTACAGGTATATATGACATTCCGATACAAGCAGAGTATATCTTTCTAAGCCAGGGAATCAGTCTATCAGACACAGCTTGTAATTCAACTGGTGATACATCATCAGGGCCTCGCGAAGTCGAAACTTCTTATCGCCTAAAGGATTTTCGGCTCAGACACAATTTCCATAATAGCCTCCGACGAATGCATACCAGTGACAACTCTTCTGGCTCGACGTTGTACGTTAAAGAATTTCCTGGGAATTGTGTATCAACGAGTAGTTCTACAATTTACGGGAATTGTGTATCAACGAGTAATTCTAGTGTTTCTCTGACTTCTGAATATACCCCACCGTAATAAGTCTCGAGGGCATAATCTTTTTAGGCCTCAGATGTATCATCCACGGAGCTGCAGAGTTCTACCCAGGATTTGTTCTGAGCCTTTCTCAGCTCGCCCTTTCATTTCCTTGGCTCAGCCTTATAGATGTCCCAATCGGTGCGGTGCTCTTGGCTTTTGCTCTGTTGAAGAGTTTTCTGCAGTTCTTACTTAGACCAACTAGCTCTGAATCCACCATGGCAGTCGCTGTTTGCCCCATGGCTTGGCACTAGGGCATGCTGATACAAGCGAGTCATTCAGGGCCTTCTTGATCCGCTTGACCACTATGTCTATATTCTCCGTAGTTTCCACTTTCTTTTCTGGTCTAGAAGAGATAGACATTAAAAAATTGCGCCGCAATTTATGCCAATTTGCCTTTTTCTGTTTTAGCCTAGGAACCACTTCCGCAGTATTTTCTCCAAGGCTGAAACTATTGGGTTGCCCAAAAAGTAATTGCGTAATTTCCATAAAGTCGGCGTTGACAAATTTTTTCACAGCTTGTGACCCTGTAATTGCATTCTTTCTTCTGTCAGTTATCAGCTGTTACTTTTAGCTTGCTTTAGAAAGAGAAGTGTAACAAGTAAGAAGGCGTTAAGTTCGGCCGGGCCGAACTTTGGATACCCACCACCTCGGGTATATATGTGAACCACATTTCGTCAAAATCCAGTGAAAAATGCATACCTTATGCCACATAGCAGCTCTATAGATATCATCCGATTTAGACCAAATGCTTATAAGTACAAGTCATTGTTCAACCGAGAGATCGGTCTATATGGCAGCTATATCCAAATCTGGACCGATCTGAGCCAAATTGAAGACAAATATCGAAGGGCCCAACACAAGTCATTGTCCCAAATTTCGGCGACATCGGACAATAAATGCGCTTTTTATGGGCCCAAAACCTTAAATCGAGAGATCGGTCTATATGGCAGCTATATCCAAATCTGAACCGATCAGGGCCAAATAGAAGAAAGATGTCGAAGGGCCTAAGGCAACTCACTGTCCTAAATTTCAGCAAAATCGGATAATAAATGTGGCTTTTATGGGCCTAAGACCATAAATCGGAGGATCGGTCTATATGGCAGCTATATCCAAATTTGGACCGATCTGGGCCAAATTGACGAAGGATGTCGAAGGACTCAACGCAACTCACTCTCCGAAATTTTAGCAAAATCGGATAATAAATGTGGCTTTTATGGGCCTAAAACCATAAATCGGAGGATCGGTGTATATGGCAGCTATATCTAAATTTGCACCGATCTGAGCCAAATTGACGAAGGATATCGAAGGGCTCAACGCAACTCACTGTCCCAAATTTCAGCGAAATCGGATTATAAATGTGGCTTTTATGGGCCTAAGACCATAAATTGGAGGATCGGTCTATATGGCAGCTATATCCAAATCTGGACCGATCTGAGCCAAATTGACGAAAGATGTCGAGGGGCCTAACACAACTCACCGTCCCAAATTTCAGCGAAATCGGATTATAAATGTGGCTTTTATGGGCCTAAGACCCCAAATCGGCGGATCGGTCTATATGGGGGCTATATCAAGATATAGTCCGATATAGCCCATCTTCGAACTTAACCTGCTTATGGACAAAAAAAGAATCTGTGCAAAATTTCAGCTCAATATCTCTATTTTTAAAGGCTGTAGCGTGATTTCAACAGACAGACGGACAGACGGACGGACAAGTCTAGATCGTCTTAGATTTTCACGCTGATCAAGAATATATATACTTTATAGGGTCGGAAATGGATATTTCGATGTGTTGCAAACGGAATGACAAAATGAATATACCCCCATCCTTCGGTGGTGGGTATAAAAAAAGTATATTTGATTAAAGTTCATTCTAAGTTTTATTAAAAATGGATTTACTTTCTTTTAAAACATCTGCAATTACTTTTAGGGCAACCCAATAATATAACGATGATCAGAGAATCTATGGTCATCAAACACTTCTGATACAAAGGTAATATCTAGTACCTCCTGACTATTCCTGGTAATAAAGGTCGGTTTATCTCCCCTTTATTACAAATCGCCAGATTGCACCTTATAATATATTCAGTAAGCAGCTCACCCCTTTCGTTGACATCCGAACTTCCCCATACCTTTGAGGTGCATTAGTATCACTTCCTACAATGAGGTTCTTCTTCCCTACAGAAGCGGCTTCAACCAGCTACCGCCTAACGTTTGAAGGCGGCATCTCTGAATCGTGTGCCATATATAGAGAAGACAGCCAGTAATGGGTCTTATTTATTTCAAGGCTAGCTACTGCTAAATCTTCAGTGCTTAGCGACGGAAGAAGAAAAACATTTAGATTACTCTTTGCAAAAATACAGACTCTGTGTCTCCTATTCCCCGTACCTTGAGAAGTTTAAATAATGGAAGTCTTAGTCCACGAACCATTCCTCCATTCCTTAGTCCACGAATCTCCCATGGTTCCTGGATAAGAACCACGTGGAGTCCCCCTGCCATCAGGAGGACCTTTAGAGCCGCCAAAGTGGTCTTACAATGGTGGAGATTTATCTGTAGAAATCGGACTATAGTCTGATTCAACCAGGAGTTCATCCTCATAAGATTCGATAGAACTTGTCATGATGAGTTTCCGTACGCATCCAGGGGCAGGTAAGAAAGCTGTGGAACCACTTTTCCTCAGGACACTGGACACTTGGTGGGGTGGCCCAATAGGCACTTTTTCCCGAATATTAAAATTAGTTTAATGCTTTACTCCCAAATACCTTTCATTTGAGCCCCATTTGCTATGGTCATATGGTCATATGGTTTGTCCTCTTTAGGGGATGTTTTTGTGAAGGGGTAGACCCCCAGAGACTTGGTCCCACAAAGTCTTTAGCGACATACAAAGTTAAATTTTATTGGAAACTAGTTAGTTTTAGTAGAAATTAGGAAATAAATTTCCTTGTGTTATCACAATATCTTAGTGCCAGTAAAACTTTAACTAACCTAATTCTCCTTTATTTATCCAGAAATTTTAATTTCTCTTATCAAATCCTGTGTTTATGGACACAATGTTTCCTTAGAGTCAAGATAAGGAATGTTTTTTTATACTTTCCACCTAGGATGTAAGCTTGTCCATGCACATTCCATTAAGGAACTGGGGCAAACTTTTCACAAATCAATGAGTGCTGTCCGATTCAATTTTAAGCTTAATAATAAATTAAACCATAGGATGGGGGTATACTAATTTCGTCATTCCGTTTGTAACACATCGAAATATTGATCTGAGACTCAACAAAGTATATATTCTTAAGCGTCTTGACATTTTCAGTCGATTTAGCCATGTCCGTCCGTCTGCCGAAAGCACGCTAACTTTCGAAGGAATAAAGCTAGGCGCTTGAAATATTGTAGGTTTGTTGGGATTGGGATATGGCCCGTTTAAATATATATCGGTTCATATATTAATATAGCTGCCCTATAAACCGATCTTTGATCTTGTCTTCTTAATCCTCTGTACGGTGCAATTATTATCCGATTTGGTTGAAATTTTGGCTCAATTCCCATCCGATTTTGTGCAGCGACTTCTCCTATAATCTTCGACATACGTGCCAAATATTAAATGGCTGAAATTTATCACAAAGACTTTAACTATGGTAATCCTAAGCTTTCAAAATTAAATGGATGTGCCTACACATATTAGCACAACATTTATTGGTAAAATTTGATCAGTAAACAAATTTCGTTATGCCTGAATGCAATTTTTGCCTAAGGATCCCAAGGAGCAGTTCCCGAAGAAATGTTATGTGAAAGTAGATCGAGAATTTCTGCAAAAATCTCTCGTACATAAACACTACACGCAAATAACAAATATTGCAAGGCAAGAAAGCACCGAGAGAAAGACTACTGCTCTGTAATAAAATGTTCACCAAATATTTTATATGAATACATAATGAAATTATAAAGTCAATTGCAAGTTAAATATTTAAAATGCCAAAAGGAATCTTTGAAATCTCTTATAATAAACACACTTAGCATGTACATACATATGAATGTTATGTAGGTGTATGTAGAACGAATCTGTTTGTGGCTCAGTTGCAGAAGGAATATTTTTAACAGCAACAGGATAATAACACAACCAGAATACCATCTCCAATAGGAGCAACACCAGACAACATGTAGCAGACGTGCAAGCTCCCAGACATACACAATCATACTCTGCCATGGAGTGAGAGCAGCAGCGGGGGATTTTTAGTGAGATTAAACTGCAAGGCCTTTTATAGCGTAGTTACACTCCGAAAAAAGTGGTTCATAGAATTAATTAAAAATCTTATTCCAATTAAAAAAGTGAATTTTTACATAATTTTTATACCCTCCACCATAAGATGGGGGTATACTAATTTCGTCATTCTGTTTGTAACTACTCGAAATATTCGTCTGAGACCCCATAAAGTATATATATTCCTGATCGTCGCGACATTTTATGTCGATCTAGCCATGTCCGTCCGTCTGTCCGTCTGTCTGTCGAAAGCACGCTAACTTCCGAAGGAGTAAAGCTAGCCGCTTGAAATTTTGCACAAATACTTCTTATTAGTGTAGGTCGGTTGGTATTGTAAATTGTCCATATCGGTCCATGTTTTGATATAGCTGCCATATAAACCGATCTTGGGTCTTGACTTCTTGATCCTCTAGAGTGTGCAATTCTTATCCGATTGGAATGAAATTTTGCACGTAGTATTTTGTTATAATATCCAACAACTGTGCTAAGTATGGTTCAAATCGGTCCATAACCTGATATAGCTGCCATATACACCGATCTTGGGTCTTGACTTCTTGAGCCTCTAGAGTGCGCAATTCTTACCCGATTGGAATGAAATTTTGCACGACGACTTTTGTAATGATATCCAACAACTGTGCCAAGTATGGTTAAAATCGGTCCATAACCTGATATAGCTGCCATATACACCGATCTTGGGTCTTGACTTCTTGAGCCTCTAGAGTGCGCAATTCTTATCCGATTGGAATGAAATTCTGCACGACGTGTTTTGTTATGATATCCAACAGCTGAGCTAAGTATTGTTCAATTCGGTTCATAACCTGATATAGCTGCCATATAAACCGATCTTGGGTCTTGACTTCTTGAGCCTCTAGAGTGCGCAATTCTTATCCGATTGGAACGAAATTTTGCACGACGTGTTTTGTTATGATATCCAATAACTGAGCCAAGTATTGTTCAAATCGGTCCATAACCTGATATAGCTGCCATATAAACCGATCTTGGGTCTTGAATTCTTGAGCCTCTAGAGTGCGCAATTCTTATCCGATTGGAATGAAATTTTGCACGACGTGTTTTGTTATGATATCCAATAACTGTGCGAAGTATGGTTCAAATCGGTTCATAACCTGATATAGCTGTCATAGAAACCAATCTTGGGTCTTGACTTCTTGAGCTTCTAGAGGGCGCAATTCCTATCCGATTTGGTTGACAATTTTCATGAAGTATTTTATTCTTACTTTCAACAACTGTGTCAAATAAAGTTCAAATAGGTTCAAAACCTGATATAGCTGCCATATAAACCGATCTTAGGTCTTGACTTCTTGAGCCTCTAGAGTGCGCAATTATTATCCGATTTGCCTGAAATTTTGTACGACGGATTTCTCATCAACATACGTGTTTATTATGGTTTGAATCGGTCTATAGCCCGATACAGCTCCCATATAAATCGATCTCTCTATTGTACTTCTTGAGCCCCCAAAGGGCGCAATTCTTTTTCGAATTGGCTGAAATTTTATACAGGACCATATCTTGATATCGCTCTAATAGCAGAGCAAATCTTTTCTTATATCCTTTTTTTGCCTAAGAAGAGATGCCGGGAGATGAACTCGACAAATGCGATCCATGGTGGAGGGTATGTAAGATTCGGCCCGGCCGAACTTAGCACGCTTTTACTTGTTTTACTTAATTTACTTAACCAAAATTCTATTCAACAAGTAAAATTATACTATTGTAGACAACGCTTTTATTAACTCATGATAAAAGTTTTGTTGTTTTCAGTTCAACAATCCGTAAAATCAATTTTTGTTCAATTAGTTAATAAAATTTCCTAAATATGAATAGTTTTGTGCAACTTAAAAAAGCTAAAGTTTTAACATAAGATTTTGTTAAAATGTTGTTGGTTTGAAAGATCTTTAATTGAACTAAACGAAGCTGCTAACTTCCTAGGAATACCAAGACTTAATGACTACAACTAGGAATACCAAGACTTAATGTCCATGTTTTGATATAGCTGTAATATAAACCGATCTTGGGTCTTGACTTCTTGAGCCTCTAGAGGGCGCAATTCCTTTCCGATTGGAATGAAATTTTGCACGACGTGTTTTGTTATGATATCCAATAACTGAGCCAAGTATAGTTCAAATCGGTTCATAACCTGATATAGCTGTCATATAAACAAATCTGGGGACTTAACTTCTAGAGCCTGTAGAGGGCGCAATTATTATCCGATTTGCCTGAAATCTTGCATGATATATTTTTATACCCTTCACCATAAGATGGGGGGTATACCAATTTCGTCATTCTGTTTGTAACTACTCGAAATATTCGTCTGAGACCCCATAAAGTATATATATTCTTGATCATCGCGACATTTTATGTTGATCTAGCCATGTCCGTCCGTCTGTCCGTCCGTCCGTCCGTCTGTCCGTCTGTCCGTCCGTCCGTCCGTCCGTCCGTCCGTCTGTCTGTCGAAAGCACGCTAACTTCCGAAGGAGTAAAGCTAGCCGCTTGAAATTTTGCACAAATACTTCTTATTAGTGTAGGTCGGTTGTTGTTGTAAATGGGCCATATCGGTTCATGTTTTGATATAGCTGCCATATAAACCGATCTTGGGTCTTGACTTCTTGAGCCTCTAGAGTGTGCAATTCTTGTCCGATTGGAATGAAATTGTGCACGACGTGTTTTGTTATAATATCCAACAACTGTGCCAAGAATGGTTCAAATTGGTCCATAACCTGATATAGCTGCCATATAAACCGATCTTGGGTCTTGACTTCTAGAGCCCCTAGAGTGCGCAATTCTTATCCGATTGGAATGAAATTTTGCACGACGTGTTTTGTTATGATATTCAAAAACTATGCCAAGAATGGTTCAAATCGGTCTATAACCTGAGATAACTGTCATATAAACCGATCTTGGGTCTTGACTTCTTGAGCCTCTAGAGGGCGCAATTCTTATCCGATTTGAATGAATTTTGGCACGACGGATTCTCTCATGACCATCAACATACGTGTTTATTGTGGTCTGAATCGGTCTATAGCCCGATACAGCTTCCATATAAATCGATCTCTCTATTTTACTTCTTGAGCCCCCAAAGTGCGCAATTCATATTCGAATTGGCTGACATTTTACACAGGCCTCCAACATATAATTTAATTGTGGTCCAAACCGCACCATATCTTGATATCGCTCTAATAGCAGGGGAATTCTTTTCTTATATCCTTTTTTCCCAAAGAAGAGATGCCCGGAAAAGAACTCGACAAATGCGATCCATGGTGGAGGGTATATAAGATTCGGCCCGGCCGAACTTAGCACGCTTTTACTTGTTTATTCGTACTTGCAACAACTGTGTCAAATAAGGTTAAAATCGGTTCATAACCTGATATAGCTGCCACATAAATTGATCTGGAATCTTGACTTCTTGAGCCTCTAGAGGTCGCAATTATTATCCCATTTGCCTGAAATTTTGTACGACGTATCCTCTCATGACTATCAACATACATGTTTATTATGGTCTGAATCGGTCTATAGCTCGATACAGCTCCCTTATAAATCGACCTCTCTATTTTACTTCTTGAGCCCCCAAAGGGCCCAATTCTTATTCGAATTGGCTGACATTTTACACAGGTGTCCAACATATAATATAATTGTGGTCCAAACCGAACCATGTCTTGATATCGCTCTAATAGCAGAGCAAATCTTTTCTTATATCTTTTTTGCATAAGAAGAGATGCCGGGAATAGAACTCGACAAATGCGACCCATGGTGGAGGGTATATAAGATTCGGCCCGGCCTAACTAAGCACGCTTTTACTTGTTATATATAAGATTTTACTAGCTGACCCGGGCCCCCTCCGCTGCGCCTTCTTTTACTTTATATGGAACAAAAGTTTCCTTGGAATATTTTTTTTTTTCCACAATAGTATATCGCTTGACTAATAGTTTAACAATATGAGTGTCTTTATCTGAATTCCATTTGGTCTTTATTGGTCTACGAATTCAAGTTTGGGTGTAAGGTGTACTCCATTCTTAAAATACTTTATTTCAGCCCGATATTCTCATGATATCTGATTTATGTGTGTTTTCTTCTTTCAAACACCATTTATTTTAACCCCATATTGCCATTGGTTTAGGGGAGTTTACACGATGAGGCGTCCACCAAACACATGGCCCCAAAATAGGTTATTACATTCGTTTTCTAATCGAAAAATTTTACACTTTCGGGGGTGTTTTGAGGAAGGGGTGATGCCCTAAATACATGGTCCTACACTTGGATATCAAATACCTTTATAAATACCTTTATTTGAGCCCCAAATTGCGATGGTCAGTAAAAAATTGGAAAAGGGGAAGACCCCCACAACATTGGTCCCGAAAGTGGGTATTAATACTTGCTCTACCGCCCAATACCTTTCATTTGAGCTCCACATTGACATTGTCGGTAAATATGACCGATTTAGGGGTGTTTTGGGGATTAGGTTGGTTTCTCATTCTATTCTCATATATCTATATATCATTTATTTGAACTCCATATTGCCATTGGTCTCAAAATTGGATATGAAATTCGTTTTCTAATCTCATTTAAACTCTTTATTCCAAAAGTCAGCAAATATGTCAGGTTTGGGGTATTGGCCCTAAAAACTATGAGTATTTAGATCCACTCTCTTTAAGACCCAAATTGACTTGATGAGCAAATTCGTCCTATTTGGGGGTTGTTATAGTAGTGAGACGTCCCATAGACAATTGGTCCCTAATGTTGATATCAGATACGTGTTCTACTCCCAAATTTCCATAGTCGGCAAACATGACCGGTTAGGGGCGTGTTTTGGGGGATGGGCGGCCACTCAGTGAGTTGCCCTTGAAAATTTATATCGGATTCGTGTTCTACTTAAAAACATTCTTATTTGAGCCTCATATTGCAATAGTCAGCAAATGCTTACTTTTTGGGTGGTGTTGTGGGGGTGGGGTGGCCCCATAGACACTTTTCCCGAATATTGATATCAGTTTCGTGCTTTACTTCCAAAGACCTTCCATTTAAGCCCCATATTGCTATGATCGTAAATTTGTCCCCTTTGGGGTATGTTTTTGGGGAAAGGCGGCCGCCCAAAACACTTGGTCCCATATTTGGATATCAGATTCAAATTCTACACTCAAGCACTATTTAAGCCCCATATTCCCATGGTCAGTAATTAAATCCTGTTTTAGGGGTGTTTTGGGGAAGGGGTGGACCACCATAAATATGGTCCCACATTTGGTTATTCGTTTCGTATTCTACTCGCAAATACCTTTCATTTGAGTCCCATATTGCCATGGTCGGTAAATATGTCCGATTTAGGAGTGTTTTGGGGTTGGGGTGGTCCCCCTAACGCTTGGTCCGACAATTGGATATCAGATACGTTTTCCTATCCTAAATACCTTTCATTTAAGTCCTATATTGTCATGATTGGTCAAAATATATGTTTGGTAGGTTTTGTGGTGGGCCGGCCCCCCTAGGTACCCCATCCGAAATTTGGATACCAAATCTTTATTTATAGGGTTCTATATGAGAGCACACAAAATTTTGCTTAAATCGCACCACCCATTTCCGAGATCTGGCGTTTCTGAAAATTAGGGCAAGGGGGAGGGTCCGCCCCCATTCAGATATCAAAAAATTTAGTACCTTATTTTCACCACGGGGTCACTACGCACCATCTGTGAAAATTTCAAGAAAATCGGTTCAGCCGTTTCTGAGTCTATAAGGAACACACAAACATACAAACAAACATACAAACAAACATACAAACAAACATACAAACAAACCTACAAACAAACACAAATTGATTTTTATATATAAGACTAGCTGACCCGGGCCCGCTCCGCTGCGCCTTCCTTTACTCTATGTGAAACAAAAGCTTCCTTGGAATATTTATTTTCGACAATTAAAGAGTTTTTAGTGGAATACCATGCTACGAAAATAGTATATCGCTTGACTAACAGTTTAACAATATAAGTGCCTTTATCTTAATCCCATATAAACTTGAGCAAATACGCCCTATTTGGGGGTTGTTATGGTGGTGGGACGTCCCCTAGACAGTTGGTCCCTAATGTTTATATCAGATACGTGGTCTACTCCCAAATACCTTTTATTTGAGCCCCATATTTGCATAGTAGACAAACATAACCGGCTTGGGGGGTGCTTTGGGGGATGGGCGGCCACTCAGTGAGTTGGCCTTAAAAATGTATGTCGGATTCGTTTCGTTTTAAGCAAATCGGTTCAGCCGTTTCTGAGTCTATAAGGAACACAAAAACATACAAAGAAACAAACAAACTGACAAACAAACTGACAAAGAAACATAAATTGATATTTATATATATATATATGTATATATATATATATATATATATATATATATATATATATATATATATATATATATATATATGTATATGTATATATATATATATATACATATATATATATATATATATATATATATATATATATATATATATATATATATATATATATATATATATATATATATATATATATATATATATATATATATATATATACCATTTATTTAAGCCCCACATTGGCATTGGTTTAGGGGAGTTTGCACATGGTCCGAAAATTGTTCCTCAAATTCCTTTTTCCGATCTCAAATACCTTTCAGGTGAGGTGTTTTGGGGAGGGGGTGATGCCCTGAATACATGGTTTTACATATCGATACCAAACTCGTATTCCGAAATAATCTCTATAAAAAATAGCTGTTTGTGGGGTATTTTGGGAAAGGGGTAGACCCACAAAAATTGGTCCTGCAAGTGGGTATCAATTCTTGCTCTGCCCCCCAATACCTTTCATGTAAGGCTCGCCCGATTTAGGGGTGTTTTGGGGGGTGGATGGTCCCCCAATCACTTAGCCCTGAAAATGTTTCAGCATTGTGCTCTATTCTCATATATTTCAACCATTGGCCTCGAAATTGGTTATCAAATTCGTTTATCTAATCTCAAATACCATTCACTTAAACCCCTTATTAAAAAACCAGCAACTATGTCCGGTTTGGGCTATGGCCCTAAAAACTATAAATATCGAGCTCCATTCGTCCTATTTGGGGGTTGTTATGGTGGTGGGACTTTCCTAATACAGCTCCTCTATAATACAGCTAATACAGCTCCTCTATAAACCGATCTCCCTATTTTAGTTTTTCAGCCCCTAAAGTGGGCAATTCCTACTAGATTTGGCTAAAATTTTATACAATGCCTTCTACTATGGTCTACTATGGTCTCCTATATTCAGTTCAACTATGGTCTGAAAAGAACCATAACTTCAGATTGTTCCAATAACATAGCTATTCTTTTCTTTTATCCTTTGTTTGCCTATCCATGGTGGAGGGTATATAAGATTCGGCCCGGCCGAAATTAGCACGCTCTTATATATAAGAAGACTAGTCGAACCGGGCCCTCTCCGCTGTGCCTTCTTTTACTCTCTAATATCCTTTTAGGATGGGGACATTTCGCCCTGAATGCGGATATCGAATTCGTGCCATTGTAGCCTATGACGCTGAACGCGTTCGAATCCTGGCGAGAACATGTTGGCGACATTTGCGAGGTACAATGCCATGCATGGTCATTTAAAAAATTTTCCCCAAAGATGTGTCGCACTGCGGGACGCCTTTCGGACTCGGCTAAAAAAAGAGGTCCCTTATCATTGAGTATAAACTTAAATCGGAAAGCACTCATTGATGAGTAAGAATTTGGCCCTTCTCGGTTCCTGGTGGTAATGTTCTTCCTTAGGGTAATGTTCTCATTAGGGGAGGGGTGACACCTCAAACATTTCGACTCAAATATGGATATCAAATTCGTGCTGCACTTACAAATCCCTTTAATTTAGCCCCATATTGCCATGGCCGGTAAATATAAACCGTTTGGATGGTGGTTTGGGGCTGGGACGGCCACCGGTACATTGCACTGAAAATAGATATCAAATTCGTTAAAGGAGTTTTGTGGTGGGGGTGGAGAGGGGATGCCCGCTGGGTACTTGGACTTAAATTTTAATACCATATTCGTTTTCTGGTCGCCAACACCTTCAATTTGATACCCTTATTGTGCCCATAGGACCAATTTAGGATGTGGGTGGCGTTTTTGGGGTGAGGGTCCACCTCCGTCCGATTTCTAAAATTATATTGCCTATGTTTCCTTCCAGACAAACGTACACAATCTATGAACATTTTAAGAAAATCGGTTCAGCCAAGTACCATATAAGGTACCATAAGGGGTGTAATGGCGTCTGAGAGAGGTGGCGTGACCCCTTATATTCGATGTGCTTTATATGTCAAATTTTTAAACTACTCCCGAATACCTCTCATTTAAGCTTCATATTGAAATGAACGTCCGGTCCGAAACGGGGCGGTCCGATGGGTACTAAGACTCAAATTTTAACACAATATTCGTATTCTACTCTCCAATACCTTTCATTTGATACCTAAATTGTCCCCATCGGTCCACTTTTGATTTTGGGTTGTGTTTTCAGCATAAGGGGAGGGTCCGCATTCTTCCGATACCAAAAAATTATATAGCCTATGTTTCCTTCCAGAACATCAGTTCTGCCGTTTTTCAGTCTATACAAACATACTTCGACATGATTTGGTATGCCACATACTTCGACATGATTTGGTATGCCAGATCCGTTATCTACTCCGAATACTTTACATTTGATACCCATATTGTCCTTATCGGTCCACTTTTGATTTTAGGTGGTGTTTTGGAGTAGCGGTAAAGGGTCCGCCCCTTTTGTTATCAATAAATTATAAAGCCTATTCCTACTTCTTGACCATATTCGTAATGTACTCCCGAATAACTTTCATTTGAGTCCCATATTGTCATGATCGTCAAATAAACCTATTTTAAAAGGTTTTGGGGCAAGGGAGGCCCTCCATGTACATAGACCCATTTGAATCCCATATTGTCCCGATCGGTCCACTTTTATTTTGGGGTAGTACTTTTGGTGTAAGGGGGAGGGGCGGACCCTTCCGATACCCAAAAATTATATACCCTACGTTTCCTTCCAGACCAACCTACACAATCTTTGAACATTTCAAAGGAATCGGTTTATCCGTCTTTGAGTCTATACGGAACAAACAAACAAACCGACAAACAAACAAACAAACAAACATACAAACAAACAAACACAAATTGAATCTTATATATATAACAAGTAAAAGCGTGCTTAGTTCGGCCGGGGCGAATCTTATATACCCTCCACCATGGATGGCATTTGTCGAGTTTTTTTCCCGGCATCTCTTCTTAGGCAAAAAAAGGATATAAGAAAATATTTGCTCTGCAATTAGAGCGATATCAAGTTATGGTTCGGTTTGGACCACAATTAAATTATATGTTGTAGACCTGTGTAAAATGTCAGCCAATTCGAATAAGAATTGCACCCTTTGGGGGCTCAAGAAGTAAAATAGAGAGATCGATTTATACGGGAGCTGTATCGGGCTATAGACCGATTCCGACCATAATAAACACGTATGTTGATGGTCATGAGGGAATCCGTCGTACAAAATTTCAGGCAAATCGGATAATAATTGCGACCTCTAGAGGCTCAAGAAGCCAAGCTCCCAAATCAGTTTGTATGGCAGCTATATCAGGTTAACAACCGATTTGAACCTTATTTGACACAGTTGTTGAAAGTAAGAATAAAATACGTCTTGCGAAATTTCTGAACAATCGGATAGGAATTGCGCCCTCTAGAGGCTCAAGAAGTCAAGACCCAAGATCGGTTTATTTGACAGCTATATCAGGTTATGGACCGATTTGAACCATACTTGGCACAGTTGTTGGATATCATAACAAAACACGTCGTGCAAAATTTCATTCAAATCGAATAAGAATTGCGCACTCTTGAGGCTCAAGAAGTCAAGACGCAAGATCGGCTTTTATGGCAGCTATATCAAAACAAGGACCGATAGGACCCATTTACAATACCAACCGACCTACACTAATAAGAAGTATTTGCGCAAAATTTCAAGCGGCTTGCTTTACTCCTTCGGAAGTTAGCGTAATTTCGACAGACAGACGGACGGACGGACATGGCTAGACCGACATAAAATGTCGCGACGATCAGGAATATATATACTTTATGGTGTCTCAGACGAATATTTCGAATAGTTACAAACAGAATGACGAAATTAGTATACCCCCCATCCTATGGTGGAGGGTATAAATATTTGGTATCCAAATTTCGGATGGGGTACCTAGGGGTGTCGCCGAACCCGAAAACCTACCAAACATATATTTAGACCAATCACGACAATATGGGAGTCAAAAGTATCGTTTTTAGGATAAGAAAATGTATCTGATATATAATTGTCGGACCAAGTACTAGGGGGACCACCCCAAGCCCCGAAACACCCCCTTAAATGAATGGTATTTGCGAGTAGAATACGGATCTGATATCCAAATGCGGGACCACGTTTCGGGGGATCCACTCCTTTCCCAAAACACCCCCCAAACAGGACTTATTTACTGTCAGTAAATAAGGCTTAAATAAAAGGTCTTTGATTGCAGGTGGCTTAAATAAAAGGATTTGAATGCAGAATACGAATCTGATATCCAAGTATAGGACCAAGTGTTTGGGGCCGCCTCTCACCAAAAACATTCCCCAAAGGGGACAAATTTACGCCCATAGCAATATGAGGCTCTTTGGGAGTAAAGCACGAATTTGATTTCAATATTCGGGAATAGTGTCTGTGGGGCTACCCCAACCCCACAGCACCACCCAAATATTATTTCCTGACTATTGGAATATGAGGCTCAAATAAGAGGGTTTTTAAAGTGGAACACGAATCCGATATATATTTTCAAGGCTAACTCACTGAGTGGCCGCCCATCCCCCAAAACACCCCCCAAGCCGGTCATGTTTGCCGACTATGGAAATTTGGGGCTCAAATAAAGGTATTTGGGAGTATAATACGAATTTGATATCCAAATGTAGGACCATGTATTTATGACATCCCAAAACACCCCCGAAGGGAAAAAATTTTTCGACCATGCCAATATGTGGCTCAAATGAAAGTTATTTGAGATAAGAAAACTAATTTGATAATCTATTTTGGAGCCATGTGTTTGGGGGACGCCTCATCGTGTAAACTCACCTAAGCCAATGGCAATATGGGGTTTAAATAAATGGTATTTGAGAGAAGAGCACGATGCTGACTTTTTTTCAGGGCCAAGTATCTGGGGGACCACCTCTCCCCCAAAAACACCACTAAATCAGACATCATGAGAATATCGGGCTGAAATGAAGTATTTTAAGAATGGAGTACACCTCACATCCAAACTTAAATTCGTAGACCAATAAAGATCATATGGGATTCAGATAAAGGCACTTTTATTGTTAAACTGTTAGTCAAGCGATATACTATTTTCTTATCATGGTATTTCACTGAAAGATATTTAATTGTCGAAAATAAATATTCCAAGGAAACTTTTATCCCATGTAAAGTAAAAGAAGGCGCAGCGGAGCAGTCCCGGGTCAGCTAGTTTTATATATGAGATCGTCGACAAGTTTTTAACCGTGCTGTGAAAAACATTTCAGTAGGTGGCAATTTATCGGATATGTGCTTGGGGAAAACGATAGTTCGTAGCCATACTGTTCAAATTTTGTTCGAAATGTGTTCAAATTTTGACAAATTTTGTTCAGCGATGAGGCTCATTTCTGGTTGAATGGCTACGTAAATAAGCAAAATTGCCGCATTTGGAGTGAAGAGCAACCAGAAGCCGTTCAAGAACTGCCCATGCATCCCGAAAAATGCACTGTTTGGTGTGGTTTGTACGCTGGTGGAATCATTGGACCGTATTTTTTCAAAGATGCTGTTGGACGCAACGTTACGGTGAATGAACACATTTCGAACCGAACACTGATTTTGGTAATAAAATTCAATGATTTGTAAGCGTTGCTCGTTAGTAAGTCTATTCATGATGAAATGTCAAAGCATACTGAGCATCTTTCTCTCTGACACCATGTCTGAAATCCCACGTGATCTGTCAAATACTAATGCATGAAAATCCTAACTTAAAAAAAATCACCCTTTATTAGCTTAGAATAACGCTTTATTTGATTTGTGCGATAGTTTAATATTAGTCAGCGTTAATTCAAAGTGAATAGGGAAAAATGGAAACCAGTTTGCATAACAATAATAATTGACAAATGGAGTGATAATAAGTGATGATAGATTATGTTTAGTAATTCCGTTTGTAACACTTCGAAATATTCGTCTAAGACCACATAAAGTATATATATTCTTGATCGTCTCGACGTTCTGGGTCGATCTAGCCATGTCCATCCATCCGTCTGTTGAAATCACGATTGATGACGAACGCGTAAAGCTAGCCGCTTGAAATTTTGTACAGATACTTAATACCGATGAAAGTCGTTGGGAATTGCAAAGAGGTCATATCTGTTCGCATTTAGCTCCCATATAAACCAATCTCCCGATTTGAATTATTGCGCCCCGCAATTTTTGTCCGATTTGGCGGAAATTTTGCATGTAGTGTGCTGTTATGATTTACAATAACTGTGCCAAATACGGTCAAAATCGCTTTTTAACCTGATATAGCTCCCACCAGGGACGCAGGAAGGATTTTATTATGGGGGGCCAAAATTCTTCTGTTACCGTGAAATTGGTAATGATACTTAATTTTTTTTTCATTAAATTGTGGACGCTATTGAACTGACCCATCGGCGGTGACATTTGGTCATAAAGTCAGAACAGAATTTTGCACTGATTGCCAATACAGTGCAAATATCTTTTGGAAGTTGTATTAATGACTTCGAACGCTGGACAACGAAAACGGTTTTTGCTGCTGCTCCGAGTGCCCAGTTTCACATTAACGACGAAAAATACCCAAGAATAAAACCGCCTTAGAAAAATTCCAGCTTGGATTGGTGTAAAGTAGACGACAGAAACCAGTTACAACATTTGTTCCCGTAATGTGTTGGAGAAAAATTGGCTTGTCGAAAGTCGACAATTTTTTGTATTTCAAAAATTAAACGAAAAAATGTCTCAAAATTCTTAGAAGTGAGATTTCTGGAATCCGTTTTAATGTCTTGTTGCATTTGATTGTTTCTATTAAATAATAAATTTATGGTAATAGTCCTACTTCTTTTGACAGCAGGTTCTATTTTATGCCAAAATCATTCATTCCAGCTTTCTTCGCCAACTGTTCTTAAAAAATTAAAAAAATTATTTTTTGTTTTCTTTTTTCGAAAATTTTTAAAATTCAAAATATTTGAAAAAATTGCTACGTCAATATAAATTCTCTAAATTATGAATATACTGGCATATGTCCGGTCGATTCGCAGCCCCCAATGGTACACCCAATACCAAGATGTAACTATATCACAATTTTATTAGGCTTATCCGTAAAAAAGGAACATTTTTAGAGTTTTAGTGCCTAAATGTACGAATTTAAAAAACCCTCTATTCGGCCTATAATTTTTTTTAAAAATGTTGTCTTTGAAAAAAGTTTTAAAGGAGTTTTGTCATAAGAAAATATTACGCTGAAATTTTTTCTCTAGAAAAATATAACTTGAATTTAAAAAATGTCATTACGATTTTGTTTTTACTAAGAATTTCATTACAATTTTGTCCGTAAGAAAAATAATTCAGCAGAATGTTGTCTTTGTAGAATATTATAAAACATGAAGTTTTGTCATTATTAAAAAACGTTAATGAAATTTTTGTTTAGAATAAATTTAATTTAAAATTGTTCTTCAGACAAAATCATTATGGGGGAAGCTCGGGCCCGAGAGCTGCCCTTGGCTACGTCCCTGGCTCCCATATAAACCGATCTCCCGATTTGACTTTCTGAGCCCTTGCAAGCCGCAATTTTTGTTCGATTTGGCTGAAATTTTGCAAGTGGTATTTTGTTATTACCTCCATCAACTGTGAAAAGTACGGTCCAAATTAGTTTATAACCTGATGTAGCTTCCATATAAGCCGATTGCGCGATTTGACTTCTTGAGCCCTTACGAGCCACAATTTACGTCCGATTTGGTGGGAATTGTGCATGTAGTGTTTTGTTATGACTTCCATGTGCCAAGTACCTTCCAAATCGGTCTTTTACCTGATATAGCTCCTATATAAACCGATTTATTTATTTATTTACACCCGCACAACAAGAATATAAAATTATTATAAATAAAGTGCGGGTAATATCTCCAACAATTGTACATAGTAAACAATTAAAACTAAGAATCTATAGCTATACAATACATCACAGATTTTGAATGAATAACTTACGGAAAAAACTTATAATTGTGGCTTTGTAGATTTGAATTTAAAAGAAAAAAAAAAACAAAAGTGAATTTATCAATTAAAGAGGAATTAGTAGACTTAGTTGATCCGAAGAAAAAGAAATTAAGGTAAGTATAGAAGAATAACAAGTAAAAGCGTGCTAAGTTCGGCCGGGCCGAATCTTATATTCCCTCCACCATGGATCGCATTTGTCGAGTTCTTTTCCCGGCATCTCTTCTTAGACAAAAAAAAGTTTATAAGAAGAGATTTGCTCTGCTATTAGAGCGATATCAAGATATGGTCCGGTTTGGACCACAATTAAATTATATGTTGGAGACCTGTGTAAAATTTCAGCCAATTCGTATAAGAATTGCGCCCATTGGGGCTCACGAAGTAAAATAGAGAGAACGATTTATATGGGATCTGTATCGGGCTATAGACCGATTCAGACTATAATAAACACGTTTGTTAATGGTCATGAGAGGATCCGTCGTACAAAATTTCAGGCATATCGGATAACAATTGCGACCTCTAGGGGTCAAGAAGTCAAGATCCCAGATCAGTTTATATGGCAGCTATATCAGGTTATGAACCGATTTGAACCTTATTTGACACAGTTGTTGAAAGTAAAAAAAAATTCGTCATGCAAAAATTCATTCAAATCGGATAAGAATTGTGGCCTCTAGAGGCTCAAGAAGTCAAGACCCAAGATCGGTTTATATGGCAGCTATATCAGGTTATGGACCGATTTGAACTATACTTGGCACAGTTGTTGGATATCATAGCAAAACACGTCGTGCAAAATTTCATTCCAATCGGATAAGAATTGCGCACCCTAGAGGCTCAAGAAGTCAAGACCCAAGATCGGTTTATATGGCAGCTATATCATGTTATGGACCGATTTGAACCATACTTGGTACAGTTGTTGGATATCATAACAAAACACGTCGTGCAAAATTTCATTCTGGTCGGATAAGAATTGCACCTTCTAGAGGCTCAAGAATTCAAGACCCAAGATCGGTTTATATGGCAGCTATATCAGGTTATGAACCGATTTGAACTATACTTGGCACAGTTGTTGGATATTATAGCAAAACACGTCGTGCAAAATTTCATTTCAATCGGATGAGAATTGCGCACTCTAGAGGCTCAAGAAGTCAAGACCCAAGATCGGTTTATATGGCAGCTATATCGAAACATGGACCGATATGGCCCATTTACAATACCAACCGACCTACACTAATAAGAAGTATTTGTGCAAAATTTCAAGCGGCTAGCTTTACTCCTTCGGAAGTTAGCGTGCTTTCGACAGACAGACGGACGGACGGACGGACGGACGGACAGACGGACGGACATGGCTAGATCGACATAAAATGTCGCGGCGATCAAGAATATATATACTTTATGGGGTCTCAGACGAATATTTCGAGTAGTTACAAACAGAATGACGAAATTAGTATACCCCCCATCTTATGGTGGAGGGTATAATACGTCATGCAAAATTTCAGCCAAATCGGATAGGAATTGCGCCCTCTAGAAGCTCAAGAAATCAAATCCGCAGATCTGTTTATATGACAGCTATATCAGGTTATGGACCGATTTCAACCATACTTGGCACAGTTGTTGGATATCATAACGAAATACTTGGTGCCAAAAATTCATTCCAATCGGATAAGAATTGCGCACTCTAGAGGCTCAAGAAGTCAAGACCCAAGATCGGTTTATATGGCAGCTATATCAGGTTATGGACCGATTTAAACCATACTTGGGAATTTGTTGTTGGGTATCATAACAAAACACGTCGTGCGAAATTCCATTTCAATCGGATAAGAATTGCGCCCTCTAGAAGCTCAAGAAGTCAAGACCCAAGATCGGTTTATATGGCAGCTATATCAGGTTATGAACCGATTTGAACCATACTTGGCACAGTTGTTGAATATAATAACAAAACACGTCGTGCAAAATTTCATTTCAATCGGATAAGAATTGCGCACTCTAGAGGCTCAAGAAGTCAAGACCCAAGATCGGTTTATATGGCAGCTATATCAGGTTATGGACCGATTTGAACCATACTTGACACAGTTGTTGGATATCATAACAAAACACGTTGTGCAAAATTTCATCCCAATCGGATAAGAATTGCGCCCTCTAGAGGCTCAAGAAGTCAAGACCCAAGATCGGTTTATATGGCAGCTATATCAGGTTATGGACCGATTTGAACCATTCTTGGCACAGTTGTTGGATATCATAAAGAAACACGCCGTACAAAATTTCTTTCGAATCGGATAAGAATTGCGCACTCTAGAGGCTCAAGAAGTCAAGACCCAAGATCGATTTATATGGCAGCTATATCAAAACATGGACCGATATGGCCCATTTGCAATACCAACCGATCTACACTAATAAGAAGTATTTGCGCAAAATTGCAAGCGGCTAGCTTTACTCCTTCGGAAGTTAGCGTGCTTTCGACAGACAGACGGACGGACGGACTCTAGAGGCTCAAGAAGTCAAGACCCAAGATCGGTTTATATGGCAGCTATATCAAAACATGGACCGATATGGCCCATTTGCAATACCAACCGACCTACACTAATAAGAAGTATTTGTGCAAAATTTCAAGCGGCTAGCTTTACTCCTTCGGAAGTTAGCGTGCTTTCGACAGACAGACGGACGGACGGACGGACGGACGGACGGACGGACATGGCTAGATCGACATAAAATGTCACGACGATCAAGAATAAATATACTTTATGGGGTCTCAGACGAATATTTCGAGTAGTTACAAACAGAATGACGAAATTAGTATACCCCCCATCTTATGGTGGAGGGTATAAAAACGTCGTGCAAAATTTCATTCCAATCGGATAAGAATTGCGCCCTCTAGAGGCTCAAGAAGTCAAGACCCAAGATCGGTTTATATGGCAGCTATATCTGGTTATGAACCGATTTGAACCTTACTTGGCACAGTTGTTGGATATCATAACAAAACACGTCGTGCAAAATTTCATTTCAACCGGATAAGAATTGCGCACTCTAGAGGCTCAAGAAGTCAAGACCCAAGATCGGTTTATATGGCAGCTATATCAAAACATGGACCGATATAGCCCATTTACAATACCAACCGACCTACACTAATAAGAGGTATTTGTGCAAAATTTCAAGCGGCTAACTTACCTCCTTCGGAAGTTAGCGTGCTTTCGACAGACAGACGGACGGACGGACGGACGGACATGGCTAGATCGACATACAATTTCGCGACGATCAAGAATATATATACTTTATGGGGTCTCAGACGAATATTTCGAGTAGTTACAAACAGAATGACGAAATTAGTATACCCCCCATCTTATGGTGGAGGGTATAAAAATTAATTTGTGCTTGTTTGTAGGTTTGTTTGTTTGTGTGTTCCTTATAGACTCAGAAATGGCTGAACCGATTTTCTTGAAATTTTCACAGATGGTGCATAATGACCCCGTGGTGAAAGTAGGGTATTACATTTTTTGATATCTGAAGAGGGGGGCGGACCCTCCCCCTTACCCTAATTTTCAGAAACGCCAGATCTCGGATATTTAGGAGGGGCTGCCCCACCTAAAACCCACCAAACATATATTTAGACCGATCACGACAATATGGGATTCAAATGAAAGGTATTTAGGACAAGAAAACGTATCTGATATCCAATTGTCGCAACAATTGGGACCACCCCAACACCCAAAACACCCCTAAATCGGACATATTTACCGACCATGGCAATATGGGACTCAAATGAAAGGTATTTGCGAGTAGAATACGATTCTGATATCCAAATGTGGGACCACGTTTCTTGGGGCCCACCCCTTCCCCATAACACCCCCCAAACAGGACTTATTTACTGTTCTTGGGAATTTGGGGCTTCAATAAAACATATTTGAATGTAGAATACGAATCTGATATCCAAATATGGGACCAAGTGTTTGGAGGGCCGCCTCTCACCAGAAACATCCCCCTAAGGGGCCAAATTTACTACCATAGCAATATGGGACTCAAATGAAAGGTCTTTGGGAGTAAAGCACGAATTTGATATTAGTATTCGGGAAAAGTATCTACGGGGCCACGCCACCCCCACAACACCACCCAAATAGTAAGTATTTTCTGACTATTGCAATATGGGGCTCAAATAAGAGGATTTTCAAAGTGGAATACGAATCCGATATATATTTTCAAGGCCAACTCACTGAGTGGCCGCCCATCCCCCAAAAAACCCCCCAAGCCGGTCATGTTTGCCGACTAAAGAAATATGGGGCTCAAATTAAAGGTATGTGGGAGTAGGCCACGTATCTGATATCAACTTTAGGGGCCAACTGTCTAGGGGACGTCCCACCACCATAACAACCCCCAAATAGGACGTATTTGCTCACCAGGACAATTTGGGTCCTAAAGAGAGTGGAACTAATTATTCATAATTTTTAGAGCCAATACCCGAAACCGGACATATTTACTGACTTTTGCAATAAGGAGTTTGAATGATATTAGAGGGCTTAGTGTTTGGGGGACCACCCAATCCCAAAACACCCCTAAATCGGGCATATTTACCCACCATGTCAATGTGGAGCTTAAATGAAAGGTATTGGGGGTAGAGCAAGAAGTGATACCTATTTTCGCAAGAATTGATATCCAAAATACACCACAAACAGAAATTTTTTAGTGACCATCGCAATATGGCGCTCAAATAAAGGTATTTGGGAGTAGAATACGAATTTGATATCCAAATGTAGGACCAAGTATTTAGGGCATCACCCCTTTCCCAAAACACCCCCAAATGGGAACAAATTTTCAATCGTGTCAATATGTGGCTCAAATGAAAGGTATTTGAGATTAGAAAACGAAATTGATAACCTATTTGGGAGCCATGTGTTTGGGGGATGCCTCAGCCTGTAAACTCCTCTTAAGCCAATGGCAATATGGAGTTTAAATAAATGGTATTTGAAAGAAGAGCACGATGCTGATATTTTTTAGGGCCAAGTATCTGGGGGACCACCTCTCCCCTAAAACACCACTAAATCAGACATCATGAGAATATCGGGCTGAAATGAAGTTTTTAAGAATGGAGTACACCTTACATCCAAACCTAAATTCGTAGACCAATAAAGATCACATGGGATTTAGATAAAGGCACAGTCAAGCGATATACTATTTTCGTAGCAAGGTATGTCAAAGATCTTTAAATGTCGAAAATAAATATTCCAAGGAAACTTTTGTTCCATATAAAGTAAAAGAAGGCCCAGCGGAGCGGGCACGGGTCGGCTAGTTTTCCATAAAATTGAACTACATATAGAGTTGAAGACATTTTTATTCGACTTTAGCTTATGTTGTTGTTAAAAATATCTATCTTTATATCTTAATTTTTTCTTCATTCTGTGCATACGGCAAACAGTCGTGTATGACAATTTTATAAGAAATTAATTGTTGGAATAAAATGTTTGTAATTTTTACTATGAATAAACTAAAATCTACAAACATTGAAAAAAACTGGTTTTCCATTGGGGCAAATTTTACTAAATCACAAGAAAAAAATCGTAATTTCGAGCATATGACAAATAATCCAGTTAAAACAAGTAAAAGCGTGCTAAGTTCGGCCGGGCTGAATCTTATATACCCTCCACCATGGATCGCATTTGTCGAGTTCTTTTCCCGGCATCTCTTCTAAGGCAAAACAGGATATAAGAAAAGATTTGCTCTTCTATTAGAGCGATATCAAGATATGGGTCGGCTCGGACCACAATTAAATTATATGTTGGAGACCTGTGTAAAATGTCAGCCAATTTGAATAAGAATTGCGCCCTTTGGGGGCTCACGAAGTAAAATAGAGAGATCGATTTATATGGGAGCTGTATCGGGCCATAGACCGATTCAGACCATAATAAACACGTATGTTGATGATCATGAGAGAATCCGTCGTACAAAATTTCAGGCAAATCGGATAATAATTGCGACCTCTAGAGGCTCAAGAAGTCAAGATCCCAGATCGGTTTATATGACAGCTATATCAGGTTATGAACCGATTTGAAACTTATTGACACAGTTGTTGAAAGTAAGAATAAAATACGTCATGTAAAATTTCAGCCAAATCGGATAGGAATTGCGCCCTCTAGAATATCAGGTTATGAACCGATTTGAACCATACTTGATACATTTGTTGGATATCATAACAAAACACGTCGTGCAAAATTTCATTCAAATCGAATAAGAATTGCGCACTCTAGAGGCTCAAGAAATCAAGACCCAAGATCGGTTTATATGGCAGCTATATCAAAACATGGACCGATATGGCCCATTTAAAATACCAACCGACCTACACTAATATGAAGTATTTATGCAAAATTTCAAGCGGCTAGCTTTACTCCTTCGGAAGTTAGCGTGCTTTCGACAGACAGACATGGCTAGATCGACTTAAAATGAAATGACTATCAAGAATATATATACTTTATGGGGTCTCAGGCGAATATTTCGAGTAGTTACAAACAGAATGACGAAATTAGTATACCCCCCATCCTGCGGTGGAGGGAATAAAATTTAATCCCTGGTAGTAAAAGTTACATAGACTTCAATACGGATGGTTCAAAACTAGACAACCAGGTGGGTTTTGGGGTGAACTCTAAAGAAATAGAACTGGTCATATCGAAAAGGTTATCCGACCACTGCAGTGTGTATCAAGCGGAGACCCTTGCAATTAAGTGGCGGAATGGCTAAGATATAATGTCATAACGACGATTGACATAAATATCTTCTCAGACAACAAGGCAGTCATTAAATCCCTGGAGAACGTATTTCTGAACACAACAACCCCCCTCGACTGTCGCTGATCTCTCAACGAGATGGTTCTGGGTGCCGGGCCACAGAGATATCCCAGAGAATTGTAGGGCGGGCGAACTTTCAATTGTAGGGCGGGCGACTGGAAACTACCTTACACATTCCAGGGATACTGGAATCTGTGGATATGCCTCTAGCGACATGTAAGATAAGTTTTCCGGCGCAGGCCCAAAGGGCAACGAATGATAGATAGACTATGTAGCCTAATCTAGACTTGAAGAAGTCTGCCGCTTTGCTGTCATTGGCTAAAACAGGCGTCTCAGTCATTGTGTTCGTCATGACAGGTCACTGTCTAATCGTAAAACATTCTGACAGACTGAAGGTTTCCAGGAACAACTTTTGCAGAAGCTGTAGGGACATCGAGGAAAAAGAGACTTCCACTTAAGGTTCTCATTTCTTTGAGAACCTGTTTGATTTAGCGGATGTGAACCGAATGTTCAAGTTGTTGGGTTCTTTAAAGCGATATCGATAGTTAAACGGTAGGAATTAGAAAATATCTTCCTACTTCTGTTCCTGTGGTATCACAATGGACGAAAACGTCTAAATTAGTCTGATGGCAGACTTCCACTTAAACCTAACCTAACCTAACCTATCGTATTGTGACTTTTAATCATTACCGGACCATGTCAATGAACTGACAAATAGTGATATTCAGTGATGAAAGATATTTGTATAGTAAAAATGTCATCACGGATTTTAAAGCAAAATTGTATACTATATATTACGTGTACCTTTATATTCGAATTTAAAAAGTTATTTTCAGCTATTCACTTGTACTTACAATGGAAAATTTATGTCCGTTCACTTCCGAGATCAAAACTGAAATATTTTTTTTGGGCTACAGCAGAATTATAATTGGCATAATGGGTCAATGGTTATTTTAATTTTTTTTTTCAAATATTTCGAAACTAACTTAATTTGATTTTTTAACATTTTATTTCTCGATAAAAAGAGTTTGCCACTGATATAAAAATTTAAATTTTTTTATGGAAAATAAACTAAATTTATATTTGGCATCTGTAGACCCTTTAAGGCATTTTATTCCTTTTAGCAATAGCAAATATTACGGCAAGAAAAAGAGGCAAACTTTTTTATTTTTCTAAGTACACAAGAACTCGTCTGTAAAAACTCAGTCCGATCAAATAGATACTGCTAAAAATATTTAGAAAAAACATAAATTTTGCGAATTATTTTCTAAAATGTCTTGAAAGGGAACTCAAAGGTTTAGAGATCACTAAATTTTCTTTCTATTAACATATTATTTTGTATAAACTTATCTCTATTTACCCATTTAAAGCCTAAACAAAATGTTTTGAAACAAAAACCGTAAAAGGTACTTTATTAATTTTTCGCTCAAGCAGTATTTGAAATAAAAAACACAAAGTAAAATTCAAAATTAGAGTTTATTTCAAAACTTCTTGTTGGGGACGAAAAAAGGGAGGAGACGACGTGTATTTCCTTTCGAGTTCTATTGAAAGTCTGACTGTCTGGTTTGCATGAGAGAGAGAGAGAGAGAGAGAGAGAAAAACACAAGTAAAAGTGTGGTAAATTCGGCCGGACCTAATCTTGGGAACCCACCAACTACCATCTGGGTTCTGCTACAAATTTATACAATATATATTAAGATGTAGGGCTACATTTTATTCTACATACCAAACTTCTGTCAAACCAGCAAAACTGAAAGCTTCAAGGAACCGAACAAGGATGATCGAGAGACCAGTTTACATGGGAGCTACATCAGGTTATAGACTGATTTTGACCCTATTTGACACAGTTGTTGGAAGTCATAACAGAACACCGCATGCAAAGTTTGAGCCAAATCGGACAAAATATGCGGCTTGTAAGGACTCAATAAGTCAAACCAGGAATAGACTCCAAGAGAACGTGGAAGGTTATTCGAGACATAGGAATTGGGAAAGATACTAATAGATGGTCAACAAACTTGGACATCAATGGGCTTAAAGATGCTTTTGTTAATGTCCCACAGATCCCAGTTGATCCCAATTTCTATGGCTTCAATGTCACCCCTCCCTCGATGACGACTCTGGTTTTGGCTTCAGCTGTATTGGTCCCACCGATGTCCTTGAGTGCGTCGCGACTGTAAAGTCTAACGCTGTCGGATCTGATGGCATTGATCCTAGATTTGTAAGCCTCTTGCTCCCCTTATTATTCCTCATGTAACCTATGTTTTCAATAGGATTTTGACCATGAGTTACTTTCCATTAGCGTGGAAACATGTCAAAGTTATCCCATTGCCTAAAAATTCCAAGGAATATAGACCAATTGCGATTCTTTGTTACTTGTCAAAGGTCTTTGAGAAATTGTTGTATTTGCAAATGTCGTCTTTTGTCAACGAGAACTCTTTGTTATATGTGAGACAGTCCGGGTTTCGACCTAACCACAGCTGCGTAACTGCCTTGGCAGAGGTCACTGAGAGGATCAGGGTCAATTTGGAGAATGATAATATAAATTTCCTTGTTCTTCTTGACCATTCTAAGGCATTTGACACTCTGGATCATTCCTTGTTATGTGATAAGATGAGACATCTTTACAATTTTTCTTCTACGTCAGTTCGTCTTATTTTGTCGTACCTGTCACACCGCACTTAGTCCGTCAGTTATAAGTCTGCTCTATCGGCACCTCTGCTTGTTTCAAAAGGTGTTCCTCAGGGATCAATTCTGGGTCCTCTTCTCTTTTCATTGTAGGGTAACGACTTGGCGGGTCAATTGTCTTATTGTGAGGTACATATGTACGCTGACGATGTACAAATATATATCGGCAGTCCGATGGATGAGATTGCTGAAAACATACGTCTGCTTAATCGTGATCTGTCAAGAGTCAGCACGTGGGCGAAAGCCAATGGCCTGTGTCTCAACCCTGTAAAGTCCAAGTGTGTGGTTATCAGAAACAGGCTGTCTCGTTTTTCATGTGATGTCGGTATATTCATTAACGACTCTAGATTGGAAATCGTTCCTCATGCAAAGAACTTGGGCGTTGTTATTAACAGCACTCTGACTTGGCGTAATCATATCGACTCTGTCGTTGGTCAGGGATATTCAAAATTGCGTGCTCTCTGGGCCACTCAGTCGGTTACTCCGCTGCGGGTTAGGTCTCTCTTGGCAAAGACTTATCTTGTTCCTGGCATTCTCTACGGCTGTGAGTTGTTTGCTAATTGCGACTCGGTAAGTAGACGTAAGCTAAACACCTTTTTTAATAGCGTTACTCGTTATGTATTTGGCTTGAGACGGCGCGATTCCATCTCTGAATACTCTTTATCTCTGTATGGCGTCTCCTTACAGCAATTGTTGTTCCTAAGATCGCTTACTTTCCTGCATAAACTGATCTACACGCAGGCACTGATTTGATTTCGCCAGATCTACTAGAGGTAAAAAAAAATCATTCCCAAAATGTATCGGAGGCTTGTTTCAGAATGGCATATGTTCATATTCGCTGTACGTCTCTGGAATTCTCTTCCAAACGATCTGCAATTACTCAGTAACTCGGCAACATTTAAAACCAGACTTTGGAAACATTTTACTGCATTAAGTTGATGAATGTTAAGACTCATTTATATATTTATTTTTATACCCTCCACCATAAGATGGGGGGTATACTAATTTCGTCATTCTGTTTGTAACTACTCGAAATATTCGTCTGAGACCCCATAAAGTATATATATTCTTGATCGCCGCGACATTTTATGTCGATCTAGCCATGTCCGTCCGTCTGTCCGTCCGTCCGTCCGTCTGTCTGTCGAAAGCACGCTAACTTCCGAAGGAGTAAAGCTAGCCGCTTGAAATTTTGCACAAATACTTCTTATTAGTGTAGGTCGGTTGGTATTGTAAATGGGCCATATCGGTCCATGTTTCGATATAGCTGCCATATAAACCGATCTTGGGTCTTGACTACTTGAACCTCTAGAAGGCGCAAATCTTATCCGATTTGAATGAAATTTTGCACGACGTGTTTTGCTATGATATCCAATAACTGTGTCAAGTATAGTTCAAATCGGTCCATAACCTGATATAGCTGCCATATAAACCGATCTTGGGTCTTGACTTCTTGAGCCTCAAGGGGGCGCAATTCTTATCCGAATGGAATGGAATTTCGCACGACGTCTTTTGTTATGATATCCAACAACTATGCCAAGTATGGTTTAAATCGGTCCATAACCTGATATAGCTGCCATATAAACCGATCTTGGGTCTTGACTTCTTGAGCCTCTAGAGGCCACAATTCTTATCTGATTTGAATGAATTTTTGCATGACGTATTTTTTTTTACTTTCAACAACTGTGTCAAATAAGGTTCAAATCGGTTCATAACCTGATATAGCTGCCATATAAACTGATCTGGGATCTTGACTTCTTGACCCCTAGAGGTCGCAATTGTTATCCGATATGCCTGAAATTTTGTACGACGGATCCTCTCATGACCATCAACAAACGTGTTTATTATGGGCTGAATCGGTCTATAGCCCGATACAGATCCCATATAAATCGTTCTCTCTATTTTACTTCGTGAGCCCCAATGGGCGCAATTCTTATACGAATTGGCTGAAATTTTACACAGGTCTCCAACATATAATTTAATTGTGGTCCAAACCGGACCATATCGTGATATCGCTCTAATAGCAGAGCATATCTCTTCTTATAAACTTTTTTTGCCTAAGAAGAGATGCCGGGAAAAGAACTCGACAAATGCGATCCATGGTGGAGGGTATATAAGATTCGGCCCGGCCGAACTTAGCACGCTTTTACTTGTTTTATTTTTACTTTCAACAACTGTGTCAAATAAGGTTCAAATCGGTTCATAACCTGATATAGCTGCCATATAATACAGATCCCATATAAATCGTTCTCTCTATTTTACTTCGTGAGCCCCAATGGGCGCAATTCTTATACGAATTGGCTGAAATTTTACACAGGTCTCCAACATATAATTTAATTGTGGTCCGAACCGGACCATATCTTGATATCGTTTTAATAGCAGAGCAACTCTTTTTCTTATATCCTTTTTTTGCCTAAGAAGAGATGCCGGGAAAAGAACTCGACAAATGCGATCCATGGTGGAGGGTATATAAGATTCGGCCCGGCCGAACTTAGCACGCTTTTACTTGTTTGTTATAATATCCAACAACTGTGCCAAGTTTGGTTCAAATCGGTCCATAACCAGTTAGCTGCCATATAAACCGATCTTGGGTCTTGACTTCTTGAGCCTCTACAGTGCGCAATTCTTACGTTCTTACGACGTGTTTTGTTATGATACTCAATAACTGTGCCTCGTATGGTTCAAATCGGTCTTTAACCTGATATAGCTGCCATATATAAACAGATCTTGGGTCTTGACTTCTTGTGCCTCTAGAGTGCGCAATTCTTATCCGACTGGAATGAAATTTTGCACGACGTGTTTTGTTATGATATCCAACAACTTTGACAAGTATGGTTCATATCGGTCCATGTTTTGATATAGCTGCCATATAAACCGATCTTGGGTCTTGACTTCTTGAGCCTCTAGAGTGCGCAATTCTTATCCGATTTGAATGAATTTTGGCACATAGTATTTTGTTACGATATCCAACAACTGTGCCAAGTATGGTTCAAATCGGTCCATAACCTGATATAGCTGTCATATAAACAGATCTGGGGATTTTACTTCTTGAGCTTCAAGAGGGCCCAATTCCTATCCGATTTGGCTGAAATTTTGCATGACGTATTTTATTCTTACTTTCAACAACTGTGTCAAATAACGTTCAAATCGGTCCATAACCTGATATAGCTGCCATATAAACCGATCTGGGATCTTGACTTCTTGGCCCCTAGAGGTCGCAATTATTATCCGATATGCCTGAAATTTTGTACGACGGATCCTCTCATGATCATCAACAAACGTGGTTATTATGGTCTTAATCGGTCTATTGCCCGATACAGTTCCCATATAAATCGTTCTCTCTATTTTACTTCTTTAGCCCCCAATGGGCGCAATTCTTATTCGAATTGGCTGAATTTTTACACAGGTCTCCAACATATAATTTAATTGTGGTCCGAACCGGACCATATCTTGATATCGTTTTAATAGCAGAGCAAATCTTTTCTTATATCCTTTTTTGCCTAAGAAGAGATGCCGGACGAAGAACTCGGCATATGCGACCCCATGGTGGAGGGTATGTAAGATTCGGCCCGGCCGAACTTAGCACGCTTTTACTTGTATATATAAGATTAGTTAATTTTGACTGAACCATGGGGTAACTCTTTTTTTATACCCTCCACATAAGATGGGGGTATACTAATTCGTCATTCTGTTTGTAACTACTCGAAATATTCGTCTGAGACCCCATAAAGTATATATATTCTTGATCGTCGTGACATTTTATGTCGATCTAGCCATGTCCGTCCGTCTGTCCGTCCATCCGTCCGTCCGTCCGTCCGTCTGTCTGTCGAAAGCACGCTAACTCCGAAGGAGTAAAGCTAGCCGCTTGAAATTTTGCACAAATACTTCTTATAGTGTAGGTCGGTTGGTATTATAAATGGGCCATATCGGTCCATGTTTTGATATAGCTGCCATATAAACCGATCTTGGGTCCTTGACTTCTTGAGCCTGTAGAGTGCGCAATTCTTATCCGATCAGAATGAAATTTTGCATGACGTGTTTTGCTATGATATACAACAACTGTGCCAAGTATGGTTCAAATCGGTCCATAACCTGATATAGCTGCCATATAAACCGATCTTGGGTCTTGACTTCTTGAGCCTGTAGAGTGCGCAATTCTTATCCGATCAGAATGAAATTTTGCATGACGTGTTTTGCTACGATATCCAACAACTGTGCCAAGTTTGGTTTAAATCGGTCCATAACCTGATATAGCTGCCATATAAACCGATCTTGGGTATTGACTTCTTGACCCTCTAGAGGGCGCAATTCTTATCCGATTGGAATTAAATGTCGCACGACGTGTTTTGTTATGATATCCAACAACAGTGCCAAGTATGGTTCAAATCGGTCAATAACCTGATATAGCTACCATATAAATCGATCTTGGGTCTTGACTTCTTGACCCTCTAGAGGGCACAATTCTTATCCGATTTGAATTAATTTTTGCACGAAGTATTTCGTTATGATATCCAACAACTGTGCCAGTATGGTTCAAATCGTTCATAACCTGATATAGCTGTCATATAAACAGATCTGGGGATTTGATTTCATGAGCTTCTAGAGGGCGCAATTCCTATCCGATTTGGCTGAAATTTTGCATGACGTATTTTATTTTTACTTTCAACAACTGTGTCAAATAACGTTCAAATCGGTTCATAACCTGATATAGCTGCCATATAAACCGATCTGGGATCTTGACTTCTTGGCCCCTAGAGGTCGCAATTATTATCCGATATGCCTGAAATTTTGTACGATGGATCCTCTCATGACCATCAACAAACGTTGTTTATTATGGTCTGAATCGGTCTATAGCCCGATACAGATCCCATATAAATCGTTCTCTCTATTTTACTTCGTGATCCCCAATGGGCGCAATTCTTATACGAATTGGCTGTAATTTTACACAGGTCTCCAACATATAATTTAATTGTGGTCTGAACCTGACCATATCTTGATATCGTTTTAATAGCAGAGCAACTCTTTTCTTATATCCTTTTTTGCCTAAGAAGAGATGCCGGGAAAAGAACTCGACAAATGCGATCCATGGTGGAGGGTATATAAGATTCGGCCCGGCCGAACTTAGCACGCTTTTACTTGTTCAGTTTAAGCATGTCCGGCTTTGATGCTGAACGCCTGGATTCAAATCACGGCGAGTACATCATAAACAAAATTCTGCCCGGCCGAATCTTATATATCCTCCATGGGTCGCATTTGTCGAGTTTTTTGCCCGGTATCTCTTTTATCTCTCTCTTTTTAAGCCAACAAAGGAAAAAAGAATGAATGGATGTTAAAGACCATGGTAGAAGTCATTGTGTTAAACTTCAGCCAATTCAGAATTGTGCCTTTAGGGGTGCAAGAAGTAAAATTGGAAGATCGGTTTATAAAGGAGCTGCATCAGGCAATAGACCGATTAAGATCATATTTAAGACGTATGTTAAAGGTCATGGGAGAAGCCGTTGCAAATTTTAGCTAAATCGGATAAGAATCTCACCCTCTAGAGGCTTAAGAAGTATAAATGGCACGGTTGTCAGATTGTAAATCGATTTAGACCGTACTGGGCATAGTAGTTGCTAGACAAAACAAAACACTCGCTGTAAAATTTCAGCCAAATCGGATAAGAATTGTTCCCTCTGGTGATTCAGGAAGTCAAGATGCAAGATCAGTTTATAAGGCAGCTATATCACATCGACCGATTTGGGCTAATTACAATGCCAACCAGCCTACACTAATAAGAAATAGTTGTGCTAGATGGACTTAACATGTCATGACGATCAAGAATGTATGGGATCTTAGATGAATATTTCGAGGTGTTACAAACGGTATACAAATTTTTAGCGACGATGCTGACGACACTTGTGAGGTAATAACCTTAGGTAATCAGCCGTTTTGAAGTCTCTACTAAAGTTCTGTCGCTCTGATCATTGATCTTAAACTTATATCGGGCAGCATTCATTGTATCGGTCTGCATATGAGAGAAGCATCCTCGTTGTTCCTGAATTGAGTATTCATGGGTAAATTTGCAGTTTAGCATAGTTTGAAGAGGCCGCCGTGGCTTACAAAGGGTGATTTTTTAAGAGCTATAGGAAAGTTTTTCAAAAAAAAAAAACATAAAATTTAGAAAAATTCATGAAATCTTTATCGATAATACGTGCATTGTTAGCTCTTGTAATGCTTCTGGCTAATCTTCACTCCACAATCGACAATTCTCCTTATTTACGTACCCATTAGGCCAAAAGTGAGATTGGTCGTAGAATGGAAAAAGCGCGAGATGAACTTTCTTAAATGAGCACGCATTTTGATAATAAAATTCAATAATTTGCAAACGTTGTTCGTGTGCAAGACGATTCATGGTTAAATTATAGACCAAACTGAAGATGTTTGAGAGTGAAACAAAACTCGAATCTTGCCAAAAAGATAATAGCTAAAATATTACGTTTTAGATTAGGCAAGGTTGCAAGGGAATGATACGAGACATTAGATGACCAGGTATCCGCAGAGGTCTTGTGATGCATTGTTATTCCTCAATTAGATCTTTGAGTAGATTAACGGACATTGACTCGGGTTGATGACTTATCTTTTCGGACCATTTATATGACAGGATTTAAAAGTGTATGATAGGAAGGAGATCCCAGTTTTGTTTACCTTCAATGACCTAAAATCTGACATTGGGTGAAAAAATTATCACTACGATTCAAGAAATGGTTTCCATGGCATCAGTAACAGATGTCATCATCATGAAGCTACGTTTCTTTATAACGTAGCAGAGAGATTGTAATTAATATTTAAGAGAGACGGGTAACTGTCAACTGCTGAGACTAGGAGGGGGTCGCTTCCTCTCTCGCAGGCGCATCAGCCTTCTCATTTCCTGTCACAACCCTAGGACCAAGATAGCCCCAGTATGTGCAACCTACTGCCCCCAATGTCTACCCTTGTCAATAGTCAATCTGCAGATCCATCATTGCCCCTTCGAGTATACCGGTATATCTGGCGGCTTCTTTTCGGCCGATTTTCTGATATATGCATCAATTGGGTGGAACTTAATAACACCTACAGGTATCTGGTAGCATTGGTATCCATAACACCACTTTTAATCTTAAGGTATGTCACAAGCTAAAATACAAGACGTCCATACCTTAGAATATGTTGCAACACAGCTGAATACAGATAATGGATCAGCTTGTTCCTTAAACACCATCTGCTAGATTTTGGTAAGAATAGAGTGCAACGAAAACCTTTCTCACACCCTGTTCTTCTTACTGCTCGGAATCTTCCCAAGTTGACCCTTGCTGTCTTGTAAGCTTAAATTCTGGCACATCTCTCTAAGACATCTCTATGCCTGACATCGGATGCCTAACCTCTTCCGCCTTTGAGAAACTTACTAAGGCATCATTGCTATAAGTAATCATCCAAGCATATCTATTTTGTTGAATTGACAATAACATGTATTTGCGTTTGATGAATTACGTATTTTTATTTCAATAAATATCAGTGCATCAACCACCCACAAATATTGAATTTCTAACTAATATTTTCAATCATTAAATCCTCTTTATATTCATACTTGGGCGAGGACCACAGCACTGCTTACACTGCATGTGGCTGTTGATATTTGGTCCTTTATAGAACCCGTAATTACAGGTTATTACCAGAGTAAATAATAATAATAACATTTGATTGAATTTGTATTTTACAAAATCATTTCGGCTATTTTGCTATAGGTTTGTGTGTATACAAATTAACTATGAGCATAAACTAAACAAACTTTCATAATGGTTATGTTGGTATGCCAATATTACATTTATTCTGTGTACATCTGCATATATGTGAAAGGTGCAGGAGAACATTTATAACTTGGCTACTTATCTGATTTTGATGAATATCGGATTTTTGAAAGTGGGGTTTTTAGATAATAAAACCCTAAACGAGATAGATTTCAAATAATTTTAATTGTTTTTTGTTGGTCATCAATCTTAGGTACATCAGTGTAGAAAACAGGTCCTGAAAGAGCTGGCGTTCACCAATCCCAGAGATCTCCTTCTGAAGATGACGTCAATTACTTCATCAAGAAGACACCTTCCAGGTCATATTCGCCTTATACTGCCCTAATCAAAAGAATGTCCATAGTTAATGGAACGCATGGTTCCCGACTTCCTTTATCTTAGGGCGATCTTCGTTGTCTCACACTCGAAGGTATAGGAATAGGCGCAATTCCAAGGCAGCCGGTTTCATACACCGATTGATTTATAATTTTTAACTTATTTTATGATTATAGTTTGAATAACGTACCGTAATCCGCTAGCACTAACCTGTAAAAATTATTTTATACTAATTGTGCTAGGTTTACGTCATATCAAATAGATTAAGGTTAACTCGGTGTAATACCCACTCTTCACCACGACAATGCGAGCTCTCATACACCGGCTCAAAAAACTGCATTTTTGATCACTCAATACATCGATTTGATGAGTCATCTGCCGTATAGTCCTGACATGGCACCCAATGATTTCTTTTTATTCCCGTACGTAAAAAATAAAATGACCTTTTTCGAAACCTGAAGAAGCGGTTGATGCGCTCAGAATGCATGTTTTGGATACCTCAATCAGAGTGGCAAAAGTGCTTCGACAATTGGTTCAAACGCATGCAAAAGTGTACAGATTTTAATGGGGAATATTTTGAAAAAACAATAAAACGATTTTCAATGATTAATATTTGTTTTTGATCTCTAATTCCGAAATATAAAAGGCAACCCTAGTACATGACACTGATCGTTAACCTGTCTCTGAACACTCTTATGGTTCCCGATGTCTGGAAAATGGGCAAAGTGATCCCGCTACGTCCCCAAAGTGATCCCGAGGCCTGAAAAAGACTTAAATTAAGAAGAGGTGTACAGACCGATCTCCTTTCTGTCATCAGTAACTAAGACGTTTGAGGGACTTCTTCTCCCGAACCTGGTAGGAGAATTTCTATTTACTGAGCACCAGGGCGTATTTCGTATATTGCATAGTATGATGACAGCTTTGCACGTCATCACTATACATATTAACGGTGGTCTAAATCAGTCCAGGCCATGCAATAGGACTGTCTTCAAGGCTCTGGACCTCTCGAGAGCATTCGATTCAGTCAGTCATGCCACGCTTTTTGAAGACATCGATAACACGCCCCTCCAACCGGGCCTTAAACTTTGGGCAACGAACTACTGTATGCTCGTCAATCATTTGTGGAGTTCTACTTCGTGTCGATGAGACTCGCCATAAAATCTTTAGCCACACTGCATAATCCATCGTCAGCGGAGATGAATAAGGTGTTGTGTGATTGTCGTAGGCGTTAGAAATCCCACCAACAAATATTCCAAAATACTTGGTGTCACATTTGGCAGTCTCTATAAATCTTCCGAGGATGCCACTGCAATTTGCTACAAGGTCAGAAGTAGAAACAAGGTCTTCAAGTTGCTTGCCGGCAGTACTTGGGGTGCTGACAAACAAACCTTAATAAGTAAATACAGCGGGGTGGAATAACGTAAAGATATGTCACAAGTCGGTCCTATGAACTGCGACGGGCTGTCTTCTCAGTTCCCATCTGGATCACCCACATCAGGCTAATCACAACTATATATATCGTATCGCAGAGACCATTCCAATCACTATCATGTAGATAGGCATCCACCTGTCATGAATATCAGGGTATATCTACATGATCTAGATCGTAAGGTTGAGAGCTACAAGAGACAACCTTTAGATCGAGTAGCGTTTCAGTCAGGTCTAGATGGATTTCATGCAGATACGGTAGTAAGAACGATGAACACCAACCAATTGCAGTCTTTGGAGATCCAGTTTTAAAGTGAGTGATATCCGGTGATGGACTTTTTTGATCCATACTTGGCATGGTTGTTGGAGGTCAAAGCTAGAACTAACGTGTACAATGTTAGATAAATCGGGTGGTAATTTCGCCTTCTAGACGACCAAGAAGTCTAATTTGAAGATCGGATTATATGGCACCTATATCAGGTTATGAATCGATTAAGAACATGCTTTGGTCAATTGTTCGAAGTCGTAGCAAAACACCTCATCCAAGATTTCAGCCAAATCGGATAACCATGGAACCCTCTAGAGTAGAGCTGGCAAAATCCAAACCCCAATTATTCCATTATGAAATAATACCTAACGAATAAATTTATGGTACAATACCCAAAAAAATAAAACGACATCCAATTTTGAATTTAATTCACTCAAATTATTTATCTATATAATAGCTGGACCTGGCCCGCTCCACTGCGCCGTCTTTTACATTATATGGAACAAAATTTTTTTGGAATATTTATTTTCGACAATTAAGGAGCTTTAAGTGAAATACCTTGCTACGAAAATAGTATGTCGCTTGACAAACAGTTTAAAAATATATGTGCCTTTATCTGAATCACATGTTTTAGGGAGTGTGGTGGTCCCCCAATCGCTAAGCCCTGAAAATATATCAAAAACGTACTCTATTATCATATACTTGAACCCCATATTAGTATTCGCCTCAAAATTGGGTTTCAAATCTCAAATACAATTCACTTAAACCCCTTATTGAAAAGGCCAGCAACTATGTCCGGTTTGGGGTATGGGCGGCCTCAAACACTTGGTCCCACATCTGGATATCAGATTCGTATTCTACACTCAAATACCTTTCATTTAAGCTCCATATTGCCATGGTCAGCAAATAAATCCTGTTTGGGGGTGGTTTTGGGGAAAGGGTGGATCCCCAAAAACTTGATCCCACATTTGGATATTAGATTCGTATTCTACGCGCAACTACCATTCAATTATTTGAACCCCAAATTGCCGTTGCCCTCAAAATTGAATGTCAAATTCGTTTTCTAATCGCATTTAAACTCCTTATTGCAAAAGTTAGCAAATTAGAAAATACTTCCTATTTGGGGGTTCCAAATATGGGACCACGTTTCTGGGGGTCCACCCCTTTCTCAAAACACCCCCCCCCCCCCCCAAACAGGACTTATTTACTGACCATGGGAATATGGGGTTTAAATAAAAGGTATTTAAATGTAGAATACGAATCTGATATCCAAATATGGGACCAAGTGTTTGGTGGGACGCCTCCCACCAAAAACATCCCCCAAAGGGGACAAATTTACTAACATAGCAATATGGGGCTCAAATGAAAGTTCTTTGGGAGTAAAGCACGAATTTGATATCAATATTCGGGAAAAGTGTCTACGGGGCCACGCCACCCCCACAACACCACCCAAATAGTAAGTATTTTCTGGCTATTGCAATATGAGGCTCAAATAAGAGGGTTTTCAAAGTGGAACACGAATCCGATATATATTTTCAAGGCCAACTCACTGATTGGCGCCCCATCCCCCGGAATACCCGCCAAACCGGTCATGTTTGCCGTCTTTGGAAATATGGTGGTCAAATTAAAGGTATGTGGGAGTAGACCAAGTATCTGATATCAACATTAGGGACCAACTGTCTAGGGGACGTCCCACCACCATAACAACCCCCAAATAGGACGTATTTGCTCACCAGGACAATTTGGGTCTTAAAGAGAGTGGAACTAAATATTCATAGTTTCTTGAGCCAATACCCCAAACCGGACATATTTGCTGACTTTTGCAATAAGGAGTTTGAATGATATTAGAAAACGAATTTGATATCCAATTTTGAGGGCAATGGCAATATGGGGTTCAAATAAATGATATAACGAATTTGATATCCAATTTTGAGGGCAATGGCAATATGGGGTTCAAATAAATGATATATATATATGAGAATAGAGCACATTGCTGATATATTTCAAGGGCTTAGTGTTTGGGGGACCACCCAATCCCAAAACACCCCTAAATCGGGCATATTTACCCACCATGTCAATGTGGAGCTTAAATGAAAGGTATTGGGGGTAGAGCAAGAAGTGATACCCATTTTCGCAAGAATTGATATCCAAAATACTCCACAAACAGAAATTTTTTAGTGACCATCGCAATATGGGGCTCAAATAAAGGTATTTGGGAGTAGAATACGAATTTGATATCCAAATGTAGGACCATGTATTAAGGGCATCACCCCTTTGCCAAAACACTCCCAAATGGGAAAGAATTTTCAACCATGCCAATATGTGGGTCAATGAAATGTATTTGAGATTAGAAGAGAATTTGATAACCTATTTTGGAGCCATGTGTTTGGGGGACGCCTTATCCTGTAAACTCCTCTTAAGCCAATGGCAATACGGATTTTAAATAAATGGTATTTGAAAGAAGAGCACGATGCTGATATTTTTTAGGGCCAAGTATCTGGGGGACCATCTCTCCCCCTAAAACACCACTGAATCAGACATCATGAGAATATCGGGCTGAAATGAATTATTTTAAGAATGGTGTACACCTTACATCAAAACCCAAATTCGTAGACCAATAAAGATCATATGGGATGCATATAAAGGCACTTATATTGTTAAACTGTTAGTCAAGCGATATACTATTTTCGTAGCAAGGTATGTCAAAGATCTTTAAATGTCGAAAATAAATATTCCAAGGAAACTTTTGTTCCATATAAAGTAAAAGAAGGCGCAACGGAGCGGGCACGGGTCAGCTAGTCGTATATAAATTGCGCACTCTGTGTATACGGTTTGTATGGCAACTATTGGGTTGCCCAAAAAGTAATTGCGGATTTTTTTAAAAGAAAGTAAATACATTATTAATAAAACTTAGAATGAACTTTAATCAAATATACTTTTTTTACACTTTTTTTTCTAAAGCAAGCTAAAAGTAGCAGCTGATAACTGACAGAAGAAAGAATGCAATTACAGAGTCACAAGCTGTGAAAAAATTTGTCAACGCCGACTATATGAAAAATCCGCAATTACTTTTTGGGCAACACAATATATCAAATTTTAAACCGATTTAGACCCTACTTAGCACAGATTTTGAAAGTCATTACAAAATACCTTATGCCAAATTTGCGCCAAATCGAATAAGAATTGAGCCGTTTAGAGGCTCAAGAAATCTAGACCCAAGATCGATTTATTTGACAGCTATATCAAAACATGGACCGATGAGACATATTTATAATCCCAACTGATCTACACTAATAGGGAGTATTTGTGCAAAATTTCAAGCGCCTAACTTTATCAATTCGAAATAAAGCGTGGTTTCCACAGATGGACGGACATGGCTAAAACGCATAAGGATATCGAGACGATCAAGAATACACATATATACATTGTTGGGTCTCAGATGAATATTTATATGTCTTACAAACGGAAAGACGAAATTGGAGGGAATAAAAAGGAAAAACTAGTAAAAGCGCGCCAAGTTCGGAAGGGTCGAATCTTGGGAACCCGCCACTATGAATTCTGCTAAAATTTTATGCAAAATAAATGTAGTTGAAGGACATTATTTTATTCAACATACTAAACTTTTGTCAAACCAGCAAAAATTAAAGCTTCTAGGAACCGAACAAATATAAACGAGAGAACGGCTTACATAAGAGCTATACCAGGTTTAGACCGTATTTGGTACAGTTGTTGGGAGTCACAATAGAACACTGCATACAAAACGTCAGACAAAAATTGCGGCTTCCAAGGGCTAAAGGTATCAAATCTAGACACCGGTTTATATGGGAGCTATATCAGGTTATAGGCCAATTTGAACCGTACGTGGCACAGTTGTTGGAATTTATAACAGATACGTGCAAAACTTCAGTCAATTCGGATAAAAATTGCGGCTTCCAGGGATCAAGAAGAAAAATTGGGAGAGCGGTTTATATGGGAGCTATATCCAAATCTGAACCGATATGACCCATTTGCAATTCCCAACGACCTACATCAATACAAAATACGTGTGCAAAGTTTCAAGCAGCTAGCTTTACGCGTTCGTCCGCTATGGTGATTTCGGGGCTAGACATGGCTAGATCGACTCAGAATGTAGAGCCGATATATATATATATATATATATATATATATATATATATATATATATATATATATTTTTTTTTTTTTTTTTTTTTTTTTTTTTTTTTTTTTTTGGGGTCTAAGATCAATATTTGGAGGTGTTACAAACGGAATCACTAGATTAATATACCTCCATTCTGTAGTGGTGGGTATAAGAGTGTACAAAGGGAACGTGTTTTATTTAGCTAACGACATATTAGATGCATTTGTGGAAAGTTCTTCATCCGTAGACGGAGATGGTTAGGTTAGATTGAGAAGAAGGTGCAGATATTAATTCGCCCCATGCCACTATGGACATACACCTAAGCCAGTAATCGGCATATTGTGCGCTCTAAAAACTATAGTGTAACCTCTAAATAGAAAATTTTAAGTTAGGAATTCAGCGCTATTTACAAAATCCCTAATTGTTTTCAATACCTCTCCCCTAAGTTGGGTCATGTCTGGTATTGCGTCACTAATTAAGTGCTGTTATCTGTTAGAGGCGAAAGCCGGGCAATGACAAAGAAAATGCTCCAACGTCTCACCGTCTTCCCCGCATGCCCTAAACTTGCCATCACTTGCCGCACCGATTTTACGTAAGGTAGCTCGTAGTCCTATTTGTCCTGTTACGATACTAATAGCTATACTGACCTCCATGAGCACTCGTCGCCCACTCCCTTAACTCGGACTGCGTCGACCGGAAAGGCTTCGGGTTAACCAAGTTTATTGACGGCAGTCCTCTGCCCTTCATCGCCAAATCCTCTGCTTTTCATGCCCCTTACTCCGATTTGGACCTGCACCCAAACGATACGGATTGTGCCATCTTCAGAGAAGACGTTAAGCTCTTTCTTACACTGCAAGACTGTTCGTGACCTTACCGTCCTAATTGTTATTGCCCTTATGGCAATTTTACTGTCGGTAAAGATGTGCACACTCGACGTCCTCGCGTTAGCACTTCACCACGTCGCGTATTCCGTGATCGCCCGGATCTTCGCCTGAACCTGTTATATGGTCCTTATGTTGCTCTTTTTCTCCATAGCAGTCCACCAAACTACTGAGGCGTGAGTAAGTATTGGTGTAATTACGCTCCTGTAGAGCCCGTAGACTATCCTCGGATTAAGGGCCCCAATTGGAGCCTATGGCCCGTCTACATAGTGCCCAAGATCTGTGAATCTTCTTAGTACGCTCCTAAATCTGACACTTCCAATTCAGTTTCCTGGCCAAGATGACTCCTAAGTATTTGATATCGAAATCGTCTTATTGAGGAAACGTTAAATTGGCCCACCTTCGTCTTCCTCGTGAACAGGCATATTTAACATTGAGACCTCTGGGTCTAGCCCTGTCATATGCCATATGCAAGTCCCTTTCGGCCCTTCTAAATAGCTCGTCCGGATCCTTACCCCTTAGAAGTATTATAACATCTTCTGCATAGCAGACGGGTTCAAATCCCTCCTTAGTCAGCATCCGTATTAGGTCATTTATGGTGGTCACTCATAGGAGTGGCGTTAAATGTCCCCCTGTGGCGTGCCTTGTGCCACTTTCTCCCTTATATTTATGCCATAGGAAACACATTTTATACCGTCTGGATGTACGTGTTGACATCGAAGGATTCTTCTATTTTATGCACAACCTCGTGCAGGGCAGTCTCCAACGACCTTCCCTTGACATAGGCATGCTGTTTGTATCTGAGCAGTTCGCTGGATGTCGTACTCTTTATCATGGTGTCCATAATACGTTCCATGGTTTTGTGTAGAACGAACGTAAGGCTTTTGGGTCTGTAGACCTTTGGCGTCGCATAACTTGCCTTGCCGGGATTGGATATAAACACCACTCTCGCCTCTTGCCAGGCTTTCGGAGTATATGCAAGTCCAAGCCACGCTGTGAAAATATTGGCTAGTTGAGGCGCCAGATAGTCTGCCTCTTTCTCAGGGTATTATAACTTAGTGCTTTCGTTTGTAACACAGGAAGAGAGATAGATCCATGACAAATATACCGATTGACTCAGAATTACTCTCTGATTCTGTTTAATATTACTAGTGAATTTCATAGAAATTAGTTCAGATTTATATATGGCTGTCATATATGTATTTCGCCCGATTTTCACTTCTGGGGTTGTTATGAACCCGGGTTCAAATTTGTATCTCGAAGACCAATTTCCTAACTCTGCCCCAGAATGCAGCCCTTAAAGACTATTTAGTGACATCTGAAAATAGGCAAACCTAATGAAAGAAATGACAAGGGAGAAAGAACAAGTAAAACCGTGCTAAGTTCGGCCGGGCCGAATCTTATATACTCTCCACCATGGATCGCATTTGTCGATTTCTTTTCCCGGCTTCTCTTCTTTGGCAAAACAGGATATAAGAAAAGATTTGCTCTGCTATTAGAGCGATATCAAGATATGGTCCGGTTTGGACCACGATTAAATTATATGTTGGAGACCTGTGTAAAATGTCAGCCAATTCGAATAAGAATTGCGCTCTTTGTGAGCTCAAAAAGTAAAATAGAGAGATCGATTTAAATGGGAGCTGTATCAGGCTATGGACCGATTCAGACCATAATAAACACGTATGTTGATGGTCATGAAAGCATCCGTCGTACAAAATTTCATTCAAATCGGATAATAATTGCGACCTCTAGAGGCTCAAGAAGTCAAGATCCCAGATCGGTTTATATGGCAGCTATATCAGGTTAAGGACCGATTTCAACCATACTTAGCACAGTTGTTGGATATCATAACGAAATACTTCGTGCAAAAATTCATTCAAATCGTATAAGAATTGTGCCCTCTAGAGGCTCAAGAAGTCAAGATCCAAGATCGGTTTATATGGCAGCTATATCAGGTTATGGACCGATTTAAACCATACTTGGCATAGTTGTTGGATATAATAACAAAAGACGTCGTGCGAAATTCCATTCCATTCGGATAAGAATTGCGCCCCCTTGAGGCTCAAGAAGTCAAGACCCAAGATCGGTTTATATGGCAGCTATATCAGGTTATGGACCGATTTGAACCATACTTGGCACAGTTGTTGGATATAATAACAGCACACGTCGTGCAAAATTTCATTCTGATCGGATAAGAATTGCGCACGCTAGAGGCTCAAGAAGTCAAGACCCAAGATCGGTTTATATGGCAGCTATATCAGGTTATGGACCGATTTGAACTATACTTGGCACAGTTATTGGATATCATAGCAAAACACGTCGTGCAAAATTTCATTCCAATCGGATAAGAATTGCGCACTCTAGAGGCTCAAGAAGTCAAGACCCAAGGTCGGTTTATATGGCAGCTATATCAAAACATTGACCGATATGGCCCATTTACAATACCAACCGACCTACACTAATAAGAAGTATTTGTGCAAAATTTCAAGCGGCTAGCTTTACTCCTTCGGAAGTTAGCGTGCTTTCGACAGACAGACGGACGGACGGACGGACGGACAGACGGACGGACATGGCTAGATCGACATAAAATGTCACGACGATCAAGAATATATATACTTTATGGGGTCTCAGACGAATATTTCGAGTAGTTACAAACAGAATGACGAAATTAGTATACCCCCCATCTTATGGTGGAGGGTATAAAAAGAGATGAGAGAAGCTTCCGGGCAAGACACGTTTTTTTTTGGTGGTAAAATGAAGAGGTTATTCGGTTATACATACGAATAAAAAACAAGTAAAAGCGTGCTAAGTTCGGCCGGGCCGAATCTTATATACCCTCCACCATGGATCGCATTTGTCGAGTTCTTTTCCCGGCATCTCTTCTTAGGCCAAAAAGGATGTAAGAAAAGATTTGCTCTGCTATGAGAGCGATATCAAGATAGGGTCCGGTTTGGACCACAATTAAATTATATGTTGTAGACCTGTGTAAAATGTCAGCCAATTCAAATAAGAATTGCGCCCTTTGGGGGCTCAAGAAGTAAAATAGAGGACCGATTCAGCCCATAATAAACACGTATGTTGATGGTCAAGAGAGGATCCGTCGTACAAAATTTCAGGCAAATCGGATAATAATTGCGACCTCTAGAGGCTCAAGGAGTCAAGAACCCAGATACTTGGTACATTTGTTGGATGTCATAACAAAACATGTCGTGCAAAATTTCATTCCAATCGGATAAGAATTGCGCACTCTAGAGGCTCAAGAAGTCAAGACCCAAGATCGGTTTATATGGTAGCTATATCAAAACATGGACCGATATGGCCCATTTACAATACCAATTAGAAGTATTTGTGCAAAATTTCAAGCGGCTAGCTTAAGTCCTTCGGAAGTTAGCGTGCTTTCGACAGACAGACGGACGGACGGACGGACATGGCTAGATCGACTTTAAATGACATGACGATCAAAAATTTATATACTTTATGGGGTCTCAGACGCATATTTCGAGGAGTTACAAACAGAATGACGAAATTAGTATACCCCCTTCCTATGGTGGAGGGTATAAAAATCAATTTGTGTTTGTTTGTAGGTTTGTTTGTGTGTTCCTTATAGACTCAGAAACGGCTGAACCAATTTTCTTGAAACTTTCACAGATGGTGCATAATGATCCTGTGGTGAAAATAGGGTACTAATTTTTTTTATATCTGAAGGGGGGCGGACCCTCCCCCTTACCCTAGTTTTCAGAAACGCCAGATTTTGGAGATGGGATGTGAGATTTAAGCGAAATTTTGGGCGCTCCCATATAGTACCCTAAAAATAAAAATTTGGTATCCAAATTTCGGATGGGGTACCTGGGGTTGCCGCCCCACCCTAAAACCTACCAAACATATATTTAGACCAATCACGACAATATGGGACTCAAATGAAAGGTATTTAGAATAAGAAAACGTATCTGATATCCAATCGTCGAACTAAGTGTTAGGGTGACCACCCCAACCCCCAAAACACCCCTAAATCGGACATATTTACTGACCATGACAATATGGGACTCAAATGAAAGGTATTTGCGAGTAGAATACGAATCTGATATCCAAATGTGGGACCACGTTTTGGGGGTCCACCCCATCCCCAAAACACCACCCACGCGAATTTGATATCCAAATGTAAGACCACGTATTTAGGGCATTACCCCTTCCCCAAAACTCCCCCCAAAGGGTAAACATTTTTCGACCATGCCAATACGTGGCTCTAATGAAAGGTATTTGAGAATTGAAAACGAATTTGATAACCTATTTTGGGGCCATGTGTTTAGGGGACGCCTTATCGTGTAAACTCCCCTAAACCAATGGCAAAGAAGAGCACGATGCTGATATTTTTTAGGGCCAAGTGTCTGAGGGACCATCTCACCCCCGAAAACACCCCTAAATCAGATATCATGAGAATATCGGGCTGAAATATTTTGTGTTTAAATGTCTTATTCCAACTGAAAAATATATGTGTTCTAATTCAATTACAGGAATACAAAATTACAATGACTACCCAATAGATTAATAAAACTAAAAGTAGTAATATGAGAAAGGTGTTTTTACATTCATTTTACAACACTGTCCCTGAATGTACACTCCTGTCATTACATTAAAAATAGTTACTAAAATATTTAATGATATGTGAATTTACAAAAGACCGAACTTTTTTCTAAGATATTTTAGCTTTTGCGATGGTACAGCTTTGGTAAATACATCGGCTAACATTTCATTGGTAGGAGTGTATTCCAAAGTAACTTCTTCCTCATCAATTTTTTGCCTTATAAATTTTGCTTTTATGTCGACGTGTTTAGTTCTGTTGGAATAGTTATTGGTCAATGCCACATATATTGCACCCTTGTTATCGCAGAATATTTTCATGGTCTTTTCGCAATGAGGATTTATTTCCTTTCAAGTCTTTTCAGCCAGACTGACTCTTGTATAGCAGCTGTTAGAGACATGAACTCCGCCTCGGTAGATGACGGAGCTACTGTTTTTTGTTTCTTTGTTGACCAAGATATTGCAGCAGATTGGCACATGAATATATATCCAGTGGTCGATTGGCGGTCGTCTATATTTCCAGCCCAGTCAGCATCACAGTATCCAACAACTGAACTCTCCACATCAAATTTATATTCGAGACCTACAGTTGCCGTGCCTTTTAAGTATCGCATGACATGCTTCACTGCTTCCCAGTGAGCTCTCCCTGAATTAGTGCTGAATCGACTTAATATATTTACTTCATATGAGATGTCTGGGCGTGACAAATGTGCTGCGTACAACAAATATCCAATTGCTTGCATATAAGGAACCTTTGACATTTCCTGTCTCTCATTTTCATTCTTTGGGCACATGAAAACAGATAGGTTCTGATTAGTGTCAATCGGTGTTGAAATTGGATTGCACTCATTCCAAAACGATATAAAACATCATTTATATATTGTGATTGATCTATTTTTATATTATCACGATTTCGAGTTATTCGCATTCCGAGTATTGTAGAAACTTCTCCTAGCTTCTTCATTTTAAATATTTTGGAAAGCTTCTTCTTTATATTTTGCAGTATCTTTGTATTATTACAGAATGTGAGGTCGTCATCAACATATATCGCAACATATAGTTTATACCCATTTTCCAAGTTGTGGTATATATTGGGTTGCCCAAAAAGTAATTGCGGATTTTTCATATAGTCGGCGTTGACAAATTTTTTCACAGCTTGTGACTCTGTAATTGCATTCTTTCTTCTGTCAGTTATCAGCTGTTACTTTTAGCTTGCTTTAGAAAAAAAGTGTAAAAAAAGTATATTTGATTAAAGTTCAATTTAAGTTTTATTAAAAATGCATTTACTTTCTTTTAAAAAATCCGCAATTACTTTTTGGGCAACCTAATACATCGATCTACATCACTCCGTACGAGTCTCAGCTTGATGAGTTCGCAAATTAGCATCTTGTTCCAGACTCTTCCAGATTGCAGACTCTTTTCGTTTCATCAGAGAATCCCTCAGGTTGCTCCATATAAATGACCTCCTTAAGGCTTCCATTTAAATATGAACTAACAGCATCCATTTGATGAATTTCAATTCAATACTTAGCGGCCAGTGCAACTAAGTACCTTATAGAGTCATATCTGACTACTGGTGAAAAAGTTTCGTTGTAGTCAATTCATTCTCGTTGACTAAAACCTTTGGCAACTAGTATAGCCTTATATCTGTTAGATGAAAACATCTGTTTTCAAGTTTTAATTCTGTTAAAGTCCAAGTATTATTTTGTTTCAATGACGCAATTTCTTCTTTCATTGCTAGTTTCCATTTACTTGCATTTTCTGTAGCCATTGCTTCTTTGTAGCTTTCAGGATCATTTGAAACAAAATCAATGGCACAGAACGTTAACGAATTTTGGTTTAGATTTGCAATACGCTCGGATATTTGGATAATTGGCCCCTCTACATTTTCTTGCCTGTTAGTTTCATCGCTGTTTGATGGCCAATAACTATCCATATACTCACTATCGGTATCAGATTCGTCAGTATGATTAACTTGAGGAATTAAGTTGTCTTCATTTGAGTCCGCCACATTGGAATCTTCATTGGCTGTTACCGAAGGTGTTGATTCACTAACATTTGGTTAAGTAAGATTTCCACTCTCCCCTGAATCTGCACCTTCGCTTTGCATTAATTCCGGATAATACAAATCTTCTTCATGTTGCTGTGTTACGTTTACTTTGCTGTTTTCCATAAAAATTGCATCACGGCATATTATTATTTTACAACATTTGGGATCGAAAAGTCGGTAAGCTTTGCTTTCGGCACTATATCCCACCATAATGCATTCGGTTGACTTCGGGTCTAGTTTAGATCTTTTCTCTTTCGGTATATGAGCGAAAGTAGGGCAACCAAACACTCTCAAGAACGTTGGATCGTCGACCAATGAATATTGCTTCTGGACATTTCTTTTGTGATCTAAAGGGTACTCGATTTATAAGAAATGATGCAGTAACTGCGGCCTCTGCCCAGAATCGATAGTCAAGTCCACTATCAATGAGCATGCAAAGAACTCTTTCAATTATCGTGCGGTTCATCCTCTCTGCCACACAATTTTGTTCCGGTATATATGCACATGTTTTTTGATGTATAATCCCGTTTTCTTTGCACAGTTTGGAAAATTATCCGCCATTATCAGACCGGATAATCTTCAATTTCTTGCCCGTCTGAGTTTCAGCCATTTTTTTAAACTCAGCGGACTTTGAATCATCAATGAATGTGACCAGAAAATGTGCGCCTGAAAACGAACATGTGTTCATAGGTCCAACGACATCAGTGTGTACAATTTCCAAAACTTTTGTGGCTCTGATGCTATAATCATCCCTCGCTTATTTTGGATTTTGCAATAATAATCACTGATTTGTCACCTTTTTTTTATTTGCCTAACTGACAACAAATTCGTACACAGCCTAGGAACATATTCGACATTCTCAACAGTTCCGATTTCCTATCATTTTTTTCTTGTCCATTGCTACTCACATTATTCCTGTTCAGACAATTCTTAGATATGTGACCAATCCTTTTGCAATTGTAACATGTTATTTGCTTTTTTTTTTTCTTGGAAAACTTAGCTTGAAGTGCTGAATCATTTCCACTAACCTTATCGAATTTTGCATCTCGGAGCAAAAGATTTTTGACCATATCCACAGTTAGTTAGCTTACAGTTTTCAACGGCCATAACTAATGGTTTGAAGTCATCGCTCAGTCCAGCTAGCATCAACGAGGCAGTCAACTCATCGTCGATATTCAATCCAGCATTCTTTACCTTCAAATCAATGATGATCAAATCGTTCATATACTCTTGAATTATATTGTAATTCTGCATCTTGATGTTCACCAACTGCTTCAATAGTTCTACCTTCCTTGTTAGTCCCGTATCCTCATAGGCATTAATCAGCAGCAGTGTGGCCATAACTATTGGGATCTACCATCAATGTGATTTCCGCAAGAGCTTTTCATTCAATTCCGTGTCCGGCATAGCTTCAATTACAGCTTTCCAGCAACCTTTTATAACCAAAAAAAATTGTGACTGTCTCTACCAGACATCAAAATTCTCACGGCCCCGCAATCTTTCCATTGGGCAAAATAATTGGCTGCTTGTCATAGTTTTTCCCTTATATTCACAAAATTAGGTAGAATGAAAAAGTTTCTTTTCATTTTTTTTGTGTCTAAAGGCCCATAACCTTTTGTGTTTAAATGTTTTATTCAAACTGAAAAATATATGTATTCTAATTCAATTACAGGAATACAAAATTACAATGACTACTCGATTTATTAATAAAACTAAAAGTAGTAATACGAGAAAGGTGTTTTTACATTCATTTAACAACAAAATAAAGTATTTTAAGAATGGAGTAAATCGTACACCCAAACTTAAGATAATATGGGGCTCAGATAAATTCACTTCGTCGCTTGACTAACAGTTTAACAATATAAGTGCCTTTATCTGAATCCCATATGATCTTTATTGGTCTACGAATTTAAGTTTGGATGTAGGATGTACTCCATTCTTAAAATACTTTATTTCAGCCCGATATTCTCATGATGTCTGATTTAGGGGTGTTTTGGGGATGGGGGTGGTCCCCCAAATTCTAAGCCATGAAAATATATCAGCAACGTGCTATATTCTCATTTATCTATATATCATTTGTTTGTCTTGGTGAGCAAATACGTCCTATTTGGGGGTTGTTATGGTGTTGGACGTCCGATAGACAGTTGGCCCCTAATACCTTTAATTTGAGCCCCATATTTCCATAGTCGGCAAACATGACCGGCTTGGTGGTGTTTTGGGGGATGGGCGGCCACTTACTTAGTTGGCATTGAAAATGTATATATCGGATTCGTGTTCTACTTTAAAAACCCTCTTATTTGAGCCTCATATTGCAAAAGTTTGAAAATACTTACTATTTGGGTGGTGTTATGGGGGTGGGTTGGCCCCGTAGACATTTATTTTCCGAAAGGTATTTGAGAAAAAACTACGATATGTGTCTGGATGAAAGCTCCTCTTAATCGGACATCATGAGAATAGCGGTCTCAAATCAAGTTTTTTTAAGAATGGAGTACATCTACCATCCAAACTTAAATGACCCTAAGCCCTCCGAGCAATTTTTTAGACCAACTAGCTGACCCGGGCCCGCTTCGCCGAGCCTTCTTTTACTTTATATGGAACAAAAGTTTCCTTGGAACATTTTTTTTTTCTACTATTAAAAAGTTTTTAGTGAAATACCATGCTACGAAAATAGTAAATATATCGCTTGACAAACAGTTTAACAATATAAGTGCCTTTCTCTGAATCCCATATGAACTTCATTGGTCTACGAAATAAAGTTTGGATGTAAGGTGTACTCCATTCTAAAAATACTTCATTGCAGCCCGATATCCTCATGATATCTGATTTAGGGGTGTTTTCGGGGGTGAGGTGGTCCCTCAGACACTTGGCCTTAAAAAAATCAGCATCGTGCTCTTCTTTCAAATACCATTTATTTAAACCCCATATTGGCATTGGTTTATAGGAGTTTACACGATGAGGCGTCCCTCAAACACATGGCCCCAAAATATGTTATCAAATTCTTTTTCTAATCTCAAATACCTTTCATTTGAGCCACATATTGGCGTGGTCGAAAAATTTTTAACCTTTGGAGGGTGTTTTGTGGAACGGGTGATGCCGTAAATAAATGGTCCTTCATTTGGATATCAAATTCGTTTTCTACTCCCAAATATCTTTATTTGAGCCCCATATTGCGATGGTCCGTAAAAGATGCTGTTTGTGCGATATTTTGGGAAAGGGGGTTAACCTTCAGAAATATGGTCCCGAAAGTGGTTATCAATACCCCAATGCCTCTCATTTAAGCTCCACATTGACATGGTCGGTAAATATGCCCCATTTATTCTCGATTTAAACATGCTCTATTCTCATATATCTATATATCATTTACTTGAACCCCATATTGCCATTGGCCTCAAAATTGGATATCAAATTCGTTTTCTAATCTCATATAAACTCCTTATTGCAAAAGTAGCAAATATGTCCGGTTTGGGGTATTGGCTCTAAAAACTATAAATATTTAGTTCCACTGTCTTTAAGACCCAAATTGTCGTGGTGAGCAAATACGCCCTATTTGGGGGTTGTTATGGTGGTGGGACGTCCCCAGGACAGTTGGTCCCTAATGTTTATATCAGATACGTGGTCTACTCCCAAATACCTTATTATTTGAACCCAATATTTCCATAGTCGGCAAACATGACCGGCATGGGGGGTATTTTGGGGGATGGGCGGCCACTTAATGAGTTGGCCTTGAAAATATATATCGGATTCGTGTTCTACTCTAAAAACCCTCTTATTTGAGCCTCATATTGCAATAGTAAGCAAATACTTCCTATTAAGGTGGTGTGTGGGGGTGGGTTGGCCCCATAGACACTTTTCCCGAATACTGATATCAGATTCGTGCTTTACTCGCAAAGACCCTTTATTTGAGCCCCATATTGCTATGGGCGTAAATTTGTCCCCTTTGAGCGATGTTTTTGGGGAGAGGAGGCCCCCTAAACACTTGAACCCATATCTGAATATCAGATTCGAATTCTACACTAAAATACCTTTTATTTAAGCCCCATATTTTAATGGTCAGTAAATAAGTCCTGTTTGGGGGGGTGTTTTGGGAAAGGGGTGGACCCACGGAAACGTGGTCCCACATTTGGATATCAGATTCGTATTCTACTCGCATATACCTTTTATTTGAGTCCCATATTGCCATGCACATGGTCCGACAATTGGATATCTGATACCTTACATCCAAACTTAATTTCGTAGACTAATAAAGTTCATATGGGATTTAGGTAAAGGCACTTATATTGTTAAACTGTTTGTCAAGCGATATATTTACTATTTTCGAAGCATGGTATTTCACTAAAAACTTTTTAATAGTAGAAAAAAAATATTCCAAGGAAACTTTTGTTCCATATAAAGTAAAAGAAGGCTCAGCGGAGCGGGCCCGGGTCAGCTAGTATAAGATAAAGATCATATGGGATTCAAAAAAAGTATTTATCTTGTTATACTGTTGGTTAAGGGATATTCACTTACTATTTTCGTAGCATGGTATTCATTAAAAGCTCTTTAATTGTTGAAAATATATATTCAGTGGATAATTTTGTTCCATATAAACTAAAATAAGACGCAGCGGAGCTTGTCCAGTTCAGCTAGTATCATATTTTGGTGCTTGCTTGTTCAATAAGATAAATTTATCCTCATTAATATGAATATTGGTTTTTTTCTTTCTGATGCTTAGTATGGACCAATTTTAAAATCCCATTAATGCTGCTGGTTTGAAGTCCATTTTCATGCTTGTTATACCCTCCACCGTAGGATGGGGGTATACTAATTTCGTCATTCTGTTTGTAACCCCTCGAAATAGTCGTCCATAAAATATATATATATTCTTCATCGTCATGACATTTTATGTCGATCTAACCATGTCCGTCTGTCCGTACGTCTGTCTGTCGAAAATTCGTTAACTTTCGAAGGAGTAAAGCTAGCCGCTTGAAAATTTGAACAAATACTTCTAATAGGTGTAGGTCGGTTGGGATTGTAAATGGACCATATCGGTCTATGTTTTGATGTAGCTGCCATATAAACCGATCTTGGATCTTGATTTCTTGAGCCACTACAGGGCGCAAATTTTATCCGATTTGGCTGAAATTTATCATGCGGTGTTCTTTTTATGACTTTCAATAACTGCGCTAAGTATGGTTCAAATCGGTCCATAACCTGATATAGCTTAGCTGCCATATAAACCGATCTTAAATCTTGACTTCTTGAGCCACTAGAGGATGCAATCTTTATCCGATTTGGCTGAAATTTCGCATGAGGTGTTTTGTTATGATTTCCAACAACTGTGCCAAGTACGGGTGAGATCGATGCATAACCTGATGTAGCTGTCATATAAACCGATCTGGGGTCTTGATTTCTTGAGCCTTTAGAGGCCGCAAATCTTTTCCGATTTCGCTAAAATTTTGCACGACGTGTTTCGTTATGACTTTCAACTACTGTGCAAAGTATGGTTCAAATCGGTTCGTAACCTTATATAGCTGTCATATAAAATTATCTGGGATCTTGACTTCTTGAGACTCAAAATGACTCAATTATTATCTGATTTGGGTGAAATTTTGTACAACGGCCCCTCATATGACCTTCAACATATGTGTCACATACGATCTGAATTGGTTTTTAATCTAATAGAGCTCCCCTATAAAACAATCTCCAAATTTTACTGTTTGAGCCCCTAAAGGGCGAAATCCTTATTCGATTTGGCTGATATTTTTCACAATGACTTCAACTGTGGTCTCCAACATTAATTCCATTATGGTTCGAATAGAATCTGTTTGCAACACATCGAAATATCCATTTCCGACCCAATCTTACATACAAAAATCAATTTGTGTTTGTCTGTAGGTTTGTTTGTTTATTTGTTGGTTTGTTTGTTTGTTCATTTGTTTGTTTTTTTGTTTGTTTGTATGTTTTTGGTTCCTTATAGACTCAGAAACGCCTGAACCGATTTTCTTGAAATTTTCACATATGGTGCATAATGATCTTATGGAGAAAAGAGGGTACTAAATTTTTTGATATCTGAAGGGGAGGCGGACCCTCCCCCTTAACCTAATTTTCAGAAACGCCAGATCACGGAGATGGGTGGTGCGATTTAAGCGAAATTATGTGGGCTCTCATATAGTACCTTTAAAATAAAAATTTGGTATCCAAATTTCGGATGGGGTACATAAACATATATTTAGACGACAATATGGGACTCAAAAGAAAGGTATTTAGGATAAGAAAACGTATCTGATATACAATTGTCAGACCATGTTCTAGGGGGAACACCCCAACCCCCCAAACACCCCTAAATCGGACATACTTATCGACCATGGCAATATGGGACTCAAATGAAAGGTATTTGCGAGTAGAATACGAATCTGATATCCAAATGTGGGACCACGTTTCCGGGGGTCCACCCCTTTCCCAAAACACCCCCCAAACTGCATTTATTTACTGATCATGGGAATATGGGGCTTAAATAAAAGGTATTTGAATGCAGAGTACGAATCTGATATCCTAATATGGGACCAAGTGTTTGGGGGCCGCCTCTCACCAAAAACATCCCCAAAGGGGACAAATTTACTAATATAGCAATATGGGACTCAAATAAAAGGTCTTCGGGAGTAAAGCACGAATTTTATATCAATATTCGGGAAAAGTTTCTATGGGGCCACGCCACCCCCACAACACCACCCAAATAGTAAGTATTTTCTGACTATTGCAATATGAGGCTCAAATAAGAGGGTTTTTAAAGTAGAACACGAATCCGATATATATTTTCAATGCCAACTAATTAAGTGGCCTACCATCCCCCAAAACACCCCCCAAGCCGGTCATGTTTGCAGACTATGGAAATATGGGGCTCAAATTGAAGGTATTAGGGGCCAACTGTCTATCGGGCGTCCCACCACCATAACAACCCCCAAATAGGACGTATTTGCTCACCAAGACAATTTGGGCCTTAAGGAGAGCGGAACTTAATATTCATAGTTTTTAGGGCCAATACTTCAAACCGGACATACTTCCTGACTGTTGCAATAAGGAGTTTAAATGAGATTAGAAAACGAATTTGATGTCCAGTTTTGAGGGCAGTGGCAATATGGGGTTCAAATAAATGATATATATTGTAGATATATGAGAATAGAGCATGTTGCTGATATATTTTCAGGGCTTAGAATTTGGGGAACCACCCCAATCCCCAAAACACCCCTAAATCAGACATAGTGAGAATATCGGGCTGAAATAAAGTATTTTAAGACTGGAGTACATCCTACATCCAAACTTAAATTTGTAGAACAATAAAGATCATATGGTTCAGATAAAGGCACGGTAATTGTCGAAAATAAATATTCAAAGGAAAATTTTACTCCATATAAAGTTAAAGAAGGCGCAGTGAAACGGGCAGGGTTAAGCTAGTAAAGTATATATATATTCTTGATCAGCGTAAAAATCTAAGGCGATTTAGCCATGTCCATCCGTCTGTCCATCTGTCTGTTGAAATCACGTTAAAGTCTTTAAGAATAGAGATATTGAGCTAACATTGCACAGATTCTTTTTTTGTCCATAAGCAGGTTAAGTTCGAAAATTGGCTATATCGGACTATATCTTGATATAGCCCACATATAGACCGATCCGCCGATTTAGGATCTTAGGCCCATTAAAGCCTCATTTATTATCCGATTTTGCTGAAATTAGGGTCAGTGAGTTATATAAGGTCCTTCGACATCCTTCATCAATTTGGGTCAGATCGGTCCAGATTTGTAAAAAGATGCCATATAGACAGAAACTCTATTAAGAATCTGGGCCCATAAAAGGCGCATTTATTACCCGAAATCGACCGATCCGCCAATTCAAGGTCTTAGGCCAATAAAAGCCACATTTATTATCCGATTTTGCTGAAATTTATAACAGTGAGTTGTGTTAGGCCACTCGACATCCTTCTTCAGATTGGTTCAGATTTGTATAAAGCTGCCATATAAACCGATCTCTCTATTAAGGACTCTATTAAGGCCCATAAACGGCGCATTTATTACCCTATTTTGCCGAAATTTGGGACATTGAGTTGTGTTAGGCCGACATCCTCCTTCTATTTGGCTCAGATCGGTTCTGATTTGGATATAGCTGCCATATAGACCGATCTCTCGAATTAAGGCCTTGGACCCATAAAAGGCGGATCTTGCCGAAATTTGGGACAGTGAGTTGTGTTGGGCCCTTTAACATTCTTCTTTCATTTGGCTCAGATCGGTCCAGATTTGGGTATAGCTGCCATATAGACTGATCTCTCGATTTAAGGCGTTAAATGCATTTTTAATAAAACTTAGAATGAACTTTAATCAAATATATAATTGCCATTTTGTTCGATATCCTTTTGCCATCTTCCTGGCAAATTTAGTATTCCACGCTCATAGAACTTCTGGCCTTTATCTGCAAAAAACTGAACCAAGTGCGATTTTATAGCCTCATCATTGCTGAAAGTTTTACCATTTAAGGAGTTCTGCAAAGATCGAAATAAATGGTAGTCTGATAGTGCAAGGTCAGGGCTATATGGTGGATACATTAAAAGTTCCCAGCCAAGCTCACTCAGTTTTTGGCGAGTGACCAAAGATGTGTGCGGTCTAGCGTTGTCCCGGTGGAATATGACACCTTTACGATTGACCAATTCTGGTCGCTTCTCCTTGATGGCTGTATTCAATTTGTCCAATTGTTGACAGTAAACATCCGAATTAATCGTTTGGTTCTTTGGAAGCTGCTCAAAATATACCACACCCTTCCAATCCCACCAAACAGACAGCATAACCTTCTTTTGGTGGATATCAGCCTTTGAAGTGGTTTGAGCTGGCTCACCATGCTTGGACCATGATCGTTTTCGACTAACGTTGTTGTAAACAATCCATTTTTCATCTCCAGTTATGATTCTATTTAAAAACGGATCGAATTCATTGAGTTTAAGTGCAATCACAAGCGTTGATTCGGTTTGTTAAATGAATTTCTTTCAATACATGTGGTAACCATATTAAAATTGACGCCAAAGAAACAAATGTAAACAAAATTTCGCGCACTTTTTTTCTAAAGCAAGCTAAAAGTAAAAGCTGATAACTGACAGAAGAAAGAATGCAATTACAAAGTCACAAGCCGTTGAAAAAATTTGTCAACGCCGACTATATTACTACTATATTACCGACAATTACTTTTTGGGCAACCCAATATAAAAATCAATTTGTGTTTGTTTGTTGGTTTGTTTGTTTTTATGTTTGTGTGTTCCTTATAGACTCAGAAACGGATGAACCGATTTGCTCAAAATTTTCATAGATGGTGCATAATGACCCCGTGGTGAAAATGGGGCGCTACATTTTTTGATCGGACCCTTCCCCTTACCCTAATTTTCAGAAACGCCAAATCTCGGAGATGGGTAGTGCGATTTAAGCGAAATTTTGTGTGCTCTCATATAGTATCCTTAAAATAAAAATTTGGTATCCAAATTTCGGATGGGGTACTTAGGGGGGCTGCCCCACCTTAAAACCTATCAAACATACATTTAGGCCAATCACGACAATATGGGACTCAAATGAAAGGTATTTAGGTATATTATTTGTATGATATCCAATTGTCTGACCAAGTGTTAGGGGGACCACCCCAAACCCCAAAACACCCCTAAATCGGACATATTTACCGACCATGGCAATATGAGACTCAAATGAAAGATATTTGCGAGTAGGATACGAAGCTGATATCCAACTGTGTGACCACGTTTCTGGGGGTCCACCCCTTCCCCAAAACACCCCCCAAACAGCACTTATTTACTGACCATTGAAATATTGGACTTAAATAAAAGCTATTTTAGTGTAGAATACGAATCTGATATCCAAATATGGGACCAAGTGTTTGGGGGGCCGCCTCCCACCAAAAACATCCCCCAAAGGGGACAAATTTACGACCATAGCAAAATTGGTCTGAAATGAAAGGTCTTTGGGAGTAAAGGACAAATTTGATATCAATATTCGGGAAAAGTGTCTATGGGGCCATCCCACCCCCACAACACCAACCAAATAGTAAGTATTTTCTGACTATTGCAATATGAGGCTCAAATAAGAGGTTTTTAAAGTAGAACACGAATCCGATATATATTTTCAAGGCCAACTAACTGAGTGGCCACTTATCCCCCAAAACACCCCCCACTCCTGGAAATATGGAGCTCAAATTAAAGGTATGTGGGAATAGACCACGTATCTGATATGAACATTAGGGGCCAACTGTCTAGCGGACGTCCCACCACCTAACAATCCCCAAATAGAACGTATTTGCTCACCAAGACAATTTGGGTCCTAAAGAGAATGGGGCAAAATAGTCAACGTTTTTAGGGCCAATACCCCAAGTCGGACATATTTGCTGACATTTGCAACAGGGAGTTTGAATGAGTTTAGAAAACGAATTTGATATCTAATTTTGAGGGCAATGGCAATATGGGGTTCAAATAAATGATATATAGATATATGAGAATAGAGCACGTTGCTGATATATTGGGTTGCCCAAAAAGTAATTGCGGATTTTTCATATAGTCGGCTTTGACAAATTTTTTCACAGCTTGTGACTCTGTAATTGCATTCTTTCTTCTGTCAGTTATCAGCTGTTATTTTTAGCTTGCTTTAGAAAAAAAGTGTAAAAAAAGTATATTTGATTGAAGTTCATTCTAAGTCTTATTAAAAATGCATTTACTTTCTTTTAAAAAATCCGCAATTACTTTTTGGGCAACCCAATATTTACCGGGCTTAGAATTTGGGGGACCACTCCATTCCCCAAACACCCCTATATGGGGCATATTTACCGATCGTGACAATGTGGGGCTAAAATGAAGGGTATTGGGGTGGTAGAGCAAATATTGGGGGGGGGGTGTTTTGGGGAAGGGGTGAATCCCAGAAAAGTGGTCCCACATTTGGATATTAGATTCGTATTCTACTCGCAAATACCTTTCATTTGAGTCCCATATTGCCATGGTCGGTAAATATGTCCGATTTAGGGGTGTTTTGGGGGTTAATGGTGGTCCCCCTAATACTTGGTCCGACAATTGGATACCAGATAAGTTTTATAATCTTAATTACCTTTCATTCGAGTCCCATATTGTCGGGATTTGTCTAAATATATGTTTGGTAGGTTATGGAGTGGGGCGGCCCCCCTAGGTACCCCTTCTGAAATTCGGACACTAAAGGCAGGTGAGAAAGCAGTGGAACCACTCTTCCTCAGGACACTGGACACTAGCGGTGCGGACGATTCCTCCATATATGCTTCACTAGCTGCTGCTGACGAAGTACCTTTTGGGTTCCGTCCTTCCCCGCTAGCGACCACCTTAATCCTAATCCAACGGGATGACACACCCTCACAGGGCTTATCGGCTCCCGTTTCAACGTATTTCCCTCCTATTTTGATCGAGGCAGGGGGGTATTTCAGTCTCCTGCAATCCGCCGGAGAGAGATGTGGCCGATAGTTTCTCACGGAAGTGTTCAGCAACAGCTGCTGAGTCATCTTCTGAAGGAATATCTTCCTTCTTGACTAAATCCAACGTTGAAACTGGCCAGATCTGGCCAATATTTTTTGGGCGTTGATCCCCAATTAGTTTGTATCGGCCAGCTACCAGCCTGCACCGTCACAAACTGGAGGAGCTCCAGGCATTCCTGCATGGAGATTGGAGTGTACAGGTGACAGTCCATTGACTATCCCACTTCAAATGCTCCTAGGTATGCAGCCCTTCTCATCACCCCTGTCGCCAGCCACCATCACTAAGCTGTGCCTAGCGACATTAGCAAAGATTCTTGGACCCATATAACTATTTTTCGTCTTAGTAATTTTGGCCATGGGATGCCCTCCAGGTGATCACAGCCTTATGGGTAGCTGCGGTGCCGTTCCGAATCTAGACGCTAAGCCTTTGGGGTAGCCCGTGCAGCGAATCTCCGAGCCCTATTAATTAATCGAACCTCTTAAAGAGCATATTGGACTGCCGGAGAAGGCCGATGACCCAGGCGAATAACAGTCTTTACAGATGATAAAATAGGTTCGTCCTTGTCCTAAAGACTCAAACCGGGTGTCTTTGTCAAAAGCCCTGGTGACAAGTCATCTATCAAGTCATCAGTCAATATGAACTCTTAGACTCAAATAATCAGGTATTCCGATGCGACTTCTTTAGAACATATATTTTTAGCAGATTTTGTTAAAGTTTTGTATGTACATCATATCATCTCATCCAATACTCACAAAAAATTGTCGCCTAGATAAAAAGCAGATACCTTGATCGGATATTGAAATTAGTGGAAAATTCGAGGCTAAAAAACTCAAGAGGAGTAATGTAGGACATTAACAAGTAAAAAGGCGTTAAGTTCGGCCGGGTCGAACTTTTGATACCCACCAACTCGGGTATATATATAAACCACCTTTCGTCAAAATCCGGTGAAAAATGCATACCTTATGCCTCATAGCAGCTATATCGAAATATGTTCCGATTTGGACCAAATACTGATAAGTACAAGTCATTGTTCAATTGTGTATAACAAAATATTGGTCTTTTTAGTAGCTATATCTAAAAATAAACCGATCTGAACTATAACGACACAGATGTCGAAAAGCCAAACATAAGTCAGTGTGTCAAATTTCAGTGAAATCGGATTATAAATGCGCCTTTTATGGGGCCAAGATTTTAAATCGAGAGATCGGTCTATATTTCATCTATATCCAAATCTGGACCGATTCGGGCCAAGTTGCAGAAAAATATCGAAGAGCCTAACACAACTCACTGCCCCAAATTTCAACAAAATCGGATAATAAATGTGGCTTTTATGGGCCTAAGACCCTGAATCGGCGGATCAGTCTATATGTGGGCTATAGTCCAATATAGCCCATCTTCGAACATATCCTGCTTATGGACAAAAAAAAGAATCTGTGCAAAGTTTCAGCTCAATATCTCTATTTTTAAAGACTGCAGCGTGATTTCAACAGACAGACGGACGGACATGGCTAGATCGTCTTAGATTTTTATGCTGATCAAGAATATATACACCATCCTCCGGTGGTGGGTATGAAAAAGGACCGGGGAATCCTTAACATCGTCAATTAATAGACCACAGCAATGTAAGGGGTGATTTTTTAAGAGCTATAAGAAAGCTTCTCAAAAAAAACCCATGTAATTTAGAAAAATTCATGAAATCCTTATTTGAGTCTATAGTACCGTCCATATAATTTAATTTTTGAAGACTATTACACGCAAAGTTTGACCGTGAGTGCGCTTCAAATGGTCCATCCGCTTGGTCCACTTTTGGCATAGTCTTTCCAACATTTCGGCTGGTATCTAATGAATAATTGCTTCAATGTTGTCTTTCAATGCGTCAATTGAAGCAGGCATGTCTGCATAGGCATGAACTTTAACATAGCCACACAAAAAATATGCTAAGGCGTTCAATCGCACGATCTAGGTGACCAATTGACCGGTCCCGAACGTGAAAAAAATGTTCACCGAAATTGCCTCTCAGTAAGTCCATTGTTACCCATGTTGTGTGGCATGTGACACCGTCTTATTGAAACCACATGTCATGCACGTCAACCTCTTGCATTTTAGCCAAAAAAAAAAAAACAAGTAAAAGCGTTCTAAGTTCGGCCGGGCCGAATCTTATATACCCTCCACCATGGATCGCATTTGTCGAGTTCTTTTCCCGGCATCTCTTTTTAGACAAAAAAGTATATAAGAAAAAAATTGCTCTGCTATTAAAACGATATCAAGATATGGTCCGGTTCGGACCACAATTAAATTATATGTTGGAGACCTGTGTAAAATTTCAGCCAATTCGTATAAGAATTGCGCCCATTGGGGGCTCACGAAGTAAAATAGAGAGAACGATTTATGTGCGATCTGTATCGGGCTATAGACCGATTCAGACCATAATAAACACGTTTGTTGATGGTCATGAGAGGATCCGTCGTACAAAATTTCAGTCATATCGGATAATAAGTGCGACCTCTAGGGGTCAAGAAGTCAAGATCCCAGATCGGTTTATATGGCAGCTATATCAGGTTATGAACCGATTTGAATCTTATTTGACACAGTTGTTGAAAGTAAAAATAAAATATGCCATGCAAAATTTCAGCCAAATTGGATAGGAATTGCTCCCTCTAGAAGCTCAAGAAGTCAAATCCCCAGATATGTTTATATGACAGCTATATCAGGTTATGGACCGATTTCAACCATACTTGGCACAGTTGTTGGATATCATAACGAAATACATCGTGCAAAAATTCATTCAAATCGGATAAGAATTGTGCCCTCTAGAGGCTCAAGAAGTCAAGACCCAAGATCGGTTTATATGGCAGCTATATCAGGTTATGGACCGATTTGAACCATACTTGGCACAGTTGTTGGATATCATAGCAAAACACGTCGTGCAAAATTTCATTCCAATCGGATAAGAATTGCGCCCTCTAGAGGCTCAAGAAGTCAAGACCCAAGATCGGTTTACATGGCAGCTATATCAAAACATGGACCGATATGGCCCATTTACAATACCAACCGACCTACACTAATAAGAAGTATTTGTGCAAAATTTCAATCGGCTAGCTTTACTCCTTCGGAAGTTAGCGTGCTTTCGACAGACAGACGGACGGACGGACAGACGGACGGACGGACGGACGGACGGACAGACGGACGGACGGACGGACGGACAGACGGACGGACATGGCTAGATCGACATAAAATGTCGCGACGATCAAGAATATATATACTTTATGGGGTCTCAGACGAATATTTCGAGTAGTTACAAACAGAATGACGAAATTAGTATACCCCCCATCTTATGGTGGCGGGTATAAAAATTGGATATCATCTTACGATAGCGCTCACCATTCACAGTTACATAACGATTCGCATCATCTATGAAGAAGTATGACCCAATGCTTTTGCAATGCTTCTGGCTGATCTTCACTCCAAAATCGACAATTCTGCTTATTTACGTACCCATTTAGTCAAAAATGAGCTTCGTTGCTGAGCAACATTTTTCGATAGAGAGGTGGATCTTCGGCCGACTTTTCAAGAGCCCACTCATTAAAAATCCTGACTTGCGGTAGGTCGTTCGGCTTAAATTCTTGCACCAGCTTTATTTTAAAAGGCTTCACACATTAGCCCTTCCGCAAGATTTTCCAAGTTATTTAGTAACAGAGGCAAAATTGCTGTGACGAATCGACATAAGTATGTGGTATGATGTCCAACAATGTAAATTTGGTGCGAAATTTAGTCACAATGGATGGATTAAACTGAACATAAAATGGAAGAAGCGCGCGATGAACTTTCTTAACAGAGCACGAGTTTTGATAATAAAATTCAACAATTTGAGAGCGTTATTCGTTTGTAAGACGATTCATGGTTAAAATATATAGCAAACTGAAGATGTTTGACAGTGAAACAAAACACGAAACGTGCGTGAGCCCTTTACACCAGTGTTGCCAAAAATATTATAGCTAAAAAATCACCCTTTAGTAGTTATAAATGTCGATGACAGATATAGTCAAGTACCGTACTGAAGTTTCAAGTAGGCAAAAACTGTCTACACATCACATGAATACGTATAGTATATCAGAAACAATAGCAAGGGTTAGCGAGAAATGAGGAAGTCTATGAACTGATGAATATCCATGCCAATGGAGACAGTGGAATTTTTGAACCCGAAAATATATCCCGCCCGCTAATGTAATAGCGGGTGGAAGTGAAAATTTTGCTATGAGTTGTATGGGGAAGAATTTGTTCGCATCGAGGAAACACTCCATTTGTGAAGAGTGTGACTTAATAAGAAAATGTAATTATAACCCTAGAGAGAAAATGCCGTAAAAATGTCACAAAAAAGTTCATTGGCATTCATTGAATTTTAGATGTGGCTAACAGTAGCTATGTGTAAAATTCTAACTTCCCACAGAGCCTAGTCCGTTTAACAAAGTACATGTGAAGAAATTTGTTTCTGGATATTTCGTAAAAAATCAATCTATGCTTAATGTGCATTCCTTAAAATGGTTTCTTGCTAAAGAAACTTTCTTGAGAGCGAATCAACCTCAGGTAAATGGATGCTAGGATGTTGCAAATGAAATCCAATTGATGTACATAAGGCTGTCCATGATGTACATAAGACTGTTATAATAGATTTTTTTATACCCTCCACCATAGGATGGGGGGTATACTAATTTCGTCATTCTGTTTGTAACTACCCGAAATATTCATCTGAGACCCCATAATGTATATATATTCTTGATCGTCACGACATTTTATGTCGATCTAGCTATGTACGTCCGTCTGTCCGTCCGTCCGTCTGTCTGTCGAAAACACGCTAACTTCCGAAGGAGTAAAGCTAGTCGCTTGAAATTTTACACAAATACTTCTTATTAGCATAGTTCGGTTGGTATAGTAAATGGGCCATATCGATCCATGTTTTGATATAGCTGCCATATAAACCGATCTTGTGTCTTGACTTCTTGAACCTCTAGAGTGCGCAATTCTTATCCGATTGGAATGAAATTTTGCACGACGTGTTTTGTTATGATATCCAAGTATGGTTCAAATCTGTCCATAACCTGATATAGCTGCCATATAAACCGATCTCGGGTCTTGACTTCTTGAGCTTGTAGAGGACGCAATTCCTATCCGATTTGGCTGAAATTTTGCATGACTTATTTTATTCTTACTTTCAACAACTGTGTCAATTCGGTTCATAACCTGATATAGCTGCCTTATAAACCGATCTGGGATCTTGACTTCAATCAATACGAGTACTTGCAAACTTAAATTGTTCAGAATGCTTTCCAATCAGATAGTGTCCTGTTCTTGACGGACATAGTGAGTAATTGCAGCAAAGCAGACGAACTATTTAAGTTTTGATTAGGCCACTTTATCTGAGGGAGTTCACAAATTCCAATTCGTTACCATCTGTCATGCGTTGCACTTGGGAAGTTTTCTCCAAAAATTAGCTTTCATTTCGCTAGAGCTAAACTCACAGACTTGAGCCTTGCAGTTTTGAAGCTTGCCTGCTCTACAACTCCCTGGTAAATTTCTGTGACCCGGCACTCAAAACAGAGGCATCTGAAACTGCTCAGCAGTTTCATTGAGAGATCTGCGTCAGTAAGGGTTTTGAGTTCAGAAATACGTTCGCATAAGATTTATAGCTGGCTGGCTGTTTGAGAAGATATTTATGCCACTCGGAGTTCATATATTGCTCACTCTTAGCATCTTTCTCCGCTTGATACACACAACAGTGATTGGAAAGCCTTCTTAAAATTCCCAGTCTCAGTTCTTCGGAGTACACCGCAAAGTTCCATGATTGTTCAGACTAAAACTTCGTTCCTTCTATTGCCGTTTACATTGTAGTTCCTATCGGAACTTCCTACCCTTCACCATAGGATGGGGGTATACTAATTTCGTCATTCTGTTTGTAACTACCCGAAATATTCGTTTGAGACCCCATAGAGTATATATATTCTTGATCGTCGTGACATTTTATGTCGATCTAGCCATGTCCGTCCGTCTGCCTGTCCAAAGCACGCTAACTTCCGAAGGAGGTAAGTTAGCCGCTTGAAATTTTGCATAAATATTTCTTATCAGTGTAGGTCGGTTGGCATTGTAAATGGGCCATATCGGTCCATGTTTTGATATATTGGGTTGCCCAAAAAGTAATAGCGGATTTTTTAAAAGAAAGTAAATGCATTTTTAATAAAACTTAGAATGAACTTTAATCAAATATACTTTTTTTCACTTTTTTTCTAAAGCAAGCTAAAAATAACAGCTGATAACTGACAGAAGAAAGAATGCAATTACAGAGTCTCAAGCTGTGAAAAAATTTGTCAAAGCCGACTATATGCTGCCATATAAACTGATCTGGGATCTTGACTTCTAGAGCCTCTAGAGATCGCAATTATCATCCGATTTGCCTGAAATTGTGAAAGACGGACCCTCTCATGACCATCAACATACGTGTTTATTATGGTCTGAATCGGTATCGGTATAAATCGATCTCTCTATTTTACTTCTTGAGCCCCCAAAGGGCGCAATTCTTATTCGAATTGGCTGACATTTTACACAGGTCTCCAACATATAATTTAATTGTGGTTCAAACCGGGCCATATATTGATATCGCTCTAATAGCAGAGCAAATCTTTTCTTTTATCGTTTTTTGCCTAAGAAGAGATGCCTGGAAAAGAACTCGACAAATGGTGGAGGGTAAATAAGATTCGGCCCGGCTGAACTTGTTTTTTTTTGATATTTTGCCCGATCTGGATCATATTGGGGAGAGATGTTGGGAGTATTGATACAACTCACTGTTCCAAACTTCAGCAAAGTCGGGTAATAAATTAAGTTCTTATAGACCTAAGACCCAAAATCGGCGGATCGGTCTATATGGCAGCTATATATAAATACATTCCGATCTGGATTAATTTTTGGTTCGGATATCAACGAACTTAACAAAACTCGCTATGCAAAATTTCAGCGAAATCGGGTAATAAATGCGCCTGTTATAGGCTAAAGACCCTTAATCGCCTGATCGGTCTATATGGTAGCTTTATCCAAATATAGTCCGATGTGGCCCATTCAAAAACTTAACCTGCAAAACGAGTATGTGCAAAATTTCAACTAAATATTTCAATTTTAAAAGACTGTAGAGTGATAACAACAGACGGACACACGGACATCGTTAGGTTAGGTTGAAAAGAAGGGTAGATATTAATCCCCTATTATGGACATACACCTAAGCCAGTAGTCGGCATGTTGTGCGCTCTAAATACAAACAAGTAAATACGTGCTAAGTTCGGCGGGGTCGAATCTAGGGAACCCACCACCCATTTAAAAAAAAAAAAAAAATTGTTGAAGGGCACAATTTTATTCTATATACCAAACCAGAAAAAATTAAAACTTTTAGAATCCGAACAAGGATGATCGAGAGACCGGTTTACATGGGAGCTATATCAGGTTATAGACTGATTTGGACCGTACTTGGCACAGTTGTTGAAAATCATTAGAAAACACTATGTGCAAAATTTTAGCCAAATCGGCAAAAGTTGCGGCTTCCAGGGGCTCAAGAAGTAAAATCGATTTCGAATGTAGACAGATTTCGACCGTACTTAACACAGTTATTGGAAGTCATAGGCGAACATAATGTGCAAAATTTCAGCCAAAACGGTCGAAAATTGTGGCTTCCGGGGCCCAAGAAGTCAAATCGGGAGATCGGTTAATATTAGTACTATATCAGGTTATAAACGGAATTGAACCGTACTTGGCACAGTTAGTGGGAGTCATAACAGAACACCACATGCAAAATTTCAGTCAAATCAGAAAAAAATTTCGGCTTTCAAGGGCTCAAGAAGTCAAATCTGGAGATAGGTTTATATGGGAACTACATGCATATCTAAACCAATATGGCCCATTTGCCACCCTGCAAAATTTTTTCTGTTACTTTGTCATTTCGAAAGTTTTTAAAATTGTTTTACCCATCACCGAAGGGTGGGGTATATTTATTTTGTCATTCCGTTTGCAACACATCGAAATATTCATTTCCGACCCTATAAAGTATATATATTCTTGATCAGAGTAAAAATCTGTCTGTCTGTTGAAATCACGCTACAGTCTTTAAGAATAGGGATATTGAGGTGAAATTTTGCACAGATTCTCTTTTTTGTCCATAAGCAGGTTAAGTTTCAAGATGGGCTATATCGGACTATATCTTGATATAGCCCCCATAAAGACCGATCCGCCGACTAAGGGTCTTAGGCCCATAAAAGCCACATTTATTATCCAATTTTGCTGAAATTTGGTTCAGTGAGATATATAGAGCCCTACGACATCCTTCGTCAATTTGACCCACATCGGTCCAGATTCGGATATAGCTGTCATATAGACCGATCCGCCGATTTGGGGTCTTAGGCCAATAAAAGCCACATTTATTATCCGATTTTGCTGAAATTTATGACAATTTGGGTCAGATCGATCCAGATTTGTATAAAGCAGCCATATAGACCGATTTGGATATAGCTGCCATATAGACCGATCTCTCGATTTAAGGCCTTGGGCCCATAAAAGGCGCATTTACTGTCCGATTTTACCGAAATTTGGGACAGTGAGTTGTGTTGGGCCCTTCAACATTCTATTTTAATTTCGCTCAGATCGATCCAGATTTGGATATAGCTGCCATATCGACTGATCTTTCGATTTAAGGCATTGAGCCCATAAAAAGCGCATTTATTGTCCGATTTCGCCGAATTTGAGAAAGTGAAAAGCGTGGCTCTTCGACAACTTTTTTCAAATTGACCCAGATCAGTCCAGATTTGTATATAGCTGCCTGCCATATAGACCGATCTCTCGATTTAAAGTCTTTGCCCCATAAAAGGCACATTTATAATCCGTTTTCGCTGAAATTTGACACAGTGACTTATGTTAAGCTTTTCGACATCCGTGTTGTTTACGGTTCAGATCGGTCTATATTTGGATATGGCTACCAAAATGACCAATATTTTGTTCTACAAAATTGAACAATTACTTGTACTTATTAGGCCACTCAATATCCGTGTCAAATGTGGTCGAAATATTTCGATAAAGCGGCTATAGGGGCATAAATTATGCAGTTTTCACCGGCTTATGACGAAAGGTGGTTTACATATATATCCGAGGTGATGGGTATACAAAGTTCGGCCCGGCCAAACTTAACGCCTTTTTACTTGTTTGGAGATATATTGGGTTGCCCAAAAAGTAATTGCGGATTTTTCATATAGTCGGCGTTGACAAATTTTTTCACAGCTTGTGACTCTGTAATTGCATTCCTTCTTTTGTCAGTTATCTGCTGTTACTTTTAGCTTGCTTTAGAAAAAAAGTGTAAAAAGTATATTTGATTAAAGTTCATTCTAAGTTTTATTAAAAATGCATTTACTTTCTTTTAAAAAATCCGCAATTACTTTTTGGGCAACCCAATAATAAGAACATGTGGTAGAGCAAGAAATCAGAAATTCGAAGAGATTTCCACGTGATTGCAGTTGTAAACCTTTTTTTCCTTGCCCACTTATTTTTACTCCGTTGATGAAATAAATAAATTATTGATGTCAAATGATCTAGCGACAACCGTTAGTGTTATACAAAACTTATTCTCATAGATAAAAGTCTGTCGACTAATAATATTTTAACTCATTTCCTTGCTTAAGGTGGGTATTAAGTTCCTTTCATTGCAATCTTTTCATTGTAAAAAGATTTTTTTTTTTTTTTTTTGAAGAAAATCAATAATTCCAAATGTAAATTTTAAAGTATTTTTAAAAATATTTTCAAGTCTACGGTGAAAGCCTACAGAACTAATAAATTTGCTATTGACTGATAGATTTTGATCCTAACTCAATATGAGCTCCGTATCAATTACCTTAAATACTGTATTGTGAAATTCCAAGGAAAAAAATGGTTTCATTTGACTCGGCCCAAGAATGGAACTGTCTTAGAATAATTCCAGCGCGAGCTAGGATAGAGGTATACTAATGAAAAATTTGTACGGCGAAAACTAGCAAAAAAAAAAATATCCCGTGATATAAGGCCATGTTTTGGGGGAAATTGGCTTGTCGGAATTCGGCATTATTTTACATTCAAACATATCAACAACAAGTAAAAAGGCGTTAAGTTCGGCCGGGCCGAACTTTGGATACCCACCACTTCAGTTATATATGTAAAACTACTTTCGTCAAAATCCGGTGAAAAATGCATACCTTATGCCCTATAGCAGCTATATCGAAATATGTTCCGATTTGGACCAAATAATTATAAGTACAAGTCATTTTTCAATTGCGTATAACAAAATATTGGTCTTTTAAGTAGCTATATCTAAAATTAAACCGATTTGAACCATGTACTAAACGGATGTCGAAATTATTAGCATAAGTCACTGTGTAAAATTTAAGTGAAATCGGATTATAAATGCGCCTTTATGAGATCAAGACTATAAATCGGGATATCGGTCTATATGGCAGATCTGGATCAAATTTAACAAGTAAAAAGGCGTTAAGTTCGGCCGGGTCGAACTTTGGATACCCACCACCTCGGATATATATGTGAACCACCTTTCCTCAAAAACCAGTGCAAAATTCATACCTTATGCCCCATAGCAGCTATATCAATATATGTTCCGATTTGGACCCGATACTAATAAGTAAAAGTTATTGTTCAATTGTATATAACAAAATATTTGTCTTTTTTGTAGTTATATCTAAAAATTAACCGATCTTAACTATATACGACACGGATGTCGAAAAGCATAACATAAGTCAGTGTGTCAAATTTCAGTGCAATCGGATTAAAAATGCGCCTTTTGTGGGGCCAAGAATTTAAATCGAGAGATCGGTCTATATGGCAGCTATATGCAAATCTTGATCGATCTAGACCAAATTGCAAAATTATGTGGAGGGGCTTAACTTAACTCTTTGTCCCAAATTTCGGAAACATCGAACAATAAATGCACTTTTTATGGCCCCAAAACCTAAAACAGAGAGATCGGTCTATATAGCAGTTATATCCAAATCTGGACCGATCTGAGCCAAATTGACGGAGGATGTTGATGGGCCTAATACAACTCACTGTCCCAAATTTTCGCAAAATCGGATAATAAATGTAGCTTGTATGGGCGTATGACCCTAAATCGGAGGATCGGTCTATATGGCAGCTGTATCCAAATCTGAACCGATCTGGGCCAAATTGACGAAGGGCGTTGAAGTACTGACCGCAACTCACTGTCCCAAATTTCAGCAAAATCAGATAATAAATGTGGCTTTTATGGGCCTAAGACCCTAAATTGGAGGATCGGTCTATATGGCAGCTATATCCAAATCTGAACCGATCTGAGCCATATTGACGGAAGATGTCAAAGGGCCTTAGATAACGCACTGTCCCAAATTTCAGTAAAATCGGATAATAAATGTAGCTTTTATGGACCTATGACCCTAAATCGGAGGATCGGTCTATATGGCAGCTATATCCAAATCTGGACCGATCTGGGCCAAATTGACGGAGGATATCGAAGGGCATTACATAACTCACGGTCCAAATTTCAGCAAAATCGGATAATAAATGTGGCTTTTATTGGCCTAAGACCCTAAATCGGCGGATCGGTCTGTATGGGGGCTATATCAATATATAGTCCGATTTAGCCCAACTTCGAACTTAACCTGCTTATGGACAAAAAAAGAGTCTGTGCAAAGTTTCAGCTCAATATCTCTATTTTTGAAGACTGTAGCGTGATTTCAACAGACAGACGGACAGACGGACGGACATGTCTAGATCGTCATAGATTTTTACGCTGATCAAGAATATATATACTTTATAGGGTCGGAAATGGATATTTCGATGTGTTGCAAACGGAATGACAAAATGAATATATCCCCATCCGTCGGTGGTGGGTATAAAAATTTCTCAAAATTCTTAGGAGTGAGATTTCTGGAATTCATTTTAGTGCCTTGTTACATATGTTGGTTTCTGTATTAAACAAATAAATTTATGGCGATAAGTCAACAGGTGCCTTTTTATCTCAATGTTATAAAATCCACCTTTCTTCGCTTAATAGTTATAAAATACTAAAACATTGTAGCTTAGTAAAAAAAAAAATTATTTTTTCAAAAATGTTTAAAAACTTTTAAAAATGTTCCTAAAAAATTTTTTTAAAAAATACTTCTTTCGTTTAGAAAAAATAATTTGAAGGGTACCCGGGCCTGAGCAGCATTTCGCACACATGTCATTGAAATGATGCATTTAGAAAAAAATTTCTTACAACTTTTATCTTTACATAGACAAACCATAGGATGGTTTTTCTATGCATACTAATTTCGTCATTCTGTTTGTAACTACTCGAAATATTCGTATATATATTCTTGATCGTCGCGACATTTTATGTCGATCTAGCCATGGTCCGTCCGTCTGTCGGTCGAAAGCACGCTAACTTCCGAAGGAGTAAAGCTAGCCTCTTTTAATTTTGCACCAACACTTCTTATTAGTGTAGGTTGGTTGGTATTGTAAATGGGCCATATCGGTCCATGTTTTGATATAGCTGCCATATAAACCGATCTTGGGTCTTGACTTCTTGAGCCTCTAGAGTGCGCAATTCTTATCCGATTAGAATGAAATTTTGCACGACGTGTTTTGTTATGACATCCAACAACTGTGCCAAGTACGGTTCAAATCGGTTATTAACCTGATATAGCTGCGATATAAACCGATATTGGGTCTTGACTTTTTGAGCCTCTAGAGTGCGCAATTCTTATCCGAATTTTTTGCACGAAGTATTTTGTTATGATATCCAACAACTGCGCCAAGTATAATCATATAAACAGATCTGGGGACTTGACTTCTTGAGCTTCTAGACGGCGCAGTTCCTATCCTTATTCTTACTTTCAACAACTGTGTCAAATAAGGTTCAAATCGGTTCATAACCTGATATAGCTGGCATATAAACCGATCTGGGATCTTGACTTCTTGACCCTCTAGAGGTCGCAATTACTATCCGATTTGCCTGAAATTTAGTACGACGGATCCTCTCATGACCATCAGCAAACGTGTTTATTATGGTCTGAATTGGTCTATAGCCCGATACAGCTCCCACATAGATCGATCTCTCTATTTTACTTCTGTAGCCCCCAAAGGGCGCAATTCTTATTCGAATTGGCTGACCTTTTACACAGGTCTCCAACATATAATTTAATTGTGGTCCAAACCGGACCATATCTTAATATCGATCTAATAGCAGAGCAAATCTTTTCTTATATCCTTTTTTATACCCACCACCGACGGATGGGGGTATATTCATTTTGTCATTCTGTTTGCAACACATCGAAATATCCATTTCCGACCCTATAAAGTATATATATTCTTGATCAGCGTAAAAATCTAAGACGATCTATACATGTCCGTCCGTCTGTCCGTCTCTCTGTTGAAATCACGCTACAGTCTTCAAAAATAGAGATATTGAGCTGAAATTTTGCACAGAATCTTTTTTGAGCCATAAGCAGGTTAAGTTCGAAGATGGGCTATATCGGACTATATCTTGATATAGCCCTCATATAGGGTCTTAGGCCAATAAAGGCCACATTTATTATCCGATTTTATGGAAATTTGGGACAGTGAGTTGTGTTAGGCCTTTCAACATCCTCCGTCAATTTGGCCCAGATCGGTTCAGATTTGGATATAGCTGCCATATAGACCGATCGTCCAATTTAGGGTCTTAGGCCCATAAAAGCCACATTTATTATCCGATTTTTCTGAAATTCGGGACAGTGAGTTGTCTTAGGCTCTTCGACATCTTCCGTCAATAGGGCTCAGATCGGTTTAGACTTTTATATATATGCCATATAGACCGATCCTCCGATTTGGGGTCTTAGGTCTATAAAAGCCACATATATTATCAGATTTTGCTGAAATTTTTGACAGTGAGTTGTGTTAGGCTTTCGACATCCTCCGTCAATTTGGCCCAGATCGGTTTAGATTTGGATATAGCTGCCATATAGACCGATCCTCCGATTTAGGGTCATAGGCCCATAAAAGCTACATTTATTACCCGATTTTGCTGAAATTTGGGACAGTGTGTTGTCTTAGGCGCTTCGACGTCCTCCGTCAATACGGCTCAGATCGGTTCAGATTTGGATATAGCTGCCATATAGACCGATCTCTCGGTTTTAGGTTTTGGGGCCATAAAAAGCGCATTTATTGTCCGATGTTGCCGAAATTTGGGACAAAGAGTTAAGTTAAGCCCCTCCACATATTTCTGAAAGTTAGTCTAGATCGATCAAGATTTGCATATAGCTGCCATATAAACCGATCTCTTGATTTAAAGTCTTGGCCCCATAAAAGGCGCATTTTTAATCCGATTGCACTGAAATTTGACACACTGACTTATGTTTTGCTTTTCGACATCCGTGTGGTATATAGTTCAGATCGGTTTATTTTTAGATATAACTACTAAAAAGACCAATATTTTGTTATTTACAATTGAATAATAACTTTTACTTATTAGTATCTGGTCCAAATCGGAACATAGCTGCTATGGGGCATAAGGTATGAATTTTGCACCGGATTTTGAGGAAAGGTGGTTCACATATATATCCAAGGTGGTGGGTATCCAAAGTTCGACCCGGGCGAACTTAACGCCTTTTTACTTGTTTTCCTAAGGAGAGATGCCGGGAAAAGAACTCGACAAATGTGATCCATGGTGGAAGTTATATAAGATTCGGCCCAGCCGAACTTAGCACGCTTTTTCTTGTTTATTTTGTTTCTATTTGCGACAAAAAAGCTTAGTAAAAAAAGTTTAAAATGTAGTGTATCAAAATGCATTGATCAGGCGCGATACATTTTATGGCAATTTGGCTTTATAAAATAATTTCGTGGGAGGCGGGGCAAGAGTTTGTCTTCAGAAAATTTATCTCTGAAATATAGTCTTTAGAAAAAACATATAATTTCTAAAAAAATTTTGTCATTAGAAAAAATTTTATTGAAATTTTGGGGCTCGGGCTAATGAGAATGTTATGCTGAATTATTACAATTTTGTCTCTATGAAAAACTGTGATGAAATTTTGTCTTTAAAAATATTACGGTGAAATTTTGTCTTAGAAAAAATTTTATTTAAATTTGTTTAGAACAAATTTCATTAAATTTAGTTTTGAAAAAATTTCATTGAACTTTTAAACTTATGAAAAATAATTTTAAGGCGATCCTGGTCTGATAAAATTTTCTCTCTGTAAAATATTATAAATATGTTATTTTATTAATTTTTAAAAATTTTACTGAAATTTTGTGTTTAGCATATATTAAATATAATTTTTTTTTCTATAGACAAATCGGGCTACGTCCCTGGTGGGAGCTATATTCAAAATCTGAACCGATGTGGCCCATTTGCAATACCAAACGATCTACATTAACTGGATGTATCTACGGAAAATTTCGACCGCTGTCATACTTTCAACAGAGGGACGGACGGACATGGCTAGATTGACTGTAAATGTCCAGACGATCAAGAATATATATATATACTTTATGGAGTCGCAGATCCATATTTAGAGGTGTTACAAATGAAATGACTACGCTAGTATGCCCCCCATACTATGGTGGTGGGTATAAGAATAAAATAAAAACACCTTAAGTTTGGCCGTTTCGAATTTTTGATACCCACCACCATAGATATAACAATCATCCTACTTTATTATAATTCCACTACCATATCCACAGTTATATCTTAAAAGGGACTGGTCTGGATCATATTTTTTTCAGGTCCTGAGATCTCTTATACAAGTCGCAGGCAATAAATCCGCTTTTCATAGGATTGAGGTATAAGTCTATATGGTATGTCCCGAATGTCGGGAGACTTAAAACAACTCAGTAATTCAAATTTCAACGGAATCGGGTAATAAACAAAGGTTTTATGTTCTTCGGACCCCTATAGCAGCTATATCTAAATATTGTCCGATCTAAACCATATTTGAGTCGGATGTCACTGTTTCAATTTTCAACGAAATCGGGTAATAAATTAAATGGGGTTTAGACCCTCTCTCAGCAGATCGGTCTATATGACAGCTATTAATGAATATAGTCCGATCTGAACCAAATTTGTATCGGATATCGTTAGGGTTAAAACAACACATTCATTCAAAATTCATCGAAATCTGATAACAAATAAAGCTTTGATGGGCTTCAGACCCTTAAACCGCAGACCAGTCTGCATGGCAGATATATTTAAATAAAGTCCGATCTAAACCATATTTCAGTCGGATGTCAGGAAGCTTACAACACTCACTTTGAAATTTCAGCGAAATCGTGTGACAAATAAACGATTTATGGCCTCCAGACCCTTTATCGGCATATCGGTTACATAGCAGCTACATCCAAATATAGTCTGATTTGACCCGTTCAAGAACTTAACTTGTGTGAATCAAAAAGACGTATTTGTGCCAAATTTTAGTTCAATATCTTATTTTTTGAAGACTGTAGAGTGATAACAACAGACGGATGGACGGACACACAGACATTTCTAAATCGCCTTAGAATTTTATGACGATCCGAAATATATATACTTGGTAGGGTCGGAAATGAACATTTGGATGTGTTGCAAACGGAATGACTAAATGAATATATCCCCTATCCTATAATATATATAATAATAATCAAGTAAAAGCGTGCTAAGTTCGACCGGGCCGAATCTTGGCAACCCACAACAATGGATTCTGCTAAAAATGTATACAAAATAAATTAAGTTAAAGGGAATAATTTTATTTTACAAATAAAAACACTTCTGTCAAACCAGCAAAATTAAAGATTCTAGAAACCGAGCAAGGATAATCGAGAGACGGGTTTATATTACTTGGCACTGTTGTTAGAAGTCATAAGAGAACACTATGTGCAAAATTTAAGCCAAATTGGAGGAAAATTCAGGGTTCCAGGGGCTTAAGACATCAAATCGGGGGATCGGTTTGTATGGGCCGAATCTTGGAAACCCACCACCATTATTTCCGCTAAAAATGTATACAAAATAAATTCAGTTTAAGGGCATAATTGTATTCTAATACATTCCAAACTTCTGTCAAACCAGAAATAATTAAATAAATTAAAGGCTCAAGAAGTCAAAGCAGGAGATCGGTTTATATGGGGGCTATAGCTAAATCTAAACCGAAATTGCCCATTTGCAATCCCCAACGACCTACATCCATATTAAGTATCTGTGCAAAATTTCAAGCATCTAGATTTACGCGTTCTAACCCTATCATGATTTCTACAGACGGACGGACATGGCTAAATCGACTCAGAACGCCAAGGCGATCAAGAATACATATAAAGGGTGATTTTTTTGAGGTTAGGATTTTCATGCACTAGTATTTGACAGATCACGTGGGATTTCAGACATGGTGTCAAAGAGAAAGATGCTCAGTATGCTTTGACATTTCATCATGAATAGACTTACTAACGAGCAACGCTTGCAAATCATTGAATTTTATTACCAAAATCAGTGTTCGGTTCGAAATGTGTTCAAATTTTGACAAATTTTGTTCAGCGATGAGGCTCATTTCTGGTTGAATGGCTACGTAAATAAGCAAAATTGCCGCATTTGGAGTGAAGAGCAACCAGAAGCCCTTCAAGAATGAACACATTTCGAACCGAACACTGATTTTGGTAATAAAATTCAATGATTTGCAAGCGTTGCTCGTTAGTAAGTCTATTCATGATGAAATGTCAAAGCATACTGAACATCTTTCTCTTTGACACCATGTCTGAAATCCCACGTGATCTGTCAAATACTAATGCATGAAAATCCTAACCTCAAAAAAATCAATCATCAAAAATTACTATATGGGGTCTTAGACCAATATTTCGAGGTGTTATAAACGGAGTGACTAGATTAGTATATAACATGTAAAAGCGTTCTACGTTCGGCCGGGCCGAATCTTATATACCCTCCACCTTGGATCGCATTTGTCGAGTTCTTTTCCCGCCATCTCTTAGGCAAAAAAAGGATATAAGAAAAGATTTGCTCTGCTATTAGAGCAATATCAAGATATGGTCCGGTTTGTACCACAATTAAATTATATGTTGGAGACCTGTGTAAAATGTCAGCCAATTCGAATAAGAATTGCGCCCTTTGGGGGCTCAAGAAGTAAAATAGAGAGATCGATTTATATGGGAGCTATATCGGGCTATAGACCGATTCAGACCATAATAAACACGTATGTTGATGGTCATGAGGGAATCCGTCGTACAAAATTTCAGGCAAATCGGATAATAATTGCGACCTCTTGAGGCTCAAGAAGTCAAGATCCCAGATCGGTTTATATGGCAGTTATATCAGGTTATGAACCGATTTGAACCCTATTTGGCACAGTTGTTGAAAAAAAGAATAAAATACGTCTTGCAAAATTTCTGCCAAATCGGATACGGATAGGAACTGCGCCCTCTAGAAGATCAAGAAGTCAAGTCCCCAGATTTGTTTATATGACAGCTATATCAGGTTATGAACCAATTTAAACCATACTTGGCACAGTTGTTGAAAGTCATAATAAAGCACGTCGTGCAAAATTTCATTCCAATCGATTAAGAATTGCGACCTCTAGAGGCTCAAGAAATCAAGACCCAAGATCGGTTTATATGGCAGCTATATCAGGTTATAAACCGATTTGAACCATACTCAGCACAGTTGTTGAGTATCATAACAAAACACGTCGTGCAAAAATTCATTCTTATCGGATAAGATTTGCGCACTCTAGAGGCTCAAGAAGCCAAAACAAAAGATCGCTTTATATGGCAGCTATATCAGGTTATAGACCGATTTGAACCATACTCAGCAAAGTTGTTGGATATCATATCAAAACACGTAGTGCCAAAATTCATTTAAATCGGATAAGAATTGCGCACGGTAGAGGCTCAAGAAGTCAAGACCCAAGATCGCTTTATATGGCAGCGATATCAGTTTATGGACCGATTTGAACCATACTTGGCACAGTTGTTGGATATCATAGCAAAATACTAGGTCCAAAATTTCATTCCAATCGGATAAGAATTGCGCACTCTAGGCGCTCAAGAAGTCAAGACCCACGATCGGTTTATATGGCAGCTATATCAGGTTATAAACCAATTTGAACCATACTCAGCACAGTTGTTAAATTTCCTAACAAAACACGTCGTGCAGAATTTCAATGCAATCGGATAAGAAGTGCGCAATCTAGAGGCTCAAGAAGTCAAGACCCAAGATCGGTTTATATGGCAGCTATATCAGGTTATAAACCGATTTGAACCATACTTAGCAAAGTTGTTGGATATCATATCAAAACACGGCGGGCAAAATTTCATTCCAATCGGATAAGAATTGCGCACTGTAGAGGCTCAAGAATTCAAGACCCCAGATCGGTTTATATGACAGCGATATCAGTTTATGGACCGATTTGAACTATACTTGGCACAGTTATTGGATATCATAGCAAAACACGTCGTGCAAAATTTCATTTTAATCGGATAAGAATTGCGCACTCTAGGGGCTCAAGAAGTCAAGACCCAAGATCGGTTTATATGGCAGCTATATCAGGTTATGAACCGATTTGAACCATACTCAGCACAGTTGTTAAATTTCATAACGAAACCCGTCGTGCAAAATTTCATTCCAATCGGGTAAGAATTGCGCACTGTAGAGGCTCAAGAAATCAAGACCCAAAATCAGTTTATATGGCAGCGATATCAGTTTATAGACCGATTTGAACTATACTGGGCACAGTTGTTGGATATCATAGAAAATTACGTCGTGCAAAATTTCATTTCAATCGGATAAGAATTGCGCACTCTAGAGGCTCAAGAAGTCAAAACCCAAGATCGGTTTATATGGCAGCTATATCAAAACATGGACCGATATGACCCATTTACAATACCAACTGACCTACACTAATAAGAAGTATTTGCATAAATATTTCTTATTAGTATAGGTCGGTTGGCATTGTAAACGGCCCATATCGGTCCATGTTTTGATATAGCTGCCATATAAACCGATCTTGGGTCTTGACTTCTTGCGCCTCTAGAGTGCGTAATTCTTATTTGATTTCAATGAATTTTAGCACGAAGTATTTTGCTATGATATCCAATAACTGCGCCAAGTATGGTCCCAATCGGTTCATAACCTGATATAGCTGTCGATGACGATTTAACAATTGAATGCTAAACATTGTAGAAGTCATTGTGTTATATTTCAGACCATTCGGATAGGAATTGCGGCTTATAGGGTAGCTGTATCAAGCTATAGCTCAATTCAGAACATATTGGACACGTATGTTGACGGTCATGGGAGAAGCCGTTGTAAAAATGTAACCCAAATCGGATGAGAATTGCGCCCTCTAAAGGCTCAAGTAGTCAAGATCTCAAATCCTTTTATATGGCAGCTATATTAGGTTATGCACTGATTTGCACTATACTTAACACAGTGGTTGGAAGTCATAACAAAACACCACATTCAAAATTTCAGCCAAATCGGATGAGAATTGCGCCCTCTAGCGGCTCAAGAAGTCAAGACCCAAGGTCGGTTTATGTGACAGCTATACCAGATTATGAACCGATTTGACTCATTCTTATCAAGAATTCAAGGCTCAAGAATTCAAGACCTAAGATCGATTTATATTGCAGCTATATAAAAAAATTGACAGATTCGAACCATATTTAGCGCAGTTGTTGGAAGTGATACTTAAACATCACGTGCACAGTTACAGTCAAATCGGACGAGAATTGTGCCTTTTAGAAGCTCAAGAAGTCAAGACCCATGATCGGTTTATATGGCAGCTATCAAAACATAGACCTATTTGGCCTATTTACAATCCCATCCGACCCAAACTAAAAAGAAGTATTTGTGCAAAATTTTAAGCGTTTAGCTTTACTCCTTCGTAAGTTAGTGTGCTTTCGACATACAGACGGACGGACATGGCTAGATCGACTTAAAATGGCATGACAATCAGAATATATATAGTTTATGGGGTCTCAGACGCATATTTCGAGTCGTTACAAACAGAATGACGAATTTAGTATACCCCTATCCCATGATGGAGGGTATAAAAAGTACTGCACCGCTATGCCTTGTATACTCGATTGGACCTACAATATCCCTGGCAATCGAAGGTATAAAGACTTTTGTGCGGGTGACAATTTGGACTTTGTGGTATATACTGAGAATGGTCATATCGACCCAACCAACTATGACCCAACCAAAACAAATTAAAAATCATTTTTGTTTCATATAAGTCTGAAATAAGTCGTATACTTACGTTATAACACCTAAATCAATTGGATCGGTTTTTATTGCATAAAAGGTCCCGTTTCTCTTGTCCTAAAATTCTTTATGACTTCTAGGCAAAAATCGCTTAGTCGATCGCAAAAGCCGCCAAAGTTGATCGCATAAGTCGGTTCTAAGCGTTCGTCTAATTGGTGTCAGCAATACAAATTCAGATATCTTGGTTATCTAGTATACTCAGATCATCAGAAATAGTTGATAGATTTGCAGATCGTTAGAATGGATGGCGTATTTATTACCATTTTCCTGCACCGAAATTGTCTTTAATTTGAATAAATATACCAAAATCTCATTTTGTATTACACTGCAATAGGTTATGTCCTTTTTTTAATGATTCGAGCCAAAAATTAGCAAACTCAATTTAAAGATGATCAATTTTACAACTTTTTAAGGAAATGTTTCCTTTGGTGAAAGATATTTTTTTAATATTATGGATTATTTATTTAAATTGTAGGTTAATAAATACTTAACTTTGCGTTTTGTTATTAAAGACAAAATTCTAAAACGAAGGTCAAAATATCGTTGAAAGTTAGGAAATTGACTTTAGGACAAGTACCTTAGTTAAAGTCGTAAAATGGCCTTACAAAAAGTTTTTAGGTCAGGTTAGGTTGAAAAGAGGGTCCGCCCCATGCAAATCTGGACATACACCTAAGCCAGTAATCAGCTTGTTGTAAAATGTCACCCAATTCGAATAAGAATTGCGCCCTTTGGGGGCTCAAGAAGTAAAATAGAGAGATCGATCTATCAGTCTATAGACCGATTAAGACTATAATAAACACATATGTTGATGGTCATGAGAGGATGCGTCGTACAAAATTTCAGCCAAATCGGATAAAAATTGCGCACTCTAGAGGCTCAAGAAGTCAAGACCCAAGATCGGTTTATATGGCAGCTATATCAGGTTAGGGACCGATTTGAACCATACTTGGCACAGTTGTTGGATATCATAACAAAAAACGTCATGCTAAATTTTATTCCAATCGGATAAAAATTGCGCACTCTAGAGGCTCAAGAAATCAAGACCCGAGATCGGTTTATATGGCAGCTATACCAGGATAGGGACCGATTTGAACCATACTCGGCACAGTTGTTGGATATTGTAACAGAACACGTCGTGCAAAATTTCATTCCAATTGGATAAAAATTGCGCCCTCTAGAGGCTCAAGAAATCAAAACCCAAGACCGGCTTATATGGCAGCTATATCAAAACATGGACCGATATGGTCCATTTACAATGCCAACTGACCTGCACTAATAAGAAGTATTTGTGTAAAATTTCAAGCAGCTAGCTTTACTCGTTCGAAAGTTAGAGTGCTTTCGACAGACGGACGGACGGACGGAAGGACATGGCTAAAACGACATAAAATGTCACGACGATCAGAAGATATCTACTTTATGGGGTTTCAGACGAATATTTCGAGTAGTTACAAACAGAATGATGAAATTAGTATACCCCCATCCTATGGTGGAGGGTATAAAAAAATCTAAATTAGAAATTCTGTGTTACTTACAATATCCCTAATTGTTTCCAAGCAACGCACTTAAGTTGGTTCATGTCTGGTACGTGTCCCCACTTAAGTGCCGGTAACTGTTAGACGCGAAAGTAATACCCTCGTCTTCTCACAATCTGAATCTCCCCATAGCATTTTTGCGGTCCATCCTACCGTTTCGCCGTTTCAAAGGGTTACATACGCGTTCGTCACCACGCCCTTAAATCGACTGCGTCTACCAAGTTTATTGAGGTAGTTCTCTGGCCTACCCTGCCAAATCGTTTGCTTTCTCATTCCTAGTTACTGCGCTATTGGCTCTTCTCCCAAACGATGCGGATCATGTCATCCTCAGAGAAGGCGTTAATCTACTTCTTACATTCCAACACTTTTCGTGATATTAACGTCCTGGTTTTTATTGCCCTTGTGGCAATTTGACTGTCCGTAAGGATGTTCACAGTCGACGTCCTCGCGTTAGCACCACACCACTTCCGTGATCGCCCGGATCTTCGTCTGCTAAAGTATTATGATCAGTCAGTCTAAAACAGATCTCAGTCCCTGGGTTCTCAATATGGGCCCCAGGCCTACTCTGTCCTCTAGCTTTGATCCATCCGTGTAACATGAGCTTCCAGATGGCAATACTAGTGTTCCGTCAACCCAAAGCTGTGCCGCTGGCAGCAGTACCTCGCACTCGAACTCAAGGTTCATCTCAGGTATCCGATCGGAAACCTCCTCCATTCCTTCCGGGTTTTCTATCGTAACCTCAATTATACCGCGATGGTATGAGCTGCTCCTATCCTCAATCCATTCTCCCATCGCATTAAGTCTCATAGACTCAATGGAAACCATTCGCATATTTGGAATGGTTTCCATTGCTCTAGTAGGAGTGGTCCTCATCACTCCGCACATGCCCAGACAACATGTTCTCTGAACCTGTTGAATAATCCTAATGTTTCACTTTTTCTACTACTACTGAGGCGTAAGTAAGTAGACTGTCCTAGGATTCAGGCCCCATTTCGAGTCTACGGTCCGTCTACATAGTGCCCAACATCTTCGAGCCTTCGTAGTACATTACTGAATGTGACACTTCCAATTTAGTTTTCTGTCCAAGATCACATCTAAGTATTTGACCTTGTCAGATATCGAAATCGTCTTATTGAAGAAACGTGGTGCGTTAAATTGGCCCACCTTCGTCTTCCTCGTGAACAGGCATATGTCAGTCTGGGTCTAGCCCGGTCATATGCCATATGCAGATCCTTACCCCTTAGAAGTATTATAACATCGTCTTCGTAGCAGGCGGGTTAAAATCCTTCCTCCGTCAGCATCCATAAGTGGTCATTTATATTCGTCACCAATAGAAGTCTCAGTAAAATGTCCCCCTTTGGCGTGTCTTGTGCCACGTTCTCCCTTATATTTATACCACAATTTATCCACCTGTTCCTTAACATATGGTTTATCCAGCCTCTAAGTACTGGGTCCACCCGGTACTGGTCTAAGAATTGGATCAGTGTGTCGGCCCGCACATTATTAAAAGCCCTCTCGATGTCAATGCATACCGCCAGGGTATAAGTTTAAGCAACGAAGTATTCTTCTATTTTATGCACAACTTCGTGCAGGGCAGTCTGCACCGACCTTCCCTTGACATAGGCATGGTGTTTGTATTTGAGCAGTTCGCTGGATGTCCCACTTGTTATCATGGTGTCCACAACACGTTCCATGGATTTGAGTAGAAATGACTTAAGGCTTATAAGTCTGTAGGCCTTCCGTTATAACGCCGAAATGGTTTGAAGCTCCTCAAGGACTCCTTCTTCATAAATTCTGTAATGATAAACCTTCGATCTACATCATTATTCCAAGATTACGGTGTCTTCGTGAGTCCCGTCTTATCCTCTGGGAAATGTGTTTTCATCATTTAGGTTAAGATGGTAAGTTTAAAAAAAGAAATTTCAAAAAATAATAATTGGGCAGTCATATATAAAGTAAAATAAGAAGCAATTAGCGATCAAAATTTGAAACGCATGGTCATGTTCGTTAGTAAATAGGAAATTAAATTTAAAGATAGCATCTTTGTTTTAAATTTTTGGTTCCTTGGGTCGTTTTCATTGCCACAATCCTACGAATAATAACATAAGCCTTCATGCACAAGTATAGCTAAATCGTATAATATATAGCTTTTTAGGGGCTGAAGAAGTCAAAGGGGAAAATCGGCTTGGATTTGGCTTATTTGGAATTCCAACTGATCCACTTCAATAAGAAGTAATATTTGGGAAAAATGTGTAGTTGCTAGCTTTACTAGCTAAAATGTTAGTGTGATTTCAACAGAAACACGGAAACTTAAAATGTCATGGCGATCGAGAATTCATTCCGAAATTCGTGTAACACCATCCCGTGTACGAGTTCCTCAAATCACATGGTTTATGGAATTTTCGTAATTACCGATCACTTTTAAAATTAAAATTTTACATTGGAATATAATTTATTTATCGTGACCAGTAAAAATTAGATAAATGTTTGAATTAAGAAATATGTACATTCATTATAAAATTCGCTGAAATCGGACCTAAAAACGAATCTGTATTATTGATTAACAATTTATTGTACAGAAGTAACTTGGATTTATCACAAGTTTAAAAATACAACTAAAATGGCTATTAACTCAATAAACCAATTCATTTAAAAATTGTCCCTTCTCTCAAATAAATGTTAACCAATTTAATAAAAGTAGCGAAACGCACAATACCACGAAATCTAGATCCACGGAATTCTGCATTTGTTATGTTTAGTCATCAGCGTCGTTTTCCAAGCCAATATAGGTTCTATAGATATAATAACATATTAAAACAAATAAGAAGGATTTAAGTTCGTCCGGGCCGAACTTTGGATACCCACCACCTCAGGTATATATGTAAACCACCTTTCATCGAAATCCGGTGATAATTGCATACCTTATGTCCCATAGCAGTTATATCGTTCCGATTTGGACAAAATACAAGTAACTACAAGTCATTGTTCAATTGTGTATAACAAAATATTGGTCTTTTTAGTAGCTATATCTAAAAATAAACCGACCTGAACTATATACGACACAGCTGTCGAAAAGCCAAAAATAAGTCAGTGTGTCAAATTTCAGTGAAATCGGATTATATATGCGCCTTTTATCATGCCAAGACTTTAAATCGAGAGATCGGTCTACATGGCAGCTATATCCAAATCTGCACCGATTTGGGTTAAGTTGCAGAAAAATGTCGAACAGTCTAACACAACGCTCTGTCCCAAATATCAGCGAAATCGGATAATAAATGCGCCTTTTATGGCCCCAAAACCTTAAATCGAGAGTTCGGTCAAATGGCAACTATATCCAAGTCTGAACCGATCAAGGTCAAAAATTCACTGTCCCAAATTTCAACAAAATCGGATAATAAAGGTGGCTTTTATGGGCCTAACACCCTTAATCGGAGGATCGGTATATATGGCAGCTATATCCAAATCTGGACCGATCTAGTGCAAATTGGCGAAGGATGGCGAAGGGCCTAAGACAATTCACTGTCTTAAATTTCAACAAAATCGGATAATAAATATGGCTTTTATGGCCTAAGACCCTAAATCGGCCGATCGATCTATATGCTATACCAAGATATAGTCCGATATAGCCAATCTTAGAACTTAGTCTGCTTATGGACAAGAAAAGAACCTGTGCAAATTTTCAGCTCAATATCTCTATTTTTAAAGACTGTAGCGTGATTTCAACAGACAGACGGACAGACGGACGAACATGTCTGGATCGTCTTAGATTTTTACGCTGATCAAGAATACATATACTTTATACTCGGAAATGGATATTTCGATGTGTTGCAAACAGAATGACAAAATGAATATACCCCCATACTTCGGTGGTGGGTATAACAAGTAAAAAGGCGTTAAGTTCGGCCGGGGTGAACTTTGGATACCTACCACCTCGGGTATATATATATAGCACCCATATAGACCGATCGGCCGATTTAGGGTCTTAGGCCCATAAAAGCCACATTTATGATCCGATTTTACTGAAATTTGGGACAGTGAGTTGTGTTAGGCCTTTCGACATCCTTCGTCAATTTGGCCGAGATCGGTCCATATTTGGATATAGCTGCCATATATATATATATATATATATATATATATATATATATATATATATATATATATATATATATATATATATATATATATATATATATATCTATACCTATATCTATATATATATATATATATATATATGGCCCATTTTTCTGCAACTTGGCCCAAATCGGTGCAGATTTGGATATAGCTGCCATGTAGACCGATCTCTCGATTTAAAGTCTTGTCCCAATAAAAGGCGTATTTATAATCCGATTTCACTGAAATTTGACACAATGACTTATGTTCGGGTTTTCGACATCTGTGTCATATATATTTCAGATCGGTTTATTTTTAGATATAGCTACTAAAAAGACCAATATTTTGTTACACACAATTGAACAATGACTTTTACTTTTCAGTATTTGGTCCAAATCGGAACATATTTCGATATAGTTGCTATGAGGCATAAGGTATGCCTTTTTCACCGGATTTTGACGAAAGGTGGTTTACATATATACCCTAGGTGGTGGGTATGGAAATTTCGGCCCTGTCGAACTTAACGCCTTTTTACTTGTTCTTAAATATACTTTATTATTTTATTAAGAGATATATAAAAACCACACTTTCCGTTTTCATTTATTATACCCTCCACCATAAGATGAGGGGTAAACTAATTTCGTCATTCTGTTTGTAAATACTCGAAATATTCGTCTGAGACCCCATAAAGTATATGTATTCTTAAACGTCGCGACATTCTATGTCGATCTAGCCATGTCCGTCCGTCTGTCCGTCCGTCCGTCCGTCCGTCTGTCTGTCGAAAGCACGCTAACTTCGGAAGGAGTAATGCTAGCCGCTTGAAATTTTGCACAAATACTTCCTATAAGTGTAGGTCGGTTGGTATTGTAAATGGGCTATATCGGTCCATGTTTTGATATAGCTGCCATATAAACCGATCTTGGGTCTTGACTTCTTGAGCCTCTAGAGTGCGCAAATCTTATCTGATTGGAATGAAATCTTGCACGACGTGTTTTGTTATGATATTCAACAACTTTGCCAAGTATGGTTCAAATCTATCCATAACCTGATATAGCTGCCATATAAACCGATCTTGGGTCTTGACTTCTTGAGCCTCTAGAGTGCGCAATTCTTATCCGATTGGAATGAAATTTTGCACGACGTGTTTTGTTATGATATTCAACAACTTTGTCAAGTATGGTTCAAATCTATCCATAACCTGATATAGCTGCCATATAAACCGATCTTGGGTCTCGACTTCTTGAGCCTCTAGAGTGCGCAATTCTTATCCGATTGGAATGAAATTTTGCACGACGTGTTTTGTTATGATATTCAACAACTTTGCCAAGTATGGTTCAAATCTATCCATAACCTGATATAGCTACCATATAAACCGATCTCGGGTCTTGAATTCTTGAGCCTCTAGAGTGCGCAATTCTTATCCGATAAGAATGAAATTTTGCACGACGTGTTTTGTTACGATATTCAACAACTTTGTCAAGTATGGTTCAAATCTATCCATAACCTGATATAGCTGCCATATAAACCGATCTTGGGTCTTGACTTCTTGAGCCTCTAGAGTGCGCAATTCTTATTCGATTGGAATGAAATTTTGCACGACGTGTTTTGTTATTATATGCAATAAATATGACAAGTATGGTTCAAATCGGTCCATAACCTGATATAGCTGACATATAAAACGGTCTGGGATCTTGACTTTTTGAGCCTCTAGAGGTCGCGATTATTATCCGATTTACCTGAAATTATGTACTACGGATCCTCTCATGACCATCAACATACGTGTTTATTATGATCTGAATCGGTCTATAGCCCGATACAGATCCCATATAAATCGATCTCTCTACTTTACTTCTTTAGCCCCCAAAGGGCGCAATTCTTACTCGAATTGGCTGACATTTTACACAGGTCTCCAACATGTAATAATATAATAATAGCAGAGCAAATATTTTCTTATATCCTTTTTTGCCTAAGAAGAGATGCCGGGAGAAGAACTCGGCAAATGCGATTCATGGTGGAGGGTATGTAAGATTCGGCCCGGCCGAACTTAGCACGCTTTTACTTGTTTTTTGTCTACCCACGCCACTGTGTCTGCATATGATAGAAACTATACATATATTTGGCTCAGAAATAGAAACTCATAATGAAGAAGAGCCGAAAGGGTCTTGCAGATGGTATACGACTGGGCTTGACCTAGGGGTCGCAATGTTAGCCCAGAGAAGACTGAAATCTGCCTGTTCATGAGAAAGACGAAAGTGGGCCAATTTGACGCACCACATTTCCTCAGTAAAACGATTACGATTTCTGTCGTCAATAAACTTAACCCGAAGCCTTTCCCATCGATTGCCCGGTTTTCGTGGCTAACACACATCGGTACTTATGTGGTGACAAAATACCACATACGAACCAACTAAGGGGAGTGGAATGGGTAGCAATTATAAATTTTGTAAGTAGCACGGAATGCCTAACATAAATTTTCTATCTCGAGGCTACTTTTTAGTCACATGTCTTTCGCTAAAATTTGTGTTTTTAAAAACTCCCACTGTCGAGTCTGGGTGGTACCAAACGACATCGCGGTCTAGAAAACCCAACCAAATGATATTACAAAGCAAAAAACACATTTTCTGCCTAACTTAAAAAAAGGGGTTTTTTATACCCACCACCGAAGGATGGGGGTATATTCATTTTGTCATTCCGTTTGCAACACATCGAAATATCCATTTCCAATCATATAAAGTATATAAATTCTTGATCGTCGTAAAAATCTAAGACGATCTAGCCATATCCGTCCGTTTGTCTGACCGTCTGTCTGTTGAAATCACGCTACAGTTTCTAATAATAGAGATATTAGGCTGAAACTTTGCACAGATTAATTTTTTGTCCATAAGCAGGTTAAGTTCGAGCTGGGCTATATCGGAATATATCTTGATTTAGCCCCCATATAGACCGATCCGCAGATTAGGGGTCTTAGGCCCAAAAAAAACACATTTATTATCCGATTTAGCTGAAATTTTGGTCAGTGAGTTGTGTTAGGTTTTTGGACCGCGTCGTATATGGTTCAGATCGGATATGGCTAGATTTGGATATGGCTACCAAAATGACCAATATTTTGTTCTAAAAAATTGAACAATTCTTGTACTTATTAGGTCACTCAATATCCGTGTCAAATGTGGGCCAAATATTTCGATAAAGCGGCTATAGGGGCATAAATTATGCATTTTTCTCCGGCTAATGGGTTAACATTTATACCCGAGGTGGTGGGTATCCAAAGTTCGGCCCGGCCGAACTTAACGCCTTTTAACTTGTTGTTTTTCTATTTGTAATAGAAACAGATTAACCTTAAAAGCGCACAACAAGCGAATTACTAGTTTAGGTGTATGCCCTTAGTGGGTTAATATCTGCACCCTGTTTGAAGGGTACAGAAGGACTCTACTGATCTTGGGTTGCAATGCGAACGCTCATCCCTCACAATGGGTAAGTTCAACAATAGAGGTGAGTCGATTTATGATTTCATTCTAGGTTTTGATCTGAATTTGCAATATTGGTTGTTGTTGTTGTTGTAGCAGTTTATTGTGTACTATCTTTCGTCTGCTTGATTCTGTTGAAAGTCAAGACCCAGGAACTCCGCGACTAAGATGGGGTGCGTCCACAGGGATCTGGGTCTGAGTCGAGTGGGTCTGGCCGGGCAGTTAAACAGGTGACGTGTATCGTGCGGTCCCTGGTTACAATCGGGACATACATCTTGCACGTCGGCATCAATCCTAGCTCTGTGGGAATTGAGGCGGCTGTATCTGCCGGAACGTAATTGAGCCAGAACCACTCTGGTTTGCCGGGGGAGGTCGATTTCTTCGGGTGCAATGGGTGGCGGTCGTTCTCCAAGGACAACATTCACCCGGTAGCCAATTAACGCGTCTGCTACCGTGTCTGCATGAATGTTGTTCAGACCCGCTTGATATGCCGCTTGATCTAGAGGTTCTCTCTTGTAACGCCGGACCTCACGTTCTAGATCGTGTAGATCTACCTTAAGGCTTCTGGGCGGTGGTGATTTGGATGGTTTCTGCGATAACAGCCCAAAAGGTATTGCTTAGACAGCATGTAGTTATGTCTTCGCACTGGTTGGATCTTTGTCTTCTGATGGAGGTGGTTCACATGAGAACTAAGGAGACAGCCGGCGCAGTTCGGAGGGCGGCATTCTGACAGATATGAATATTATTCCACTGCGTGTCACAAAGTTGACGTGACCACACTGGCGCTGCATAACTTACCACAGACCGGCCAATTGCTTTGAACGTGGTCAACAAGGTTTCTTTGTCTGCACCCCAAGTGCTGCCAGCGAGTGACTTGAGGACCTTGTTTCTACTTTTGACTTTATTGCAGATTGCTGTGGCATGTGGGGAGAAAGTGTAGGAGCTGTCAAATGTGACGCCAAGTATTTTGGGACACTTGCTGGTCGGAAGCATTTCTCCATCGACCATCACAGTCAGCTCAGAATTCACCTCACGCGTATTTGTAGTGAACAGTGTGGTTGAAGATTTGGTGGCGGATATCTTCAGATTTCTTGCAGCGAAATATGAGGCAAGCTCGTTGAGGTAGACGTTCAACCTATCGCAGATGCCATGAATGGGTGGGGGGCCTAATGCCATGATCGTACAATCGTCCGCATATGATACGATCTCTATGCCGTCTGGAGGAGGTGGGATGGAGGATAGGTAGAGGTTAAACAGAGCCGGAGATATCACCCCACCTTGGGGAACTCCCTGTTTCACTCTACGGTGTTTCGACTTCTTATCCCTAAATTCCACAAATGACTGGCGACCACACAGATAATTCGCGACCCATCGTTTCAGGCCTGGCTGGAGGGACGTGTTAGCGATGTCCTCAAATAATTTGGCATGGTTGACCGTGTCGAATGCCTTCGATAGGTCCAGTGCCACGAGGGCCGTCCTATCACATGGCCTGGGTTGATTAAAGCCACGGCAAATGTGTGTGGTGATGACATGCAAAGCTGTTGTTGCGCTGTGCAGTCTCCGAAATCCATGTTGATGCTCCATTTTCCAGACATCGGGAACTATAAGAGTGTTCAATGACAGGTTGAGGACAGTGCTAAGGTACTCAACTCCAGGTGAATCCAGATTCTTCAGCATCAATGTAGAGATTCCGTCGGCGCCCAGCGCCTTGGAGGATTTGGCGCCACGGATGACATTTGCCCACGGTAAATTGTGATGGCTGTTCTTCGGCTCGGAGACCACGATTACGGCGAATGGCTCTCCTCCTTGCCCTGTCTCTCTCGGGATGCACAATAAATTGACGGTTGAACAACCTGGCGCATCTCTTCGGATCAGTCACGGTAATCTCGCCAAAAGTGACTGAGGTCCTGTCGTCCCGTCTACCGGGGTTCGAGAGTGACTTAACAGTGGCCCACAGTTTGTCTACACCGGTGCCTAAGTTACATTGCTCCAAGTGTTCCAGCCACAAATTCCGCTTATGTTCGTTGACTACCCTGTTTATTTTCAGATTCAGCTCGCTGATTCTGGGGTTAGCGGGGTCCATAGCACGAATCCCATCACGCTCGTCTGCGAGTACCACTGCTTGCGCCGGGAAATTGGGTCGCACTTGCGGTATTCGACCGGCTGGTATAAAGCGAGCGGCTGCTGCGTTGATGATGACTCGGAATTTCCTCTCGGCCACAAGCACATCAGAGGTGGGTGGCAGTTCATTGAAGCGGCGATGGGTATACTCTCTTAAGTCAGTCCAATTGGCCTTCTTGTAATTGATGAACGTCCGGCGCTCAGAGGTTATGAAGTCGGGTGGTCGGTCGATGGTGAGGATTATGGGGAGGTGGTCTGACCCCAAAGAGATGACGGCTTGCCAGGATACGTCACTCAGAAGATCAGGGGATGCGCTTGAGATGTCTGGCGTGCTGCTGCACCTCCTCGTAATCCTAGTGGGGGCATCCTCATTCACCGTGCAAAACGTAGAGCTATCTATCTGCTCTGCCAAAGCTATGCCACGCTGGTCGTTACCTAGGGGAGAATGCCATGACGAGTGATGTGCATTAAAATCCCCCAGAACCAGACGACTATGGCCAGATAGCAACCCACTTATGTCGGGGTTGTAGGCCTGGCCATTAATCGGGACACAGCTACCAACCGGCGGTATATACACGTTGTATATCTCTATTTCGGCAGTACCAGACCTGACTGCTACCCCCATACATTCCATGTATGGGTCACTAGCGTCAAGCGCAAGCGAGATAGGTCTATACTGGTGATATACCATCCTTTCAAATTAGAAATAGATCGGCGGTAATAGATATTACTCTGACGTGTCTCGATGATCTTGACATTTTATGTCGATCTAGCCATGTCCGTCCGTCTGTCCGTCCGTCTGTCCGTCCGTCTGTCCGTCTGTCCGTGTGTCCGTCCGTCTGTCCGTCCGTCTGTCCGTCCGTCTGTCCGTCCGTCTGTCCGTCCGTCTGTCAGTCCGTCTGTCCGTCCGTCCGACTGTCGAAAGCACGCTAACTTCCGAAGGAGTACTGCTAGCCGCTTGAAATTTTTGCACAAATACTTCTTATTAGTGCAGGTCGGTTGGTATTGGAAATGGGCCATATCGGTTCATGTTTTATATAAATCGCAATTATTATCCGATTTGCCTGAAATTTGGTACGACGGATCCTCTCATGACTATCAACATATGTGTTTACTATGATCTGAATCGGTCTATAGCCCGATACCGCTCCCATATATATCCATCTCTCTATTTTTCTTCTTGACCCCCAAAGGGCGCAATTGTTATTCGAATTGGCTGACATTTTACACAGGTCTCCAACATATAATTGAATTGTGGTCCAAACCGGACCATATCTTGATATCGTTCTAGTAGCAGAGCAAATCTTTTTTTTTTACTAAGAAGAGATGCCGGGAAAAGAACTCGACAAATGCGATCCATGGTGGATGGTATATAAGATTCGGCCCGGCCGAACTTAGCACGCTTTTACTTGTTAGAAATAAAACTGTCATTCTTGAACGGATAAAGATGTCATCACGAAATTTTAGATAGTTAAAGCTGTGTTAACTATAGTTGATGTGCAAAATCTCAGTGTCCTATAAGGCCCGGGGGCCCATTGATGAGCCTTCAAAGATGACAACCTTTTTTATTCGCTGGAATGTGATTGAAAACCCCTACAAAAAACAAAAAGATTCAACGTGCGAGATATATTTTATGATGTTTGAGAAGTTCGACCAAATTTTTTTTTTATTTTCTTACTTGTATGCATGCATTTATCAATGCACTTCTCAACCGATTTTAATCCACATTGGGACCTATATAAAGCTGTAGATCGACTCGGACCATATTGGACACGTATGTTGAAGGTCATGGGATAATCCTTTGTACCAAATTTCAGCCAAATTGAATGATAATTGCGCCTTCTAGAGGCTCAAGAAGTCAAGATCCCAGATAAGTTTATATGGCAGATATATTAGGTTATGAACCGATTTGCACCCTACTTAACACAGTCGTTGGAAGTCAAAATTTCAGCCAAATCGAATGAAAATTGCGCCCTCTAGCGGCTTAAGAAATCAAAACCCAAGGTCGGTTGTATGACAGCTATACCAGATTATGAACCGATTCGAGTCTTACATAGCACAGTTGATGGAAATGACACCAAAACACTACATGGAAAATTACAGCCTTATAGGATAAGAAGTACGCGCTCTAAAAGCTGAAGAAGTCAAGACCCAAGATCGGTTTATATGGCAGCTATATCAGGTTACGAACCGATTTGAAACATACTTAGAAAAGTTATTAGAACTAATACCAAAACACCACATGCAAGATTTCAGTCAAATCGGACATGAATAGAGTCCTTTAGAGTCTCAAGAAGTCAAGATCAAAGATCGGTTCATATGGCAGCTATATCGAAACATGGACCGATTTGGCCCACTAGCAATCCCAACCTATTTTCACTAATAAAAAGTATTTTGCAAAATTTCAAGCGCCAAGCTTTACTCCTTCGAAAGTAAAGCGAACGGACATGACTAGATTGACTTAAAACATCAATGACGACCAAGAATATATATTTATACCTTATGTGGTCTTAGACACATATTTTGAGGTATTACAAACAGAATGATTAAATTAGTATACCCCCATCCTATGGTGGATGGTATAAAAATACAAAATTTATTTCCGAATTAAATTAAAAGCCTTCGATGAAAAAAGTCCACAAACTAAATGAAACAAAAAATTATGTGTTCATTTATCGATGCTCATCTGTATTTAAATGTAAATGGATGTTATTTCTATTAATCATACCGCGTTTCATCGGGAAACATAAAACTTTTTTCAGGCTTCAAAACCAAGAAAACGGAATTATGTATATTCCATTCTACATAATAATTTAACACCCGAAAAACCAAATCAGTCAAAATGACTGGTAGAAGTTTTTATACCCACCACCATAGGATGAGGGTATACTAATCTAGTCATTTCGTTTGTAACGCTTCGAAATATTGATCTAGATCCCCATAAAGTTTATATATTCTTGATCGTCTCGACAATCACGATAACGGTAAACCGATCTCACCATTTGACTTCTTAAGCCCTTACATCCGCAATTTTTGTCGGATTTGTCTGAAACTTTGAACGCGGTATTCTGTTATGACTTCTAATAACTGTATCAATTACGGTCCAAATAAACCGATCTCCCGATTAGAATTCTTGAGCCCATAAAAGCCTCAATTTTTATCCGATTTGGCCGAAATTTTGCACATAGTGTTCTGTTGTAACTTCCAACTATGCAGAGTACCGTCCAAATCAGTCAAGTTCTTGATATGGATCCCATATAAACCGATCTCCCGATTTCAATTGTTGAGTCCTGGAAGCCGCAATTTTTCTCCTATTTGGCTGAAATTTTGCACATAGTGTTTCACTATGACTTTCAATAACTGTGCCAAGTACAGTTTAAATCGGTCAAGAACATGATATAGTTCATATACCAACCGATCTCCCGATTTGACTTCTTGAGCTTCTGAAAGCCTTAATTTTTGTTCTATTTAGCTGATATTTTGCACAGAGTGTTTTGATATGACTTCCAACATCATTGACAAGTACGGTCTTAGTCGGTTTATAACCTGATATAGCCCCCATACAAACCGATCTCCTGATTTGACTTCTAGAGCTCTTGGAAGCCACAATTTTTATCCGAATTGGTTGAAATTTTGCACAAAGTGTTCTGTTATGACTCCCAACAACTTTGCAAAGTACACTTTTCGGTCTGTAACCAGATATAGCACCCATATTTTAGCAGAATCCATGGTGGTGGCTTCCCAAAATTCGACCCGGCCCACCCCTCCCCACGACCCCACGTTCCTGATAGAAGCTATATCCCAATGTGTACCGATTTCTATTTAATTTACCAGTAGTGACGGAAGTCACAAGAGGATCCCTCGTGCAAAATTTTGTGAGAATTGGTACGCAAATGTCGATTTATTACAATCGGACAAACTTTGAGAAAGTTATTTAATTTGCCATCTCATACAAGTATGGTGGTCCCAAAATTTCCTTTAAAGAGTAGAAAGGATCATGAAATAAGGATCATTTTGAGGTTAATTTGAAAAAACATCGAAAGGGTAAAGATGGTAAAGGTTAAAAAAAAACAAGTAAAAGCGTGCAAAGTTCGGCCGGGCCGAATCTTATATACCCTCCACCATGGATCGCATTTGTAGAGTTCTTTTCCCGGTATCTCTTCTTAGGAAAAAAAGGATATAAGAAAAGATTTCCTCTGCTATTAGAGCGATATCAAGATATGGACCGGTTTGGACCACAATTAAATTATATGTTGGAGACCTGTGTAAAATGTTAGCCAATTCGAATAAGAATTGCGTCCTTTGGGGTCTCAAGAAGTAAAATAGAGAGATCGATTTATATGGGAGCTGTATCGGGCAACAGGCCGATTCAGACCATAATAAACACGTATGTGGATGATCGTGAGAGGATCTGTCGTACAAAATTTCAGGCAAATCGGATAACAATTGCGACCTCTGGAGGCTCAAGAAGTCAATATCCCAGATCGGTTTATAAGGCAGCTATATCAGGTTATGAACCGATTTGAGCCTTATTTGACACAGTGGTTGAGAGTAAGAATAAAATACGTCACGCAAAATTTCAGCCAAATCGGATAGAAATTGCGCCCTCTAGAAGCTCAAGAAATCAAGACCCAAGATCGGTTTATATGACAGCTAAATCGGGTTATGGACTTGGCACAGTTGTTGGATATCATAACAAAATACATCGTGCAAAAATTCATTCAAATCGGATAAGAATTGCACCCTCTAGAGGCTCAAGTAGTCAAAACCCAAGATCGGTTTATATGACAGCTATATCAGGTTATGTTCCGATTTGAACCATACTTGGCGCAGTTGTTGAATATCATAACAGAACACGTCGTGCAAAATTTCATTCTAATCAGATAAGAATTGCGCACTCTAGAGGCTCAAGAAGTCAAGACCCAAGATCGGTTTACATGACAGCTATATCAGGTTATGGACTGATGTGAACTATACTTGGCACAGATGTTGGATATCATAATAAAACAAGTCGTGCAAAATTTTATTCAAATCGGATAAGAATTGCGCCCTCTAGAAGCTCAAGAAATCAAGACCCAAGATCGGTTTACTGGCAGCTATATCGAGTTATAGCCCGATTTTAACCGTACTTGGCACAGTTGTTGGATATCACAACAAAACACGTCGTGCAAAATTTCATTTAAATCGGATTAGAATTGCGCACTCTAGAGGCTCAAGAAGTCAAGAACCAAGATCGGTTTATATGGCAGCTATATCAAAACATTAACCGATATGGCCCATTTACAACACCAAGCGACCTACACTAATAAGAAATACTTGTGCAAAATTTCAAGCGGCTAGCTTTACTCCTTCGGAAGTTAGCGTGCTTTCGACAGACAGACGGACGGACAGGCGGACGGACATTGCTTGATCGACATAAAATGTCGCGACGATCAAAAGTATATATACTTTATAGGGTCTCAGACGAATATTTCGAGTAGTTACAAACAGAATGACGAAATTAGTATACCCCCCATCCTATGGTAGAGGGTATAAAAATCAATTTGTGTTTGTTTGTAGGTTTGTTTGTTTGTATGTTTGTGTATTCCTTATAGACTCAGAAACGGCTAAACCGATTTTCTTGAAATTTTCACAGATGGTGCATAATGATCCCGTGGCAAAAATAGGGTACTACATTTTTTGATATCTGAAGGGGGGCGGACCCTCTCCCTTACCCTAATTTTCAGAAACGCCAGATTTCGGAGATGGTTGGTGCGATTAAGGCGAAATTTTGTGTGCTCTCATATTGTACTCTAAAAATAAAAATTTGATATCCAAATTTTGAATGGGGTACCTAGGGGGGCTCCCCATCCTAAAACACACCAAACCTATATCTAGACCGATCACGACAATATGAAATGAAAAGTATTTAGGATAAGAAAACGTATATGATATCCAATTGTCGGATCAAGTGTTTGGGGGATCAACCCCAACCCAAAAACACCCCTAAATCGGACATATTTACCGACCATGGCAATATGGGACTCAAATGAAAGGTATTTGCGAGTAGAATCAAATCTGATATCCAAATGTGGGATCACGTTTCTTAGGGCTCACCCCTTCCCCATAACACCCCCAAACAGGACTTATTTACTGACCATGGGAATATGGGTCTTCAATAAAAGGTATTTAAATGTACTATACGAATCTGATATCCAAATATGGGACCAAGTATTTGATGGGCCGCCTCCAATCAGAAACATCCCCCAAAGGGGACAAATTTACTAACATAGCAATGTGGGCCTCAAGTGAAAGGTCTTTGGGATTAAAGCACTAATCTGATATCAATAATCGGGAAAAGTGTCTACGGGGCCATGCCCCACCCACAACACCACCCAAATAGTAAGTATTTTCTGACTATTGCAATATGTGGAAAAGTGGAACACGTATCCGACATATATTTTCAAGGCCAACTCACTGAGTGGCCGCCCATCCCCCAAAAGACCCCCAAGCCGGTCATGTTTGCCGACTAAAGAAATATGGGGCCCAAATTAAAGGTATGTGGGTGTAGACCACGTATCTGATATCAACATTAGGGGCCTACTGTCTAGGGGACGTCCCACCACCATAACAACCCCCAAATAGGACGTATTTGCTCACCAAGACATTTTGGGTCTTAAAGAGAGTGGAACTAAATATTCATAGTTTTTAGAGCCAATACACCAAACCGGACATATTTGCTGACTTTTGCAATAAGAAGTTTGAATGATATTAGAAAACGAATTTGATATCCAATTTTGAGGTCATTGGCAATATGGGGTTCAAATAAATGAAATATAGATATATGAGAATAGAGCACGTTGCTGATATATTTCAAGGGCTTACTGTTTGGGGGACCCCCCCAATCCCCAAAACACCCCTAAATCAGGCATATTTACCCACCATGTCAATGTGGAGCTTAAATGAAAGGTATTGGGGGTAGAGCAAGAACTGATACCCATTTTCGCAAGAATTGATATCCAAAATACTCCACAAACAGAAATTTTTTAGAGACCATCGCAATATGGGGTTCAAATAAAGGTATTTGGGAGTAGAATACGAATTTGATATCCAAATGTAGGACCATGTATTTAGGGCATCACCCCTTTCCCAAAACACCCCCAAATGGGAACAAATTTTCAACCGTGTCAATATGTGGCTCAAATGAAAGGTATTTGAGATTAGAAAATGAATTTGATAAACTATTTTGGAGCCATGTGTTTGGGGGACGCCTTATCCTGTAAACTCCTCTTAAGCCAATGGCAAGATGGGGCTTAAATAAATTGTTTTTGAAAGAAGAGCACGATGCTGATATTTTTTAGGGCCAAGTATCTGGGGGACCACCTATCCCCCTAAAACTCCACTAAATCAGGCATCATGAGAATATAGGGCAGAAATGAAGTATTTTAAGAATGGAGTACACCTAACATCCTAGCCTAAATTCGTAGACCAATAAAGATCATATGGGATTCAGATAAAAGCACTTATATTGTTAAACTGTATGTCAAGCGATATACTGTTTTCGTAGCATGGTATGTCAAAGATCTTTAAATGTCGAATATAAATATTCCAAGGAAACTTTTGTTCCATATAAAGTAAAAGAAGGCGCAGCGGAGCGGGCCCGAGTCAGCTAGTAAAATATATTATATATAAAAATCAATTTGTGTTTGTTTGTATGTTTGTGTGTTCCTTATAGACTCAGAAACGGCTGAACCAATTTTCTTGAAATTTTCACAGATGGTGCATAATGATCCCGTGGTGAAAATAGGGTACTACATTTTTTGATATCTGAAGGGGGGCGGACCCTCCCCCTTACCCTAATTTTCAGAAACGCCAGATTTCGGAGATGGGTGGTGCGATTTAAGCGAAATTTTGTGTGATCTCATACGAAACCCTAAAAATAAAAATTTGGTATCCAAACTTTGAATGGGGTACATAGGTACATAGGGGCTGCCCATCCTAAAACCCACCAAACATATATTTAGACCGATCACGACAATATGGGACTCAAATGAAAGGTATTTAGGATTAGAAAACGTATCTGATATCCAATTGTCGGACAAAGTGTTAGGGGGACCACCCCAACCCCGAAAACACCCCTAAATCGGACATATTTACCGACCATGGCAATATGAGACTCAAATAAAAAGTATTTGCGAGTAGAATACGAATCTGATATCCAAATGTGGGACCACGTTTCTTGGGGCTCACCCCTTCCCCATAACACCCCCAAACAGGACTTATTTACTGACCATGGGAATATGGGGTTTCAATAAAAGGTATTTAAATGTAGAATACGAATCTGATATCCAAATATGGGACCAAGTATTTGGTGGGCCGCCTCTCACCAGAAACATCCCCCAAAGGGGACAAATTTACTAACGTAGCAATATGGGGCTCAAATGAAAGGTCTTTGGGAGTAAAGCACTAATCTGATATCAATATTCGGGAAAAGTGTCTACGGGGCCACGCCACACCCACAACACCACCCAAATAGTAAGTATTTTCTGACTATTGCAATATGAGGCTCAAATAAGAGGGTTTTCAAAGTGGAACACCAATCCGATATATATTTTCAAGGCCAACTCACTGAGTGGCCGCCCATCCCCCAAAAGACCCCCAAGCCGGCGGAATTGGGGGGTAGAGCAAGAATTTGTACCCATTTTCGGAACCATTTTGCTAGGGATCTACCCCTTTCCCAAAATACCCCACAAACAGCAATTTTTTAGTGACCATCGCAGTATGGGGCTCAAATAAAGGTATTTGGGTGTAGAATACAAATTTGATATCCAAATGTAGGACCATGTATTTAGGGCATCACCCCTTTCTAAAACACCCCCAAGGGAAAAAAATTTTTCGACCATGCCAATATGTGGGTCAAATGAAAGGTTTTTAAGATTAGAAAACGAATTAGATAACCTATTTTGGGGCCATGTGTTTAGGGGACGCCTCATCCTGTAAACTCCTCTTAAGCCAATGGCAATATGGGGTTTAAATAATTGGTATTTGAGAGAAGAGCACGGTGCTGATATTTTTTCAAGGCCAAGTATCATGAGTAGACGGGATGAAATGAAATTTTAAGAATGGAGTACACGTTATATCCAAATTTAAATTCGTAGACCAATTAAGACCATATGGGATTCAGATAAAGGCACTTATATTGTTAAACTGTTACTCCAGTCATTTACTATTTTCGTAGCATGGTATTTCACTAAAAGCTCGTTAATTGTCGAAAATATATATTCCAAAGAAACTTTTGTTCCATATAAAGTAAAAGAAGGCTCAGCGGAGCGGGCCCGGGTCCGCTAGTCTTATATACCCTCCACCATGTTCGAGTTCTTTGCGCGGTGTCTCTTTTTAGGCAAACAGAATTGAATTGAATAAGAACTGTTATGCTATTGAAGCTATATCAAGTTATAGTCCAATTCTGACCATAAATGAACGCTGAACATTGTAGAAGTCTTTTTAAAATATTTCAATATGATTTGACTTATGTTTTGCACGTAGTGTTTTGGTATCACTCCCAACAACTGCGCATAATACGATTGAAATCGGTTCGTAACCTAGTGTAGCTGTCATATAAACTGATCTTGGATCTTGACATCTTGAGTCAATAGAGCGCCCAATCCGATTTGGCTAAAATTTTGCATGAGTCGTTTTGTTATTACTTTCAATAACTGTGTTAAGTATGGCGCAAATCGGTACATAACCTGATATAGCTGTCATATAAACCGATATGGGGACTTGACTTCTTGAGCTTCTAGAGGGCTCAATTTCTGTCCGATTTGGCTGTAATTTCGCAAGACGTTTTTTATTATTACTTTCGACCACTATGTCAAATAAAATACAAGTCGGTTCATAACCTGATATAGCTGCCATATAAACCGATCTGGGATCTTGACTTCTTGAGCCTCTAGAGGTCGCAATTATTATCCGATTTGCCTTAAATTTTGTACGACGGATTCTTTCATGACCATCAACATACGTGTTTATTATGGTCTGAATCGGTCCATAGCCCGATACAGCTCCCATTTAAATCGATCTCTCTATTTTACTTTTTGAGCTCACAAAGAGCGCAATTCTTATTCGAATTGGCTGACATTTTACACAGGTCTCCAACATATAATTTAATTGTGGTCCAAACCGGACCATATCTTGATATCGCTCTAATAGCAGAGCAAATCTTTTCTTATATCCTGTTTTGCCAAAGAAGAGATGCCGGGAAAAGAAATCGACAAATGCGATCCATGGTGGAGGGTATATAAGATTCGGCCCGGCCGAACTTAGCACGCTTTTACTTGTTGAAAAGTTTTACGTAGTTTAGTTATTAAGAACTATCGCCTCCGCACCAAATATATAGACTGCCAAATTAGTTCTTTACCACAGAAATTCGTTTAATATGGCAATTTGCTCTTTTATATAGGTCGTCATATAATCATTTATAGACAACTACTACATGATGATCAATGTTATAAGCGTTAAGCCACTCTAAGCGAGTATTAGTACTAACATTTAAGCTAGCGCCATCTACTGGCTCCCTCTACTGGATCCAATTGAAAACAGCCAGTAAATGGCGCTAATTTGGAGCAGCCAACATAAACAGAAAGAGGGCAGAGTGGTCATCATTGATCATACAGCATTCATCTTCATTATGACGTTGCTGCGGTTGTTTGCGGTATTATTTTTATACCCTCCACCATAGGATGGGGGGTATACTAATTTCGTCATTCTGTTTGTAACTACTCGAAATATTCGTCTGAGACCCCATTAAGTATATATATTCTTGATCTTCGCGAAATTTTATGTCGATCTAGCCATGTCCGTCCGTCTGTCTGTCGAAAGCACGCTAACTTCCGAAGGAGTGGAGCTAGCCGCTTGAAATTTTGCACAAATACTTCTTATCAGTGTAGGTCGGTTGGTATTGTAAATGGGCCATATCGGTTCATGTTTTGATATAGCTGCCATATAAACCGATTTTGGGTCTTTACTTCTTGAACCTCTCGAAGGCGCAAATCTTATCCGATTTGAATGAAATTTTGCATGACGTATTTTGTTATGATATCCAACAATTGTGCTTAGTATGGCTCAAATCAGTTCATAACCCGATATAGCTGCCATATAAACCGATCTTGGGTATTGACTTCTTGAGCCTCTAGAGTGCGCAATTCTTATCCGATTTGAATGAAATTTTGCAAGACGTGTTTTGGTATGATATCCAACAACTGCGCTAAGTATGGCTCAAATCGGTCCATAACCTGATTTAGCTGCCATATAAACCGATCTTGGGTATTGACTTCTTGAGCCTCTAGAGTACGCAATTCTTATCCGATTTAAATGAAATTTTGCACGACGTATTTTGTTATGATATCCAACAATTGGGATGCCAAGTATGGCTCAAATCGGTTCATAACCTGATATAGCTGCCATATAAACTGATCTTGGGTATTGACTTCTTGAGCCTCTAGAGTGCGCAATTCTTATCCGATTTGAATGAAATTTTGAACGACGAGTTTTGGTATGGTACCCAACAACTGCGCTATGTATGGTTTTAATCGGTCCATAACCTGATATAGCTGTCATATAAACCGATCTTGGGTCTTGACTTCTTGAACCTCTAGAAGGCGCAAATCTTATCCGATTGGAATGAAATTTTGCACGACGTATTTTGTTATGATATTCAACAATTGTGACAAGTATGGTTCAAATCGGTTCATAATCTGGTATAGCTGTCATATAAACCGACCTGAGGTCTTAATTTCTTGAGCTTCTAGAGGGCGCAATTATCGTCCGATTTAACTAAAATTTTGCACGTAGTGTTTTGGTATTACTTTTAACAACTGTGCTAAGTATGATTCAAATCGGTGCATAATCTGGTATAGCTGTCATATAAACCGATCTTGGATCTTGACTTCTTGAGCCAATTGAGGGAGCAATTCTCATCCGATTTGGCTGAAATTTTGCATGAGGTGTTTTGTTATGACTTCCAATAACTGTGCTAAGTATGGCGTAAATCGATATAGAACCTGATATAGCTGCCGTAAAAACCGATCTGGGATCTTGACTTCTTGAACCTCTAGAGGGCGCAATTCTGATCCGATTTGGCTGAAATTTTGTACAAGGGCTCCTCTCATGACCTTTAACATACGTGTCTAGTATGGTCTGAATCGATCAATAGCTTGATACAGCTCTTATATAAACCTATCTCCCGATTTTGCTTCTTGAGCCCCTACAAGGCGCAATTCTTATCCGAATGAACTGAAATATTACACAATGACTTCTACAATGTCAATCAGCATTCATTGATGGTCCGAATTGGACTATAACTTGATATAGCTCCAATAGGATAACAGTTCTTATTCAATATTCTATGTTTGTCTAAAAAGAGATACCGCGCATAGAACTCGACAAATGCGATCAATGGTGGAGGGTATATAAGATTCGGCCCGGCCGAACTTACCACGCTCTTACTTGTTTAAATTACCCACTCTAAGACTGGCCTTAATAATAATTTTAAAAACACTAGATCTCGGACATGGGTAGGGCGATTTAAGCGAAATTTTGTTTGCACACTTACATTAACCTAAAATCAAAAATTCGGTATCGGAATCTGAGGTGGGATGCCTAGGAGGGCCGCCCACCTCCAAAACCCGCCAAACGGATTTATAGACCAATCACTACAATATGGGTATTAAATTAAAGGTGTTTGAGAGTAGAAAACGAATGTGATATCCAATTGTGGGACTTAGTGTTTCGTGGGTCACCCTACCTGCAAAAAACCCCTCAAATCGGACTTATTTACCGACCATGGCAGTATGGATCTTAAACTTTGACTCTCACTTTTGGGACCAAGTCTCTGCGGATCCACCACACCCTTTAACATGACTTTTATTTATTGGAGTTTAAATATGAGGTATTTGAGAGTAGAAAAGTCCACAAAAAAAATTGGAATACATTTTCAACTGAAATTAGGCAGTAATTTCCAAATTTAGAGTACTCCTCTCCAACATAGCATTATCGGGCGCAGCAGAGCGGGTAGGGCTCAGCTAACTATTATATGAAAATTAAATCGTTACGCTTTATTTGTTTGTTTATTTATTTGTTTGTTTGTTTATTTGTTTGTTTGTTTATTTGTTTGTTAGTTTGTTTTTCTGTTCTGTATAGACTCAAAAACGGCTGAACCGATTTTCATAAAATTTTCATAGATGGTAGAGTCCCCACCCCCTTCAACAGGACTCTTTCACCGCTTTGGACAATATGAGTATCAAATGAACGGTATTCCAAAGTAGAGTACAAATGTGACATATCAATTTATTTCTTGGTGTCTGAGGGGATTTCCCACTCCCCAAACCCCCCCAGCAAGAAATATTTACCAATTGGGGCAATATGGATATCAACTGGAAGGTATTTAAAAGTAAAGTAAGAATCTGGTATTAAAATGTATACCTTGGTGTTTGCGGCACCGCCCCAACCTCCAAAATCCTTCAACAGGACATGTTTACCGATTGGAACAATATGGGTATCAAATGAAAGGTGTTTAGAAGTTGAGTGCACAGCTGTTATGAGAATTTGGTCCAAGGTATCTACGGGGCCTACAGTTCGAATCTAATTTTTATATAGGGATCCATGTATGTAGGTCACGTCCTTTCAGCCATTCAGCAGGACATGTACACGCTATAATAAAATACTCAAATAAATTGTCTTTTGAATCTTAGCGTCGGGAGGACCAACCCTCTCCTCACAAGAAAAACAACACCAAACTGTTATGCAAGACGACCGAGAATATATTGTACTTAAATGAAAGGATGTGTCAAAGGGAAATTCCCTTCCCCTTATACTAACCAAAAAAAAAAGGAATTAAAAACAAGTAAAAAGGCGTTAAGTTCGGCCGGGCCGAACTTTGGATACCCACCACCTCCAGTTTATATGTTAACCACCTTTCATCAAAATCCGTTGAAAATTGCGTACTTTACTTCCCATAGCAGTTATATCGAAATATGTTCCGATTGGACCAAATACTAATAAGTACGAGTCATTTTTCAATTGTGTATAACAAAATATTGGTCTTTTTAGTAGCTTTGTCAAAAAATAAACCGAGCTGAACCATATACAACACGGATGTCGAAAAGACTAATATAAGTCACTGTGTCAAATTTCAGTGAAATCGAATTATAAATGCGCCTTTTATGGGGCCAAGACTTTAAATCGAGATATAGGTCTACATGGCAGGTGTATCCAAATCTGCACCGATTTGGGCCATATTGCAGACACATCTCGAAGAGCCTAACACAACTCACTGTCTAAAATTTCAGCGACATCGGACAACACATGCGATGTATGGCGCTAATTTGGAGAAGCCAAGATGAACAGAGAGAGCGCAGAGTGGTCTAAATTATTCATACAGCATTTATCCTTGTTATAACAACCCATCGGTCCTTTGAATAAAGAACACTAAAATATAGGAATTTCATTGCGGTTGTTTACGGTATTATTTTAAGCTTTTCTTCCCAAAACGGTGTTTAGTGTATTTAAAGTGCAATCATTGCCATAGAAAAGAATTGATGAAAATTCGAAAAATTTCTATAGAAAAATGTATTTTGAAGAAAATTTTTATTAGTTAAACTGTTGTCAAAATTTTGGAGTAAGAATAAGAAACATATTTTTCGTGTGGTGTAAATGAAGGCTCAGCGATGCGGGCGGTCTCAGCTATCCATATATGTAACAGGTAAAAGCGTGCCTATTTCGACCGGGCCGACTCTTAGGAACCCACCACCATGGATTCTGTTAAAAATTTATAAAAAATAAATTTAGTTTTAATGCATAATTTTATTCTTCATACCAAACCAGCAAAAATTAAGGCTTCTAGAATTCGTAAAAGAACATCGCATGCAAAATTTAAGCAAATCGGACAAAACTTGCGGCTTTTAAGGACTCAAGAAGTCAAATTGGAAGATCGGTTTATATGGGAGCTATATCAGGTTATAGACCGATTTGAAATGTACTTGGCAGAAATGTTGGAAGTCATAACAAAGCACTATGTGCAAAATTGTAGCTAAATCGGAAAGCAATTGCGGCTTTCAGGAGGTCAAGAATTCAAGTCGGGAAATCGGTTTATATGGGATCTATATCAAGCCATAAACTGATTTGGACCGTACTTGGCATAGTTGTTGGAAGTCGAACAACAATTGCAGCTTGTAAGGGCGTCAAGAAGTCAAATCGGGAGATCGGTTTATATGGGAGCTACATCAGGTTATAGACCGATTTTAACCATACAAAGCACACTTATTGGACACTATGTGCAAAATTTCCGCTCAATCGGACAAAAATTGCTGCTTATAGGGGCTCAAAAAATCAAATCGGGAGATCGGTTTATATGGGAGCTATTTCAGGTTGTTGACCGATTTGGACCGTACTTGGCACGGTTATTGAAAGTCATTAGAGAACACTATGTGCAAACTGTCAGCCAAATCGGAGAAAAATTGCAGCTTCCATGGGCTCAAAAATTCAAATCGGGAGATCGGTCAATATGGGAGGTATACCTAAATCTTAACCGATATGGCCCATTTGCAATCCCCAACAACCTACATTAATATAAAGTATCTGTGCAAAATTTCAAGCGGTCAGTTTTACGCGTTCGAACTCTATCGTGATTTCGAGAGACGGACGGACGACGGATGGACGGACGACAGACAGACGGACGGACATAGATAGATCGACTCAGAACGTTGAGACGATCAAGAATGTATATTCTTTATGGGGTCTTAGACGAATATTTCGAGGTTTTACAAATGAAATGTCTAGATTACAATACTGGTGGGTATAAAAATGAATATTTGGTTGTTTGTCGATTTGTTTGTTTGTGTGTTCCAAATGATGTATTATGGACCCGTGGTGAAAAAAAGGTTACTTGTGAAACGGGTGAAAGCAGGTGACTCGGAGATGGGTAGGGCGATTTAAGCGAAATTTTGCTTGCACACTAACAGTAACATAAAAACAAAAATTTAGTAACAAAATCTGTGGTGGGGTGCCTAGGGGGTCGTCCACCCCCAAAACACGCCAAACAGATTTATAGACAAATCGCTACAATATGGGTAACAAATTAAAGGTATTTGAGAGGAGAAAACGAATCTGATATCATATTGTGGGACTAAAGCCCCTCAAATCGGACATATTTACCGACCATGGCAATATGGATCTTAAATGTAAGGTCTTTGGGAGTAGTGCGCGAAATTGACTTTCACTTTTGGGACCAAGTCTCTGGGGGTCCAGCACACCCCAAGAAGGTCTTTTACTAACCATTGAATTGTGGGGTTTAAATAAGATGTATTAAATAAGATGAGTGAAGAACAAGTAAGAGCGTGCTAAGTTCGGCCGGGCCGAGTCTTATATACCCTTCACATTGGATCGCATTGATCGAGTTCTTTGCGCGGTATTTCTTTTTAAGCAGACAAAGAACAATGAATAAGAACTGTTTTGCTACTGGAGCTATATCAAGTTATAGTCCGAATCGGACCATAAATGAATTCAATGCAGAACGTTGCAGAAATCATTGTGTAATATTTCAGTTCATTGGGATAAGAAATGCGCCTTGTAGGGGCTCAAGAAGCAAAATCGGGAGATCGGTTTATTTGGCAGCTGTATCAAGCTATAGATCGATTAAGCCCATATTAAACATGTATGTTAAAGGTCATGAGAGAAACCGTTGTAGACATTTCTGCAAATTTCAGCCAAATCGGATGAGAATTGCGCCCTCCAGCGGCTCAAAAAGTCAAGATCCAAGATCGGTTTATAAGGCAGCTATACCAGTCATGAACCGATTTGAATCATAATAAACACAGTTGTTGGAAGTGAAACCAAAACACCACGAGCAAAATTACAGACAAATCGGATAATAATTGCGCATTCTAATGGCTCAAGAAATCAAGACACCAGATCGGTCTGTATGGCAGCTATATCAGGTTATGAACCGATTTTGACAATACTTCACACCGTTGTTGGAAGTTACACCAAAACACCACGTGTAAAATTTCAGTCAAATCGGACGAGAATTGCGCCCTCTAGAGGTTCAAGAAGTCAAGACCCAAGATCGGTTTATATGACAGCTATATCAGGTTATGGACCGATTAAAACCATACATAGCGCAGTTGTTGGGTACCATACCAAAACTCGTCGTTCAAAATTTCATTCAAATCGGATGAGAATTGCGACCTCTAGAGGCTCAAGAAGTCAAGATCCCAGATCGGTTTATATGGCAGCTATATCAGGTTATGAACTGATTTAAACCTTATTTGACACAGTTGTTGAAAGAAAAAATAAAAAACGTCGCGCAAAATTTCAGCCAAATCAGATAGGAATTGCGCCCTCTAGAATCTCAAGAAGTCAAGTCCCCAGATCTGTTTATATATGACAGCTATATCAGGTTATGATCCGATTTTAACCATACTTGGCACAGTTAATGAATATCATAACAAAATACTACGCGCCGAAATTCATTAAAATCGGATAAGAATTGCGCCCTCTAGAGGCTCAAGAAGTCAAGACCCAAGATAGGTTTATATGACAGCTATATCAGGTTATGTACCGATTTGAACCATACTTGGCACAGTTGTTGGATATCATAACAAAACACGTCGTGCAAAATTTCATTCTAATCGGATAAGAATTGCCCACTCTAGAGGCTCAAGAAGTCAAGACCCAAGATCGGTTTATATGGCAGCTATATAAAAACATGGACCGATATGGCCCATACAATACCAACCGACCTACACCAATTAGAAGTATTTGTGCAAATTTTCAAGCCGCTAGCTTTACTCCTTCGGAAGATAGCATGCTTTCGACAGACAGACGGACGGACGGACATGTCTTGGTCGACATAAAATTTCACGACGATCAAGAATATATATACTTTATGGGGTCTCAGACGAATATTTCGAGTATTTACAAACAGAATGACGTAATTAGTATCCCCCCCATCCTATGGTGGTGGGTATAAAAATCAAATTGTGTTTGCTTGTTTGTTTCTTTGTTTGTTCCGAATAAACTTAAAAACAGCTGAACCGGTTACCTTGAAATTTTCGCAGATTGCGTAGGTTTGTCTGAAAGGAAACATAAGCTATAAAATTTTTGATATCGGATGAGGGCGGTCCCGCCTTTTACTTTAAAACCTCTTTTCCAAGCCAAAAGGTATTTGAGACTAGAAAACGAGTATCGTATTAAGATTTGGGTCCAAGTACCCAGCGGGCCGCCCCAACCCAAATACTCCTTCACACCGATATATTCGACGCTCATGTCAATATGGGTCTGAAATGATCCCAAATGTCTGAGGTTCCATCCCTCCCCTAAAAGTACTTCTAATTACCCTAACTTTCAAAAACCCCTGATCTCGGAGACTGGTAATTCGATTCGTTCGAAATTTTGTTTGCACTTTCACAGTCAAAACGAAACATGGTTTCTATTGTTGGGGTCGGCTGCCTTGGGGGCTGTCCAAAACCCACCAAATGTGTATATAGACCAATCACGAAAAATCATATATAGACAAAACGTTTATATAAAAATCAATTTGTATTTGTTTGTCAGTTTGTTTGTTTCATTGTTTGATTGCTTGTTTCATTGTATGTTTGTGTGTTCCTTATAGACTCAGAAACGGCTAACCCGATTTGCTTGAAATTTTCACAGATGGTGCATAATGATCCCGTGGTGAAAATAGGGTACTAAATTTTTTGATATCTGAAGGGGGGCGGACCCTCCCCCTTACCCTGATTTTCACAAACATCAGATCTCGGAGATGGGTGGTGCGAATTAAACGAAAATTTGTGTGCTCTCATATAATACCCTAAAAATAAAAATTTGGTTTCCAAATTTCGGATGGGGTACATAGGGGGGCCACCCCACCTTAAAACCTACCAAAAATATACTTAGTCACGAGAATATGGGACTCAAATGAAAGGTAATTAAGATAAGAAAACTTATCTGATATCCAATTGTCGGACCAAGTGTTAGAGGGACCACCCCAACCCCCAAAACACCCTTAAATCGGACATATTTACCGACCATGGCAATATGGGACTCAAATGAAAGGTATTTGCGAGTAGAATACGAATTTGATATCCAAATGTGCGACCACGTTTCTGGGGGTCCACTCCTTCCCCAAAACACCCTCCAAACAGGACTTATATACTGACCATGGAAATATGGGGCTTAAATAAAAGGTATTTTAGTGTAGAATTCGAATCTGATATTCAAATATGGTTTCAAGTGTTTAGGGGGCCTCCCCAAAAACATCCCCCAAAAGGGACAAATTTACGACCATAGCAATATGGGGCTCAAATAAAAGGTCTTTGGGACTAAAGCACGAATCTGATATCAATATTCGGAAAAAGTGTATGTGGGGCCACCCGACCCCCACACACCACCTAAATAGGAAGTATTTGCTTACTATTACAATATGAGGCTCAAATAAGAGGGTTATTAGAGTAGAGCATCAATCCGACATACATTTTCAAGGCCAACTCACTGAGTGGCCGCCCATCCCCCAAAGCACCCCCAAGCCGGTCATGTTTGTCGACTATGGAAATATGGGACTCAAATAAAAGGTATTTGGGAGTAGACCAGGTATCTGATATCAACATTAGGGACCAACTGTCTAGGGGACGTCCCACCACCATAACAACCCCAAAATAGGACGTATTTGCTCACCACGACAATTTGGGTCTTAAAGACAGTGGAACTAAATATTTATAGTTTTTAGGGCCAATACCCCAAACTGGACCTATTTGCTGACTTTTGTAATAAGGAGTTTATATGAGATTAGAAAACGAATTTGATATCCAATTTTGAGGCCAATGGCAATATGGGAATCAAATAAATGATATATAGATATAAAGGGTGATTTTTTTGAGGTTAGGATTTTCATGCATTAGTATTTGACAGATCACGTGGGATTTCAGACATGGTGTCAAAGAGAAAGATGCTCAGTATGCTTTGACATTTCATCATGAATAGACTTACTAACGAGCAACGCTTGCAAATCATTGAATTTTATTACCAAAATCAGTGTTCGGTTCGAAATGTGTTCAAATTTTGACAAATTTTGTTCAGCGATGAGGCTCATTTCTGGTTGAATGGCTACGTAAATAAGCAAAATTGCCGCATTTGGAGTGAAGAGCAACCAGAAGCCGTTCAAGAACTGCCCATGCATCCCGAAAAATGCACTGTTTGGTGTGGTTTGTACGCTGGTGGAATCATTGGACCGTATTTTTTCAAAGATGCTGTTGGACGCAACGTTACGGTGAATGAACACATTTCGAACCGAACACTGATTTTGGTAATAAAATTCAATGATTCGCAAGCGTTGCTCGTTAGTAAGTCTATTCATGATGAAATGTCAAAGCATACTGAGCATCTTTCTCTTTGACACCATGTCTGAAATCCCACGTGATCTGTCAAATACTAATGCATGAAAATCCTAACCTCAAAAAAATCACCCTATATTTGAAAGTAGAGCACTAAGCGTATATTTGCTTTAAGGGCCAAGTGTCTGGGTGGCCACGCCACCCCCGAAATATCCCCTAAGCCGGAAGTATTTACGAATACGATAATATACAATAGGACTCAAAAGAAAGGTATTGAGAGTGGAGTAAAAAATTACCCAGAAACTGAGAAGGGGCAAATTTATCACACATCAATGAGAGCTTTCCGATTCTATTGGGTTGCCCAAAAAGTAATTGCGGATTTTTTAAAGAAAGTAAATGCATTTTTAATAAAACTTAGAATGAACTTTAATCAAATATACTTTTTTACACCTTTTTTCTAAAGCAAGCTAAAAGTAACAGCTGATAACTGACAGAAGAAAGAATGCAATTACAGAGTCACAAGCTGTAAAAAAAATTGTCAACGCCGACTATATGAAAAATCCGCAATTACTTTTTTGGCAACCCATTTGTTTAAACTCAATTATAAGGGACTTTTGTTTTTATAACCGAGTCCGAATGGCGTACCACAATGCGACACTTTTTGGGGAAAATTTTTAACTTGACCATGCATGACATGGTACATCGCAAACGTCGCCATCATTAAGGGGGGATAACCACCGCTTTAAATTTTGTTCCGATGTTCTCGCCGGGATTTGAACGCAGGCGTTCAGCGTGATATGCGGACATAGGCTACAGTGGGACGAATTCGATATCCACATTCAGGGCGAAGTGTCTCCACCCTAAAAAGATAGCGGCCCGGTTCAACTAGTCATTCGATACAAAGGCCTTTCTACTTTCCCTACATTCGATGTAGGACAAATGAAAAGCTAATATCTGATCTACTGATAAACACTATTTGACTTGTGGCAAATAAATGTATCCATTGTGAAAACAAAAGCAACAGTATATGAAGTTCAGATATTTTGGGCAAATATTATAAAACAAGTTTGGTCAAATATTTTACTAATCTGAACCTACCTTTCGATTAAAAAAAACAGATTAAAAAATGATAACTTCATCATTCCGTTTTAGAAACCTCAAAATATTTCCAAAAATAAATACATACTTATACAGATCAAATATGAAAATTGCCGATCCCCAAGCCATTCTAATTTATTTAGCTATATCTATTCTATTCGCTGTTGTTTTTTAAACGTATAAAGCCATCTGGCCGAAATTTATGTATGCCCTACTTCCTACACTCAAAAAAAGGTGAATCCATGGTCGAGTTAAAATTAACTACTTTCGAATAATGTTGAACTTTATATGGCGCAAAAGAAATTTTTATTCGTTTTCAGTTGATGCAGATCTAAACAAATAAAAAGGCGTTAAGTTCGGCCGGGCCGAACTTTGGATACCCCCCACCTCGGGTATATATGTAAACCACCTTTCATCAAAATTCGATGAAAATTGCATACCTTATACCCATATACCTCATACCGATCTGAACCATATACGACACGGATGTCGAAAAGCCGAACATAAGTCGCTGTGTCAAATTTCAGTGAAATCGGATTATAAATGCGCCTTTTATGGGGCCAAGACTTTAAATCGAGATATCGGTCTACATGGCAGCTATATCCAAATTTGGACCAATTTGGGCCAATTTACATAAACATGTCGAAAAGCCTAACACAAAGCACTGTCCCAAATTTCGGCGAAATCGGACAATAAATGCCTCTTTTATGGGCCCTAAACTTTGAATCGAGAAATGAATATACCCCCATCCTTCAGTGGTGGGTATAAAAATTGTTACGTTTTGAAATTCCAAAGGAAGTGAGCCGAAGCCTGCTACTCGTCAGCAAAGGGCGGATTCTTTCACCAGAAAACACTTCAAAACAGCAACAGAAATATTTCGTGTCCAAAATATCATTAATTTATCCACGGGATACAGATGAATCGGACTGAAAAAAACCATATACAAAAAAAAAACAAGATTTTTAAACGGTTACCATACGTCCAAGTCAATAATCAGTCAGTCGGTTGGAGCCGCCCTCCCCTTCCGCCGTTTAGCAAACCAGCGGCCTTCGTATTGCTCATGGCTCAAAATCTACAGCAATACCTAATCATAGACAGATCAGTCCGAATATCTACCTTACCTTTTGATCATTCGAAACCAAAAGATACAGGTCTTGTTTTCTCATAGTTTACTTCCCTCTTTTCATGACCAGCTGTTCGCCAACACCCCACACCAACGAAAGAGAAAACCTTAGTCCGCCATCATTGTTTTGGCATAATCCATCAAAAAGAATCTGTCATACCATTGAATTCAGAAAAGAACATAGTTTTGTTAAATCTTTATTACTCTCTTAAGAGAAAAAACAAGTAAAAGCGTGCTAAGTTCGGCCGGGCCGAATCTTATATACCCTCCACCATGGATCGCATTTGTCGAGTTGTTTTCCCGGCATCTCTTCTTAGGCAAAAAAGGATATAAGAAAAGAGTTGCTCTGCTATTAAAACGATATCAAGATATGGTCCGGTTCGGACCACAATTAAATTATATGTTGGGGACCTGTGTAAAATTTCAGCCAATTCGTATAAGAATTGCGCCCATTGGGGCTCTTGAAGTAAAATAGAGAGAACGATTTATATGGGATCTGTATCGGGCTATAGACCGATTCAGAACATAATAAACACGTTTGTTGATGGTCATGAGAGGATCCATCGTACAAAATTTCAGGCATATCGGATAATAATTGCGACCTCTAGGGGTCAAGAAGTCAAGATCCCAGATCGGTTTATATGGCAGCTATATCAAAACATGGACCGATGTGAACCTTATTTGACAGTTGTTGAAAGTAAAAATAAAATACGTCATGCAAAATTTCAGCCAAATCGGATAGGAATTGCGCCCTCTAGAAGCTCAAGAAGTCAAATACCCAGATCTGTTTATATGACAGCTATATCAGGTTATGGACCGATTTCAACCATATTTGGCACAGTTGTTGGATATCATAACGAAATACATCGTGCAAAAATTCATTCAAATCGGATAAGAATTGTGCCCTCTAGAGGCTCAAGAAGTCAAGACCCAAGATCGGTTTATATGGCAGCTACATCAGGTTATGGACCGATTTAAACCATACTTGGCACAGTTGTTGGGTATCAAAACAAAACACGTCGTACGAAATTTCATTCCAATCGGATAAGAATTGCGTCCTCTAGAGGCTCAAGAAGTCAAGACCCAAGATCGGTTTATATGGCAGCTATATCAGGTTATGTTCCGATTTGAACCATACTTGGCACAGTTATTGGATATAATAACAAAACACGTCGTGCAAAATTTTATTCCAATCGGATAAGAATTGCGCACTCTAGAGGCTCAAGAAGTCAAGACCCAAGATCGGTTTATATGACAGCTATATCAGGTTATGAACCGATTTAAACCATACTTAGCACAGTTAGTGGATATCATAAGAAAACACGTCGTGCAAAATTTCATTGTGATCGGATAAGAATTGCGCACGCTAGAGGCTCAAGAAGTCAAGACCCAAGATCGGTTTATATGGCAGCTATATCAGGTTATGGACCGATATGGCCCATTTACAATACCAACCGACCTACACTAATAAGAAGTATTTGTTCAAAATTTCAAGCGGCTAGCTTTACTCCTTCGGAAGTTAACGTGCTTTCGACAGACAGACGGACGGACGGACGGACGGACGGACGGACGGACTGACGGACGGACGGACGGACGGACAGACGGGCGGACATGGCTAGATCGACGTAAAATGTCACGACGATCAAGAATATATATACTTTATGGGGTCTCAGACGGATATTTCGAGTAGTTACAATCAGAATGACGAAATTAGTATACCCCCCATCTTATGGTGGAGGGTATAAAAATACGTCATGCAAAATTTCAGCCAAATCGGATAGGAATTGCGCCCTCTAGAAGCTCAAGAAGTCAAATCCCCAGATCTGTTTATATGACAGCTATATCAGGTTATGGACCGATTTCAACCATACTTGGCACAGTTGTTGGATATCATAACGAAATACATCGTGCAAAAATTCATTCAAATCGGATAAGAATTGTGCCCTCTAGAGGCTCAAGAAGTCAAGACCCAAGATCGGTTTATATGGCAGCTACATCAGGTTATGGACCGATTTAAACCATACTTGGCACAGTTGTTGGGTATCATAACAAAACACGTCGTACGAAATGTCATTCCAATCGGATAAGAATTGCGCCCTCTAGAGGGTCAAGAAGTCAAGACCCAAGATCGGTTTATATGACAGCTATATCAGGTTATGAACCGATTTAAACCATACTAAGCACAGTTAGTGGATATCATAAGAAAACACGTCGTGCAAAATTTCATTGTGATCGGATAAGAATTGCGCACGCTAGAGGCTCAAGAAGTCAAGACCCAAGATCGGTTTATATGGCAGCTATATCAAAACATGGACCGATATGGCCCATTTACAATACCAACCGACCTACACTAATAAGAAGTATTTGTGCAAAATTTCAAGCGGCTAGCTTTACTCCTTCGGAAGTTAGCGTGCTTTCGACAGACAGACGGACGGACGGACGGACGGACGGACAGACGGACGGACATGGCTAGATCGACGTAAAATGTCACGACGATCAAGAATATATATACTTTATGGGGTCTCAGACTGATATTTCGAGTAGTTACAAACAGAATGACGAAATTAGTATACCCCCCATCTTATGGTGGAGGGTATAAAAATATAAAGCAAGTAAAAGCGTGCTAAGTTCGGCCGGGCCGAATCTTGTACTCCCTCCACCATGGATCGCATTTGTCGAGTTCTTATCCCGGCATCTCTTCTTAGGCAAACAAAAGGATATAAGAAAAGATTTGCTCTGCTATTAGAGCGATATCAACATATGGTCCGGTTTGGACCACAATTAAATTATATGTTGGAGACCTGTGTAAAATGTCAGCCAATTCGAATAAGAATTGCGCCCTTTGTGGGCTCAAGAAGTAAAATAGAGAGATCGATTTATATGGGAGCTGTATCGGCCTATAGACCGATTCAGACCATAATAAACACGTATGTTAATGGTCATGAGAGAGTCCGTCGTACAAAATTTCAGGCAAATCGGATAATAATTGGGACCTCTAGAGGCTCAAGAAGTCAAGATCCCAGATCGGTTTATATGTCAGCTATATCAGGCTATGAACCGACTTGTACTTTAGTTGACATAGTTGTTGAAAGTAACAATAAAAACGTCTTGCGAAATTTCAGCCAAATCGGATAGAAATTGAGCCCTCTAAAAGCTCAAGAAGTCAAGTCCCCAGATCTGTTTATATGACAGCTATATCAGGTTATGAACAAAACACGTCGTGCAAAATTTCATCCCAATCGGATAAGAATTGCGCACTCTAGAGGCTCAAGAAGTCAAGACCCAAGATCGGTTTATATGGCAGCTATATCAAAACATGGACCGATATGGCCCATTTACAATACCAACCGACCTACACTAATAAGAAGTATTTGTGCAAAATTTCAAGCGGCTAGCTTTATTCCTTCGGAAGTTAGCGTGCTTTCGACAGACAGACGGACGGACGGACAGACGGACAGACGGACGGACATGGCTAGATCGACATTAAATTTCACGACGATCAAGAATATATATACTTTATGGGGTCTCAGACGAATATTTCGAGTAGTTACAATCAGAATGACGAAATTAGTATACCCCCATCTTATGGTGGAGGGTATAAAAACGTCTTGCGAAATTTCAGCCAAATCGGATAGAAATTGAGCCCTCTAGAAGGTCAAGAAGTCAAGACCCAAGATCGGTTTATATGACAGCTATATGAGGTTATGTATATATAAGCCGCCCTCCCCTTCCGCCGTTTAGCAAACCAGCGGCCTTCGTATTGCTCATGGCTCAAAATCTACAGCAATACCTAACCATAGACAGATCAGTCCGAATATCTACCTTACCTTTTGATCATTCGAAACCAAAAGATACAGGTCTTGTTTTCTCATAGTTTACTTCCCTCTTTTCATGACCAGCTGTTCGCCAACACCCCACACCAACCAAAGAGAAAACCTTAGTCCGCCATCATTGTTTTGGCATAATCCATCAAAAAGAATCTGTCATACCATTGAATTCAAAAAAGAACATAGTTTTGTTAAATCTTTATTACTCTCTTAAGAGAAAAAACAAGTAAAAGCGTGCTAAGTTCGGCCGGGCCGAATCTTATATACCCTCCACCATGGATCGCATTTGTCGAGTTCTTATCCCGGCATCTCTTCTTAGGCAAACAAAAGGATATAAGAAAAGATTTGCTCTGCTATTAGAGCGATATCAACATATGGTCCGGTTTGGACCACAATTAAATTATATGTTGGAGACCTGTGTAAAATGTCAGCCAATTCGAATAAGAATTGCGCCCTTTGTGGGCTCAAGAAGTAAAATAGAGAGATCGATTTATATGGGATCTGTATCGGCCTATAGACCGATTCAGACCATAATAAACACGTATGTTAATGGTCATGAGAGAGTCCGTCGTACAAAATTTCAGGCAAATCGGATAATAATTGGGACCTCTAGAGGCTCAAGAAGTCAAGATCCCAGATCGGTTTATATGTCAGCTATATCAGGCTATGAACCGACTTGTACTTTAGTTGACATAGTTGTTGAAAGTAACAATAAAAACGTCTTGCGATATTTCAGCCAAATCGGATAGAAATTGAGCCCTCTAGAAGCTCAAGAAGTCAAGTCCCCAGATCTGTTTATATGACAGCTATATCAGGTTATGAACAAAACACGTCGTGCAAAATTTCATCCCAATCGGATAAGAATTGCGCACTCTAGAGGCTCAAGAAGTCAAGACCCAAGATCGGTTTATATGGCAGCTATATCAAAACATGGACCGATATGGCCCATTTACAATACCAACCGACCTACACTAATAAGAAGTATTTGTGCAAAATTTCAAGCGGCTAGCTTTATTCCTTCGGAAGTTAGCGTGCTTTCGACAGACAGACGGACGGACGGACAGACGGACGGACATGGCTAGATCGACATTAAATTTCACGACGATCAAGAATATATATACTTTATGGGGTCTCAGACGAATATTTCGAGTAGTTACAATCAGAATGACGAAATTAGTATACCCCCATCTTATGGTGGAGGGTATAAAAACGTCTTGCGAAATTTCAGCCAAATCGGATAAAAATTGAGCCCTCTAGAAGGTCAAGAAGTCAAGACCCAAGATCGGTTTATATGACAGCTATATAAGGTTATGGACCGATTTGAACCATATTCGGCACAGTCGTTGGATATCGTAACAAAACACGTCGTGCAAAATTTCATTCCAATCGGATAAGAATTGCGCCCTCTAGAGGCTCAAGAAGTCAAGACCCCAGATCGGTTTATATGGCAGCTATAACAGGTTATAAACCGATTTGAACCATACTTGGTACAGTTGTTTGATATAATAACAAAACACGTCGTGCAAAATTTCATTCCAATCGGATAAGAATTGCGCACTCTAGAGGCTCAAGAAATCAAGACCCAAGATCGGTTTATATAGCAGCTATATCAAAACTTGGACCGATATGGCCCATTTACAATACCAACCGACCTACACTAATAAGAAGTATTTGTGCAAAATTTCAAGCGGCTAGCTTTACTCCTTCGGAAGTTAGCGTGCTTTCGACAGACAGACGGACGGACGGACGGACAGACGGACGGACATGGCTAGATCGACATAAAATTACAAGACGATCAAGAATATATATACTTCATGGGGTCTCAGACGAATTTTTCGAGTAGTTACAATCAGAATGACGAAATTAGTATACCCCCCATCTTATGGTGGAAGGTATAAAAACGTCTTGCGAAATTTCAGCCGAATCGGATAGGAATTGCGCCCTCTAGAAGCTCAAGAAGTCAAGTCTCCAGATCTGTTTATATGACAGCTATATCAGGTTATGAACCGATTATTTGGCACAGTTGTTGGATATCATAACAGAATACTACGTGCCAAAATTCATTCCAATCGGATAAGAATTGCGCACTCTAGAGGCTCAAGAAGTCAAGACTCCAGATCGGTTTATATGGCAGCTATATCAGGTTATGAACCGATTTGAACCATACTTGGCACAGTTGTTGGATATAATAACAAAACACTTCGTGCAAAATTTCATTCCAATCGAATAAGAATTGCGCACTCTAGAGGCTCAAGAAATCAAGACCCAAGATCGGTTTATATGACAGCTATATCAAAACGTGGACCGATAGGGCCCATTTACAATACCAACCGACCCTCACTAATAAGAAGTATTTGTGCAAAATTTCAAGCGGCTAGCTTTACTCCTTCGGAAGTTTGCGTGCTTTCGACAGACAGACGGACGGACGGACGGACAGACGGACGGACAGACGGACGGACATGGCTAGATCGACATAAAATTTCACGACGATCAAGAATATATATACTTTATGGGGTCTCAGACGAATATTTCGAGTAGTTACAATCAGAATGACGAAATTAGTATACCCCCCATCTTATGGTGGAGGGTATAACAAATCAATTTTTTGTTTGTCGTATATTTGTATACCCACCACCGAAGGATGAGGGTAAATTCATTTTGTCATTACGTTTGCAACACATCGAAATATCCATTTCCGACCCTGTAAAGTATATAAATTTTTGATCAGCGTCAAATCTAAGACGATCTAGCCATGTCCGTCCGTCTGTCAGTTGAAATCCCGCTAAAGCCTTTAAGAATAGAGATATTGGGCTGAAATTTTGCACAGATTATTTTTTGTTCATAAGCAGGATCTACATTTATTTTTGGGTAGTACTTTTGTGGTAAGGGGGAGGGTCTGCCCCCCTCCCGATATCAAAAAATTATATAGCCTATGTTTCCTCCCAGACCAACCTACATAATCTGTGGAAATTTCAAGGTAATCGGGAAACAAACAAACAAACAATCACAAAATGAATTTTATATATAAGATAAGATATCCAGGGGCCGCTCCACCTCCAAAGCCTACCAAATGGAAATATTAACCAATAATGACAATATAGGGTTAAAATGAAAGCTAATGGAGACTAGAGCACAAATCCACCTGAGGTGAACCCCCATCATACATTGGATTCGTGCTCTAGTCTCCATTAGCTTTCATTTCAACCCTATATTGTCACTATTGGTGAAGGGTATTGGAGAGTAGAATACGAATATGGTATTCAAATTTGAATCTAAGTACCCATCGGGCCGCCCCAACCCCCAAAACTCCCCCACCCAATCCTCAAAACATCTCCAAACAGATATATTGGAATTCATTTCAATATTTGGCTCATATGAAAGGTATTCGGGAGTAGATTTCGAATCTAGCATACAAAATCAGATCGAAGTATAGGGGGTCATCTCAACCCTCAAAAACACCATTAGACCCATTATGACTATATGATACTTGGCTGAACCGATTTTCTTACAATTTTCATAGATTCTGTACGTTTGTATGGAAGAAAACATAGGCTCTATAATTTTTAGATATCGGGTGAAGGCGGACCCTCCTCCTTACACCAAAAATGGCACCCATATCCGAAAGTGGTCCGATGGGCATAATAGTGGTACCCAATGAAAGGTATTGGAGACCAGAAAACGAATATGGTATTAAAATTTGGGTCCAAGTACCCTAAAGCACCCCCTAAACTGAACTTCATGTTCGTTGGGAATAAAGAACGAATTTGACATCCATATTTGAGACGAAATATCTGAGGTCCCACCCCTCCCCAAATGAAAACATTACCCTAAGGAAGAACATTACCACCAGCAACCGAGAAGGGGCAAATTCTCACACATAAATGAGTGCTTTCCGATTCAAGTTTAAAATCAATGCTAAGTGGCCTTTTTTTATAGCCGCGTCCGAACGGTGTTCCGCAGTGCGACACCTCTTTGGGGAAAATTTTTTAAATGACCATACATGGCATTGTACCTCGCAAATGTCGGCAGCATTAAGAGGGGATAAACACCGCTTTGTCCGATGTTCTCGCAAGGATTCGAACGCGTTCAGCGTCATTGGCTACAATGGCACGAATTCGATATCCACATTCAGGGCGAAGTGTCCCCACCTTAAAAAGATATTAGAGAGTTAAGGAAGGCGCAGCGAAGCGGGCCCGGTTCGACTACTTCCTTATATAAGGATACCAACTTTCTGTTTTTGAGTTATTGTAAACAATATAAAATTTCGCTTAAATCGCCCCACCCATCTCCGAGTTTGAAAATAGGGTAAGCGTAGGGTTCGCCCATTAAAGTTAGGATGTTAGATCTTCTTCATTCTTTTGGATTTGGTGGTGGATTGGAGTAGCCAAGCTACCCCTTCGAATATCACATTTGTACGGTATGGTGGTATTTATTTCAAACAAAAATTTCGCTTAAATAGCACCGCCCATCTCCGAGATCTGATGTTTTTAGGGGAGGGTCCGCACAATAAAGATTGGATGTTAGATCTGCATTCTCTTGACTTTGGTGTCGATTAGGAGTAGCCAAAGTGGATATCAGATATCATACTCTATTCCCAAAAAACACATTTTAGCTTCATATTGCGATAGTCGGTATTTATGTGTGGTTTAACTCTAGGCCGTAAAACAGATATCAGATTTGAGCACCTGTTTTCCATAATCCCCAAATGTGTCCAGAGGTGAGGGGTTTGTAGGTTGAGGCGGCCACCCACGTACTTAGCCCTGAAAAAATATCAGCATCGTGTTCTACTCTCAACCACTGGTAATTGAGTCCCAATTACCAGTGGTTTCGTTTTCTTCTATCAAATATCTATTATTAATTCTCAAAGTAGGCAAACATGGCCTGCTTAAAGGGAGTTTAGGGGGCGAACCCTGAAATAATATCAACATTGTGCTAGAATTTGATTATGTCAGTGATAGGTGTATCGTTCAAAACCCCATTAATTATTTTTTTTTATTGGTTATCTACATTCAAAAACATATTTCAAAGCTAACACTTGGAATATCACAGTTTTTAAGATCCGCGGGTCCTCCTGTGTCTATCCCAATTTGAAAGTAAAAGGTGTACTCTACTGCTTCTTGATCGGCATTCATATATTATTTTTAATTCCTTTTTTGGGTAGGATAGGGGGAGGGGGATTGCCATCTGGCACATCCTTTCATTTGAGTACAATACATTCTCTGTCGTCCTACATAACAGTTTCGTGTTGTTTTTATTGGGAGAGGATCGGACAAACTAACGCGATCTACATGCCCTGCGAAACGGCAGGACGACAGGACGTGACCGAGATACTTGAATCATTATATAAATATTAGATTCGAACTCTACTGACATAAACCTTTCATGATGGTCTAATATGCCCACTTGGGCCGTTTCTGATTTTTGGGTTGCCCCATTGTTAATTATATCCATTTTTATACCCTCCACCATAGGATGGGGGGTATACTTATTTCGTCATTCTGATTGTAACTACTCGAAATATTCGTCTGAGACCCCATAAAGTATATATATTTTTGATCGTCGCGACATTTTATGTCGACCCAGCCATGTTCGTCCGTCTGTCTCACGAAAGCACGAAAGCACGATCCATGAAAGATTAGGCCCGGCCGGTCTTAGCACTCTTTTATTTGTTTTTAATATTCGATATCATATTCGTGCTCTACTCTCGAATACCTTTTATTGGAGTCCCATATGATCCCGGTCGGTTCACCTTTGATTTTGGGCGATACTTTTGATGCGGTATTGGGTTTGGGCGGCGCCCTCGGTACTTAAATTTTTGACATCATAGTCGTATTCTACTCTCGAATACCTTTCATTAGAGTCCGATATTATCGTGATTGGTCCACTTTGATTTTGGGAGGTTTTGGGCTTGGGAGGACTCCCTAGATACTTGGATCCAATTTTTAATGCCATTTCCATACTCTACTCTCGAATAGCTTTTATTGGGATCCTATTTTGTCGCGATCGGTCCACTTTTTATTTTGGGCGTTGCTCTTGGGAGACGCCCTATGTATTTGGATCCAATTTTTGCCACCATATTCGTATTCTACTCTCAAAAGCCTTTCATCTGAGTCCCATATTATCCCGATCGATCCACTTTGATTGTTGGCGGTACTTTTGTGGTGGTTTTGGGCCTGGGACGGCTCGCTAGGTACTTGGACCCAATTTCAAATATAGTGTTGGTATTCTACTCCCGAAAACCTTTCTTTGAGTCCCATATTGTCCCGTTCGGTACACTTTGATTTTTAAACCTTCCACCATAGGACTAATTTCGTCAATCTGTTTGTAACTACTCGAAATATTCGTCTGAGACCCCATAAAGTATATATATTCTTGATCGTCGTGACATTTTATGTCGATCTAGCCATGTCCGTCCGTCTGTCCGTCCGTCCGTCCGTCCGTCCGTCTGTCCGTCCGTCCGTCCGTCCGTCTGTCCGTCCGTCCGTCCGTCTGTCTGTCGAAAGCACGCTAACTTCCGAAGGAGTAAAGCTAGCCGCTTGAAATTTTGCACAAATACTTCTTATTAGTGTAGGTCGGTTGGTATTGTAAATGGGCCATATCGGTCCATGTTTTGATATAGCTGCCATATAAACCGATCTTGGGTCTTGACTTCTTGAGCCTCTAGAGTGCGCAATTCTTATCCGATTGGAATGAAATTCTGCACGACGTGTTTTGTTAAGATATCCAAGTATGGTTCAAATCTGTCCATAACCTGATATAGCTGCCATATAAACCGATCTCGGGTCTTGACTTCTTGAGCTTGTAGAGGACGCAATTCCTATCCGATTTGGCTGAAATTTTGCATGACTTATTTTATTCTTACTTTCAACAACTGTGTCAATTCGGTTCATAACCTGACATAGCTGCCTTATAAACCGATCTGGGATCTTGACTTCAATCAATACGAGTACTTGCAAACTTAAATTGTTCAGAATGCTTTCCAATCAGATAGTGTCCTGTTCTTGACGGACATAGTGAGTAATTGCAGCAAAGCAGACGAACTATTTAAGTTTTGATTAGGCCACTTTATCTGAGGGAGTTCACAAATTCCAATTCGTTACCATCTGTCATACGTTGCACTTGGGAAGTTTTCTCCAAAAATTAGCTTTCATTTCGCTAGAGCTATACTCACAGACTTGAGCCTTGCAGTTTTGAAGCTTGCCTGCTCTACAACTCCCTGGTAAATTTCTGTGACCCGGCACTCAAAACAGAGGCATCTGAAACTGCTCAGCAGTTTCATTGAGAGATCTGCGTCAGTAAGGGTTTTGAGTTCAGAAATACGTTCGCATAAGATTTATAGCTGGCTGGCTGTTTGAGAAGATATTTATGCCACTCGGAGTTCATATATTGCTCACTCTTAGCATCTTTCTCCGCTTGATACACACAACAGTGATTGGAAAGCCTTCTTAAAATTCCCAGTCTCAGTTCTTCGGAGTACACCGCAAAGTTCCATGATTGTTCAGACTAAAACTTCGTTCCTTCTATTGCCGTTTACATTGTAGTTCCTATCGGAACTTCCTACCCTTCACCATAGGATGGGGGTATACTAATTTCGTCATTCTGTTTGTAACTACCCGAAATATTCGTTTGAGACCCCATAGAGTATATATATTCTTGATCGTCGTGACATTTTATGTCGATCTAGCCATGTCCGTCCGTCTGCCTGTCCAAAGCACGCTAACTTCCGAAGGAGGTAAGTTAGCCGCTTGAAATTTTGCATAAATATTTCTTATCAGTGTAGGTCGGTTGGCATTGTAAATGGGCCATATCGGTCCATGTTTTGATATATTGGGTTGCCCAAAAAGTAATAGCGGATTTTTTAAAAGAAAGTAAATGCATTTTTAATAAAACTTAGAATGAACTTTAATCAAATATACTTTTTTTCACTTTTTTTCTAAAGCAAGCTAAAAATAACAGCTGATAACTGACAGAAGAAAGAATGCAATTACAGAGTCTCAAGCTGTGAAAAAATTTGTCAAAGCCGACTATATGCTGCCATATAAACTGATCTGGGATCTTGACTTCTAGAGCCTCTAGAGATCGCAATTATCATCCGATTTGCCTGAAATTGTGAAAGACGGACCCTCTCATGACCATCAACATACGTGTTTATTATGGTCTGAATCGGTATCGGTATAAATCGATCTCTCTATTTTACTTCTTGAGCCCCCAAAGGGCGCAATTCTTATTCGAATTGGCTGACATTTTACACAGGTCTCCAACATATAATTTAATTGTGGTTCAAACCGGGCCATATATTGATATCGCTCTAATAGCAGAGCAAATCTTTTCTTTTATCGTTTTTTGCCTAAGAAGAGATGCCTGGAAAAGAACTCGACAAATGGTGGAGGGTAAATAAGATTCGGCCCGGCTGAACTTGTTTTTTTTGATATTTTGCACGATCTGGACCATATTGGGGAGAGATGTTGGGAGTATTGATACAACTCACTGTTCCAAACTTCAGCAAAGTCGGGTAATAAATTAAGTTCTTATAGACCTAAGACCCAAAATCGGCGGATCGGTCTATATGGCAGCTATATATAAATACATTCCGATCTGGATTAATTTTTGGTTCGGATATCAACGAACTTAACAAAACTCGCTATGCAAAATTTCAGCGAAATCGGGTAATAAATGCGCCTGTTATAGGCTAAAGACCCTTAATCGCCTGATCGGTCTATATGGTAGCTTTATCCAAATATAGTCCGATGTGGCCCATTCAAAAACTTAACCTGCAAAACGAGCATGTGCAAAATTTCAACAAAATATTTCAATTTTAAAAGACTGTAGAGTGATAACAACAGACGGACACACGGACATCATTAGGTTAGGTTGAAAAGAAGGGTAGATATTAATCCCCTATTATGGACATACACCTAAGCCAGTAGTCGGCATGTTGTGCGCTCTAAATACAAACAAGTAAATACGTGCTAAGTTCGGCGGGGTCGAATCTAGGGAACCCACCACCCATTTTAAAAAAAAAAAAAAAATTGTTGAAGGGCACAATTTTATTCTATATACCAAACCAGAAAAAATTAAAACTTTTAGAATCCGAACAAGGATGATCGAGAGACCGGTTTACATGGGAGCTATATCAGGTTATAGACTGATTTGGACCGTACTTGGCACAGTTGTTGAAAATCATTAGAAAACACTATGTGCAAAATTTTAGCCAAATCGGCAAAAGTTGCGGCTTCCAGGGGCTCAAGAAGTAAAATCGATTTCGAATGTAGACAGATTTCGACCGTACTTAACACAGTTATTGGAAGTCATAGGCGAACATAATGTGCAAAATTTCAGCCAAAACGGTCGAAAATTGTGGCTTCCGGGGCCCAAGAAGTCAAATCGGGAGATCGGTTAATATTAGTACTATATCAGGTTATAAACGGAATTGAACCGTGCTTGGCACAGTTAGTGGGAGTCATAACAGAACACCACATGCAAAATTTCAGTCAAATCAGAAAAAAATTTCGGCTTTCAAGGGCTCAAGAAGTCAAATCTGGAGATAGGTTTATATGGGAACTACATGCATATCTAAACCAATATGGCCCATTTGCCACCCTGCAAAATTTTTTCTGTTACTTTGTCATTTCGAAAGTTTTTAAAATTGTTTTACCCATCACCGAAGGGTGGGGTATATTTATTTTGTCATTCCGTTTGCAACACATCGAAATATTCATTTCCGACCCTATAAAGTATATATATTCTTGATCAGAGTAAAAATCTGTCTGTTGAAATCACGCTACAGTCTTTAAGAATAGGGATATTGAGGTGAAATTTTGCACAGATTCTCTTTTTTGTCCATAAGCAGGTTAAGTTTCAAGATGGGCTATATCGGACTATATCTTGATATAGCCCCCATAAAGACCGATCCGCCGACTAAGGGTCTTAGGCCCATAAAAGCCACATTTATTATCCAATTTTGCTGAAATTTGGTTCAGTGAGATATATAGAGCCCTACGACATCCTTCGTCAATTTGACCCACATCGGTCCAGATTCGGATATAGCTGTCATATAGACCGATCCGCCGATTTGGGGTCTTAGGCCAATAAAAGCCACATTTATTATCCGATTTTGCTGAAATTTATGACAATTTGGGTCAGATCGATCCAGATTTGTATAAAGCAGCCATATAGACCGATTTGGATATAGCTGCCATATAGACCGATCTCTCGATTTAAGGCCTTGGGCCCATAAAAGGCGCATTTACTGTCCGATTTTACCGAAATTTGGGACAGTGAGTTGTGTTGGGCCCTTCAACATTCTATTTTAATTTCGCTCAGATCGATCCAGATTTGGATATAGCTGCCATATCGACTGATCTTTCGATTTAAGGCATTGAGCCCATAAAAAGCGCATTTATTGTCCGATTTCGCCGAATTTGAGAAAGTGAAAAGCGTGGCTCTTCGACAACTTTTTTCAAATTGACCCAGATCAGTCCAGATTTGTATATAGCTGCCTGCCATATAGACCGATCTCTCGATTTAAAGTCTTTGCCCCATAAAAGGCACATTTATAATCCGTTTTCGCTGAAATTTGACACAGTGACTTATGTTAAGCTTTTCGACATCCGTGTTGTTTACGGTTCAGATCGGTCTATATTTGGATATGGCTACCAAAATGACCAATATTTTGTTCTACAAAATTGAACAATTACTTGTACTTATTAGGCCACTCAATATCCGTGTCAAATGTGGTCGAAATATTTCGATAAAGCGGCTATAGGGGCATAAATTATGCAGTTTTCACCGGCTTATGATGAAAGGTGGTTTACATATATATCCGAGGTGATGGGTATACAAAGTTCGGCCCGGCCAAACTTAACGCCTTTTTACTTGTTTGGAGATATATTGGGTTGCCCAAAAAGTAATTGCGGATTTTTCATATAGTCGGCGTTGACAAATTTTTTCACAGCTTGTGACTCTGTAATTGCATTCCTTCTTTTGTCAGTTATCTGCTGTTACTTTTAGCTTGCTTTAGAAAAAAAGTGTAAAAAGTATATTTGATTAAAGTTCATTCTAAGTTTTATTAAAAATGCATTTACTTTCTTTTAAAAAATCCGCAATTACTTTTTGGGCAACCCAATAATAAGAACATGTGGTAGAGCAAGAAATCAGAAATTCGAAGAGATTTCCACGTGATTGCAGTTGTAAACCTTTTTTTCCTTGCCCACTTATTTTTACTCCGTTGATGAAATAAATAAATTATTGATGTCAAATGATCTAGCGACAACCGTTAGTGTTATACAAAACTTATTCTCATAGATAAAAGTCTGTCGACTAATAATATTTTAACTCATTTCCTTGCTTAAGGTGGGTATTAAGTTCCTTTCATTGCAATCTTTTCATTGTAAAAAGATTTTTTTTTTTTTTTGAAGAAAATCAATAATTCCAAATGTAAATTTTAAAGTATTTTTAAAAATATTTTCAAGTCTACGGTGAAAGCCTACAGAACTAATAAATTTGCTATTGACTGATAGATTTTGATCCTAACTCAATATGAGCTCCGTATCAATTACCTTAAATACTGTATTGTGAAATTCCAAGGAAAAAATGGTTTCATTTGACTCGGCCCAAGAATGGAACTGTCTTAGAATAATTCCAGCGCGAGCTAGGATAGAGGTATACTAATGAAAAATTTGTACGGCGAAAACTAGCAAAAAAAAATATCCCGTGATATAAGGCCATGTTTTGGGGGAAATTGGCTTGTCGGAATTCGGCATTATTTTACATTCAAACATATCAACAACAAGTAAAAAGGCGTTAAGTTCGGCCGGGCCGAACTTTGGATACCCACCACTTCAGTTATATATGTAAAACTACTTTCGTCAAAATCCGGTGAAAAATGCATACCTTATGCCCTATAGCAGCTATATCGAAATATGTTCCGATTTGGACCAAATAATTATAAGTACAAGTCATTTTTCAATTGCGTATAACAAAATATTGGTCTTTTAAGTAGCTATATCTAAAATTAAACCGATTTGAACCATGTACTAAACGGATGTCGAAATTATTAGCATAAGTCACTGTGTAAAATTTAAGTGAAATCGGATTATAAATGCGCCTTTATGAGATCAAGACTATAAATCGGGATATCGGTCTATATGGCAGATCTGGATCAAATTTAACAAGTAACAAGTAAAAGCGTGCTAAGTTCGGCCGGGCCGAATCTTATATACCCTCCACCATGGATCGCATTTGTCGAGTTCTTTTCCCGTTATCTCTTCTTAGGCTAAAAAAGGATATAAGAAAAGATTTGCTCTGCTATTAGAGCGATATCAAGATATGGTCCGGTTCGGACCACAATTAAATTATATGTTGGAGACCTGTGTAAAATGTCAGCCAATTCGCATAAGAATTGCGCCCATTGGGGACTTAAGAAGTAAAATAAAGAGAACGATTTATGTGGGAGCTGTATCGGGCTATAGACAGATTCAGACCATAATAAACATGTTTGTTGATGGTCATGAGAGAATCCGTCGTACAAAATTTCAGGGATATCGGATAATAATTGCGACCTCTAGGGATCGAGAAGTCAAGATCCCAGATCGGTTTATATGGCAGCTATATCAGGCAATGGACCGATTTGAACCATACTTGGCACAGTTGATGGATGTCATAACGAAATACTTCGTGCAAAAATTCATTCAAATCGGATAAGAATTGTGCCCTCTAGAGGCTCAAGAAGTCAAGACCCAAGATCGGTTTATATGGCAGCTATATCAGGTTATGAACCGATTTGAACCATACGTGGTACAGTTGTTGGGTATCAAAACGAAACACGTCGTACAAAATTCCATTCCAATCGGATAAGAATTGCGCACTCTAGAGGCTCAAGAAGTCAAGACCCAAGATCGGTTTATATGGCAGCTATATCAGGTTATGGACCGATTTAAACCATACTCGGCACAGTTCTTGGATATCATAACAAAACACGTCGTGCAAAAATTAATTTCAATCGGATAAGAATTGCGCACTCTAGAGGCTCAAGAAGTCAAGACCCAAGATCGGTTTATATGACAGCTATATCAGGTTATGGACCGATTTGAACCATACTTGGCACATTTGTTGGATATCATAACAAAACACGTCGTGCAAAATTTCATTCCAATCGGATAAGAATTGCGCACTCTAGAGGCTCAAGAAGTCAAAACCCAAGATCGGTTTATATGGCAGCTATATCAGGTTATGAACCGATTTGAACCATACTTTGCACAGTTGTTGGATATAGCAACGAAACACGTCGTGCAAAATTTCATTCCAATCGGATAAGAATTGCGCACTCTAGAGGCTCAAGAAGTCAAGACCCTAGATCGGTTTATATGGCAGCTATATCAAAACATGGACCGATATGGCCCATTTACAATACCAACCGACCTACACTAATTAGAAGTATTTGTGCAAAATTTCAAGCGGCTAGCTTTACTCCTTCGGAAGTTAGCGTGCTTTCGACAGACAGACGGACGGACGGACGGACGGACGGACGGACGGACGGACGGACGGACGGACAGACGGACGGACATGGCTAGATCGACATAAAATTTCACGACGATCAAGAATATATATACTTTATAGGGTCTCAGACGAATATTTCGAGTAGTTACAATCAGAATGACGAAATTAGTATACCCCCCATCTTATGGTGGAGGGTATAAAAAGGCGTTAAGTTCGGCCGGGTCGAACTTTGGATACCCACCACCTCGGATATATATGTGAACCACCTTTCCTCAAAAACCAGTGCAAAATTCATACCTTATGCCCCATAGCAGCTATATCAATATATGTTCCGATTTGGACCCGATACTAATAAGTAAAAGTTATTGTTCAATTGTATATAACAAAATATTTGTCTTTTTTGTAGTTATATCTAAAAATTAACCGATCTTAACTATATACGACACGGATGTCGAAAAGCATAACATAAGTCAGTGTGTCAAATTTCAGTGCAATCGGATTATAAATGCGCCTTTTATGGGGCCAAGATTTTAAATCGAGAGATCGGTCTATATTTCATCTATATCCAAATCTGGACCGATTCGGGCCAAGTTGCAGAAAAATATCGAAGAGCCTAACACAACTCACTGCCCCAAATTTCAACAAAATCGGATAATAAATGTGGCTTTTATGGGCCTAAGACCCTGAATCGGCGGATCAGTCTATATGTGGGCTATAGTCCAATATAGCCCATCTTACCCTCCACCATAAGATGGGGGGTATACTAATTTCGTCATTCTGTTTGTAACTACTCGAAATATCCGTCTGAGACCCCATAAAGTATATATATTCTTGATCGTCGTGACATTTTACGTCGATCTAGCCATGTCCGTCCGTCTGTCCGTCTGTCGAAAGCACGCTAACTTCCGAAGGAGTAAAGCTAGCCGCTTGAAATTTTGCACAAATACTTCTTATTAGTGTAGGTCGGTTGGTATTGTAAATGGGCCATATCGGTCCATGTTTTGATATAGCTGCCATATAAACCGATCTTGGGTCTTGACTTCTTGAGCCTCTAGAGTGCGCAATTCTTAACCGATTGGAATGAAATTTTGCACGACGTGTTTTGTTATGATATCCAACAACTGCGCCAAGTATGATTCAAATCGGTTCATAACCTGATATAGCTGCCATATAAACCGATCTTGGGTCTTGACTTCTTGAGCCTCTAGCGTGCGGAATTCTTATCCGATCAGAATGAAATTTTGCACGTGTTTTTTTGTTATATCCAACAATTGTGCCAAGTATGGTTGAAATCGGTCCATAACCCGATATAGCTGCCATATAAACCGATCTTGGGTATTGACTTCTTGAGCCTCTAGAGTGCGCAATTCTTATCCGATTGGAATAAAATTTTGCACGACGTGTTTTGTTATTATATCCAATAACTGTGCCAAGTATGGTTCAAATCGGAACATAACCTGATATAGCTGCCATATAAACCGATCTTGGGTCTTGACTTCTTGAGCCTCTAGAGGGCGCAATTCTTATCCGATTGGAATGAAATTTCGTACGACGTGTTTTGTTATGATACCCAACAACTGTGCCAAGTATGGTTTAAATCGGTCCATAACCTGATGTAGCTGCCATATAAACCGATCTTGGGTCTTGACTTCTTGAGCCTCTAGAGGGCACAATTCTTATCCGATTTGAATGAATTTTTGCACGATGTATTTCGTTATGATATCTAACAACTGTGCCAAATATGGTTGAAATCGGTCCATAACCTGATATAGCTGTCATATAAACAGATCTGGGGATTTGACTTCTTGAGCTTTTAGAGGGCGCAATTCCTATCCGATTTGGCTGAAATTTTGCATGACGTATTTTATTTTTACTTTCAACAACTGTGTCAAATAAAGTACAAGTCGGTTCATAACCTGATATAGCTGCCATATAAACCGATCTGGGATCTGGGATCTTGACTTCTTGACCCTTAGAGGTCGCAATTATTATCCGATATGCCTGAAATTTTGTACGACGGATCCTCTCATGACCATCAACAAACGTGTTTATTATGGTCTGAATCGGTCTATAGCCCGATACAGATCCCATATAAATCGTTCTCTCAATTTTACTTTGTGAGCCCCAATGTTCGCAATTCTTATAAAGGGTGATTTTTTTGAGGTTAGGATTTTCATGCATTAGTATTTGACAGATCACGTGGGATTTCAGACATGGTGTCAAAGAGAAAGATGCTCAGTATGCTTTGACATTTCATCATGAATAGACTTACTAACGAGCAACGCTTGCAAATCATTGAATTTTATTACCAAAATCAGTGTTCGGTTCGAAATGTGTTCAAATTTTGACAAATTTTGTTCAGCGATGAGGCTCATTTCTGGTTGAATGGCTACGTAAATAAGCAAAATTGCCGCATTTGGAGTGAAGAGCAACCAGAAGCCGTTCAAGAACTGCCCATGCATCCCGAAAAATGCACTGTTTGGTGTGGTTTGTACGCTGGTGGAATCATTGGACCGTATTTTTTCAAAGATGCTGTTGGACGCAACGTTACGGTGAATGAACACATTTCGAACCGAACACTGATTTTGGTAATAAAATTCAATGATTTGCAAGCGTTGCTCGTTAGAAAGTCTATTCATGATGAAATGTCAAAGCATACTGAGCATCTTTCTCTTTGACACCATGTCTGAAATCCCACGTGATCTGTCAAATACTAATGCATGAAAATCCTAACCTCAAAAAAATCACCCTTTACGAATTGGCTGAAATTTTACACAGGTCTCCAACATATAATTTAATTGTGGTCCAAACCGGACCATATCTTGATATCGTTTTAATAGTAGAGCAACTCTTTTCTTATATCCTTTTTTGCCTAAGAAGAGATGCCGGGAAAAGAACTCGACAAATGCGATCCATGGTGGAGGGTATATAAGATTCGGCCCGGCCGAACTTAGCACGCTTTTACTTGTTTTGCCTAAGAATAGATGCCGGGAAAAGAACTCGACAAATGCGATCCATGGTGGAGGGTATATAAGATTCGGCCCGGCCGAACTTAGCACGCTTTTACTTGTTGGTGGTACTTTTGGGTTGGTTTTGGGCATGGGACGGCTCGCTAGGTACTTGTACCCAATTTCAAATATCATTTTCATATTCTACTCCCATATACTTTTCATTTGGGCCCCACATTTTCCAGATCGGTCCACTTTTGATTTTGGGCGCTACATTTGGGGCGGTTTCCTTGGTACTCGGACCCAATCTTTAATACCACATTCGTATTTAACTCCCAAATACCTTTCAGTTGAGTCCCGTTGCACCAATCGGTAAATATGTTCTGCTAGGGAGTTTTTGGGGGGGTGGCAGGACACTCAGACACCAAGGATTACATTTTTATGTCATATTTGAACTCTTCTTTTAAATACCTTTCATTTGATATCGATATTGCCCAATGCTATAAATTTGTCCTCTTGATTGGTATTTTTTGAGGTAGGGGATCCCCCGACTCTTATTGTGACATTTTTATACCAAGTGCGTGTTCTACTCTAAAATTTCTTTAATTTGATACCCATATTGTCCCAATCGATAAACATGTGCGTTCGGGTGGGTTTGTGGGGACCGTCCCCCAAGTCTTTTGACCCCAAAATTTTATACCAATTTCGTGTTTTTGGGGTATCATAAGGTGGTATACAGAATTTCGTTTTAATCGGTGCACCCATCTCCGAGATCTGACGTTTTTGAAAATGGTGGTAAAGGGGAGGGTCATTTTAGAGAGCTAAGTAGATACACAATGTTTGAATTAATAACACTTCGTGTCGGCCATACAAATCATGAAGACCATTAGTGTAAGCTTACTGATAACTACATACGAATGCAAATGCAATGCAAATTTGACCATGAACATTCCACTAGGAACCATATAACAACGTGGTAGCATCAGTGTCTTGTGTAACATAATTTTCGTCTGTCGTGAGGTGGTCTTTTTCTAAACTGCCTACTTAATCCAAGGTAGCATATGTTTGCCACTATTATTCCAACCCAATTTTCTTTATTTTCTTTATCTGATCGGTTGCTCAGGACGGTTTGGAAGTTAATACCATCCTCTTCACATACACTAATAGAAAAAAGACTGCTGGAAATAGCAAACACCGTCTGCTAACTATTAATAATGAATCTTGCAGCAGTAGTTCTGCAATTTCAGAGCAACAGGCCTACTGCTGGTTTGTTCAAAGAAATGAAATGAAAGAGACAATTTTTGGAAAGATAATGAGAAAAAAATTGGGTTTAGTCGCACACCCACACTGATGTTATCTTATTGTTGTTGTTTATTGTATATGCTGTTTGTAAACGATTTTTGAGCACAGACATATGTGCGCTGCTTGGCATTTCCCAGTTAAAAATACCTTTGCACCTTTGTTGATCTACTTTACTGACCAGGAGAGATGGATTGTAGTTTTGATAAAAGGCAAAAATCAAAAAACCAAACAAAAGGGTTTCCTCGCAAAAACGGAGAGTAAACAAGTAAAAAGGCATTAAGTTCGACCGAGCCGAACTTTGAACACCCACCACCTCGGGTATATACGTAACCCACCTCTCGTCATAATCCGGTGAAAAATGCATAATTTATGCCCCCAAAATTGATTGGCCGAATTCGGCACGGACGCTGATTTGTCTAATAAGTAAAAGTCATTGTTCAATTTTGTAAAACAAAATATTGGTCTTTTTGGTAGCTATTTGCAAATATGGACCGATCCGAACCATATACGGGTGTCGAATAGCCTAACATAGGTCACTGTGTCAAATTTCAGCGAAATATTGTAGGATTATAAATGCGCCTTTTATGGGGCAAAGACTATCAATCGAGAGATCGGTCTATATGGCAGCTATATCCAAATCGGAACCGAACTGGGCCAAATCAAAGGGCCTAACACAACTCACTAACCCAAATAAATGCGTCTTTTATAGGCCCAAGACCGTAAATCTAGAGATCGCTCTATATGGCAGCTATATTCAAATCTGGACCGATCTGAGCCAAATAGAAGAAGAATGCCGGAGGCCCTAGCACAACTCACTGTCTCAAATATCGGCAACATCGGACAATTAATGCGCATTTTATGGATTCAAAACCTTAAATCGATAAATCGGTTTATATGGCAGCGATATTTAATTCTGGACCGATCTGAAAAAGGGCCTAACACAGCTCACTGTCCCAAATTTCGGCGACATCGGACAATAAATGCGCCTTTTACAGGCCCAAAACCTTAAATCGAGAGATCGGTCTATATGGCAGCTACATCCAAACCTGAACCGATCTGGACCTAATTGCGGAAAGATCTCGAAGGGTCCAATACGATTCTTTGACCCAAATTTTGGCGAAATCGGACAAGAAATGCACTTTTTATGGGCCCAAGAGCTTAAATCGAGAGATCGATCTATATGGCAGCTATATCCAAATCAAAACCAATCTGGGCTTAATTTAAGAAGGATATGGAAGGGCCTAACACAACCCACTGGTAAGGTATTCGAGAGTAGAGTGCGAATATGATGCTCGAATATTAAAATTTGGGTGTAATTACCAATGGGGCCGCCCCAAAATCAAAACCGTCCCAAGGGGGCATATTGGACTATCATGAAAGGTCTATGTCAGTAGAGTTCGAATCTAATGTTGACATAAGGATTTAAGTATCTCGGTCACGTCCTGTCGTCCTGCTTTTCAGCAGGGCATAAAGATCGCGACAATAAAGGACTGAAATAAATGGTCTTTCGGGTCTTAGCGTCAGTGGGTGCGACCATCTCCTCCCAATAAAAACAACACGAAACTGTCATGTAGGACGACAGTGAATATATTGTACTCAAATGAAAGGATGTGTCGTACTCAAAATAAGGATTTAAAAAAAATATATGAACGCCGATCAGGAAAGAGTAGAGGACACCTTTTACTCTCAAATTAGGATAGACACAGGAGGACCCGTGGATCTTTAAAAATGTGATATCCCAAGTGTTAGCTTTGAAATATGGTTTTGAATGTATTGTAGATAACCAATACAAAAAAATTAATTAGTGTGGATTTGAACGATACCCCCAGCCCTGCAAATCTTGATAACCACCTTCAAATTGCTTGACATTATGTGACTCAAACAAAATCGAATTCTAGCACGATGCTGATGTTATTTTGGGGTCCGTCCCTAAACTACCTTCAAACCGATCGTGTTTGCCTACTATGGAAATAAATAATAAGTATTTGATAGTCGAAAACGAATTTGATATCCAATTTTTAGGTCAAGTATTTGGAGATCGTCTCACTTCATAAACTCCCCTAAGCCAATGGCGCTCAAATAAAAGAAATTAGAGAGTAAAGCACGATGCTGATATTTTTTCAGAGATAAGTGCGTGGGTGGCCGCCCCAACATACATACCCTTCAATTTGGTCATATTTGTAAATTATGGAAAAAAGGGGCTCAAATATGATATCTGTTTTATACCCTCTCTCTATACCCTATTTCCAAAAACACCAGAACTCGGACTTTTTCCTGAAAGTGCCAGTATAGGCCACATATAAAATAAGAGAGTGAAAAAAGCTATCTTCTCATTCTATATATACAAAAATTAATTTGTATTTGTATGTTTGTTTGTGGGTTTGTAAATTTGTTTTTTCCGTATAGACTCAAAAACGGCTGAACCGATTTATTTGAAATTTTCACAGATTGAAATTTTCACAGTGGTCCGAAAGGAGCAATAGGCTATATAATTTTTTGATAACGCAAGGGGGCCGGACTCTTCCCCTTACTCCAAAAGTAACACCCAAAAATAAAAGTGCACCGATCGTGGCAATATGAGACTTAAATTAAAGGTATTCAAGAGTAGAGAATGAATTTCATATTAAAAATTGGGTGTAAGTAATTGGGGGGCCCCGACTCCAAAACCTCCCAAACTGGGTTTATTGGCGATAATGACAATATGGGGATCGAGTGAAAGGTATTCGGGAATAGATTATGAATATGGTCAGGAAGAACCTACACCTCCTTCCTGACCATATAAATAATTTGTTGACATTGGACGGGGCGGACCCTTCCCCTTTACCCCAAAAACGCTACCCGAAATCACAAATTAACAGATAGGGACAATATGAGTATCAAATGAAAGACATTGGAGAATTGAATACGAATATGGTTCAAAGTGTTGCCCAACCCCAAAAACTGCTCCAAACAGACATATTGGACGTACATATCAATATAGCACTCAAATGAAAGGTATTCAGGAGAAGACTACAACTTTGACATACAAAATGAGGCCCAAGTAAATGATGGTCGCCCCATTCCCGATAAGCCCCCCAAATGGTATTATTACTCGATAATGGCTTGGTGAAACTCAAATGAAAGACATTTGAGAGCAGATTCAAATTTGACATTAAACTTTGTGTCCACGAATCTAGGTGGTGCTCTACCGCTTTAAATCGCCTCGAAAAGGTTATTTGACCCATTAAAATGTTGGCCGTCATAGCCCCAAAATGATGACGTTCAGAGTGATAGCAAGAGTTGCAAACCTTGACGTTAAGGTTGACACCATTTTTAGCTCATCGATATACAAGACCAAACGACGTGCTGCTGGACAACACTTTTTTGTTCGAAAGTTTTACATGGTTTAATGGTAAAAACAAATTAGTTATTTACCACAGAAAATCGTTTTTTGATTTAAAAAAGACTAAATGATGACTATAAATAGGTAGTCATTTAGTCATGTATAGACAACCACCATGTGATGATCCACTCCAAGCGAGTAGCACTAACATTTACATTGGAGCCAACTACTGGCTATATTCAGATGACCCAATTGGATTTAGTTGATCAAATTGAAAGCAGCCAGTAGGTGGCGCTAATTTGGAGAAGCCAACATGAACAAAGAGAGGGCAGAGTGTTTTGAATAAAGAACTAGTAAAAGCGTGCTAAATTCGGCCGGGCCGAATCTTATATACCCTCCACCATGGATCGCATTTGTCGAGTTCTTTTCCCGGCATCTCTTCTTAGGCAAAAACAAGTAAAAAGGCGTTAAGTTCGGCCGGGCCAAACATAGGATACCCACCACCTCGGGAATATACGTAAACCACTTTTCATCAAAATCAGGTGAAAATTGTATACCTGAATTTCGGCGACATCGGATAATAAATGCACCTTTTATGGGCCCAAAACCTTAAAAAGAGAGATCGGTCTATATGACAGCTATATCAAAATCTTAACCGATCTGTGCCATATTGCAGGATTATGTCGAGGGGCCTAACTTAACTCACTGTTCCAAATTTCGGCGACATCGGACAGTAAATGAGCATTTTATGGGCCCAAAACCTGAAATCGAGAGATCGGTCTATATGGCAGCTATATCCAAATCTGAACCGATCTGCACCAAATTGACGAAGAATGTCGAAGGGCCTAACACAACTCACTGTCCCAAAATTCAGCTAAATCGGAGAGTAAATGTGGATTTTATGGGCCCAAGACTTTAATTCTGAGGATCGGTCTATGTGGCAGCTATATCCAAATCTGGACCGATCTGGGCCAAATTGACGAAGGATGTCGAAGGGCCTAACGCAACTCACTGTCCCGAATTTCATCAAAATCGGATAATAAATGTGGCTTTTATGGGCCTAAGACCCTAAATCGGAGGATCCTTCTATATGGCAGCTATATCCAAATCTGGACCGATCAGAGCCAAATTGACGAAGGGTGTCGAGGGGCCTAACACAACTCACTGTCCCAAAATTCAACAAAATCGGAGAGTAAATGTGGATTTTATGGGCCTAAGACCCTAAATCGGAGGATCGGTCTATATGGCAGCTATATCCAAATCTGGACCGATCTGAACCAAATTGACGAAGGATATTGAAGGCCCTAACACAACTCACTGTCTCGAATTTCATCAAAATCGGATAATAAATGTGACTTTTATGGGCCTAAGACCATAAATCGGAGGATCGGTCTTTATGGCAGCTATATCCAAATCAAAACCGATCTGAACCAAATTGACGAAGGATGTCGAAGGGTCTAACTTAACTCACTGTCCCAAATTTTAGCAAAATCGGATAATAAATGTGGGTTTTTTGGGCCTAAGACCCTAAATCGGCGGATCGGTCTATATGGGGGCTATATGAAGATATAGTCCGATATTGTCCATCTTCGAACTTATGGACGAAAAAAGAACCTGTGCAAAGTTTTAGCTCAATATCTCTATTTTTAAAGACTGTAGCGTGATTTCAACAGACAGACGGACAGACGGACGGACATGTCTAGATCGTCTTAGATTTTTACGCTGATCAAGAATATATATACTTAATAGGGCCGGAAATGGATATTTCGATGTGTTGCAAACGGAATGACAAAATGAATATACCCCCATCCTTCGGTGGTGGGTATAAAAAGGATATAAGAAAAGATTTGCTTTGCTATTAGAGCGATATCAAGATATGGTCCGGTTTGGACCACAATTAAATTATATGTTGGAGACCTGTGTAAAATGTCAGCCAATTCGAATAAGAATTGCGCTCTTTGTGAGCTCAAAAAGTAAAATAGAGAGATCGATTTATATGGGAGCTGTATCGGGCTATGGACCGGTTCAGACCTTAATAAACACGAATGTTGATGGTCATGAGAGAATCCGTCGTACAAAATTTCAGTCAAATCGGATAATAATCGCGACCTCTAGAGGCTCAAGAAGTCAAGATCCCAGATCGGTTTATATGGCAGCTATATCAGATTATGGACCGATTTGAACCATACTTGGCACAGTTGTTGGATATAATAACGAAACACGTCGTGCAAAATTTCATTCCAATCGGATAATAATTGCGCACTCTAGAGGCTCAAGAAATCAAGACCAGTGCTCGGTTTATATGGCAGCTATATCAGGTTATAAACCGATTTCAACCATACTTGGGACAGTTGTTGGATATCATAACAAAACACGCCGTGCAAAATTTCATCCCAATCGGATAAGAATTGCGCACTCTAGAGGCTCAAGAAGTCAAGATCCCAGATCGGTTTATATGGCAGCTATATCAGGTTATAAACCGACTTGTACTTTATTTGACATAGTTGTTGAAAGTAACAATAAAAAACGTATTGCAAAATTTCAGCCAAATCGGATAGGAATTGCGCCCACTAGAAGCTCAAGAAAACAAGACCCCAGATCGGTTTATATGGCAGCTATATCAGGTTATAAACCGATTTGAACCATACTTAGCAAAGTTGTTGGATATCATATCAAAACACGGCGGGCAAAGTTTCATTCCAATCGGATAAGAATTGCGCACTCTAGAGGCTCAAGAAGTCAAGACCCAAGATCGGTTTATATGGCAGCTATATCAAAACATGGACCGATATGGCCCATTTACAATACCAACCGACCTACACTAATAAGAAGTATTTGTGCAAAATTTCAAGCGGCTAGCTTTACTCCTTCGGAAGTTAGCGTGCTTTCGACAGACAGACGGACGGACGGACGGACATGGCTAGATCAACATAAAATTTCACGACGATCAAGAATATGTATACTTTATGGGGTCTCAGACGAATATTTCGAGTAGTTACAATCAGAATGACGAAATTAGTATACCCCCCATCTTATGGTGGAGGGTTTAAAAATAGAATGTAGGAATTTCTTGGCGGAACTTGCCGTAACTTTTCCACCCAAGACGGTGCTAAAGGTAGTATAAGTGCTAATGTTTGGCATAGACAAAAATAGAAAAAAATACAAAAAATTTCTAAAGAAAAATAAAGTTTAGAAAAAATTTCAGTAACTTAAAAACAAAAATTTGGTATCAAAATCTAGAGTGGGGTGAGTAGGAGGGCCGCCTATCCCCAAAACCCGTCAAACGGATTTATAGACCAATCACCACAATATGGGAATCAAATTAAAGGTATTTGAGAGTAGAAAATAAATCTGATATTCAATTGTGGGATAAAGTGTTTCGTGGGTCACACCACCCCCAAAAAACCTCTCAAATCGAAAACATTTACCAACCATGGCAATACAGATTTTTAGTGAAAGGTCTTTGGGAGTATAGCACGAAATTGACCTTGCATTTTCAAAAACGCCAGATCTCGGAGATGGGTGCACGAACTTGGCATAAAAATGTCACCCTTAATACCAGAGGATCCCCCACCCCCAACATAGGTATCAAATGAAAGATCTTTAAAATAGAATACAAATCTGACATAAAAATGGACTCCTTGGTGTCTGAGGGGTCTGCCCATACCCCATATCCCACCAGGAGGCCCCTTATCATTGAGCTTAAACTTGAATCGGACCGCACTCATTGATATGTGAGAAGTTTACCCCTGTTCCTTAGTGGAATATACATGGGCAAAATTTGCATAGGGCCCATAAAATGCTCATTTATTGTCCGATGTCGCCGAAATATGGAACAGGGAGATTGGTCAGGCTCTTCGACGTCCTTCTTAAATTTTGCCCAGATCGGTACAGATTTGAATATAGCTCCCATATAGACCGATCTCTGGATTTAAGGTTTAGGGTCCATAAAAGAGGAATTTATTGTCCGATTTCGCCGAAATTTGGGACAGTGCTTTGTGTTAGGCTCTTCGACATGTTTATGCAACTTGGCCCAAATCGGTCCAGATTTGGATATAGCTGCCATGTAGACCGATATCTTGATTTAAAGTCTTGGCCCCATAAAAGGCGTATATATAATGCGATTTCACTGAAATTTGACACAGTGACTTATGTTCGGCTTTTCGACATCCGTGTCGTATATAGTTCAGATCGGTATGAGGTATATGAGTATAAGGTATGAAATTTTCACCGAATTTTGATGAAAGGTGGTTTACATATATACCCGAGGTGGTGGGCATCCAAAGTTCGGCCCGGCCGAACTTAACGCCTTTTTACTTGTTCATCACTAAAAACATTAATTAGATGAGTCATCAGTCGTATAGTCCTGACTTGGCAGCGAATGACTTCTTTTTATTGCCGTACGTTAAAAATAAAATTTTCGACATCTGAAAAAGCGGTTGATGCGTTCAGAATACATGTTTTGGAGACGCCTCAATCGGAGTGGCAAAGGTGTTTCGACAATTGGTTGAAGCGCATGCAAAAGCGTATAGATTTTAATGGGAATATTTTGAAAAACAATTAAGCGATTTTCGATGATTAATATTTATTTTTGTTCTCTAATCCCGAAAAATAAAAGGCAAGCCTCGTATCTTTCGATTGATGCCAATTTCATTAAAATCCATCCAGCCGTTTGGCCATAATATGTACCACGAAATCGCCTTTATAAAACCCATGGCTGTTAATAATATATATTAACAATCCTTGGGCTCCGTTTCCCTATTTTCGGTAGGATAACACTCAAACCTCCCGCCATTTAGTCGGAATTCAGCGGGGCAAAACGTTGCTTCTACAAATCACCTCAAGGAGTCGTATAGCACACGGCCATACCATTCCGGGATTGCTGTAAAAGGAAGCAAGCTATCCTTAGGCTTGACAACTTATGTAAGGCTAGCAAAACTCCAAGGGCCTGACAAGAGGCAAGGGTAGTTTTTTTAATCATCTTTTGCAGGACGAATTGAACAAGAACAAGAGACCTATAGACAGTTAGCCCTACATTTTTCCAACAAATGCATAGAAAATATAGAGGACATCAAAACATATGAGATTTCACTTTATCAGTTGCCCGAAAACAACTAGAGTGGTTGTTATTGTAGCCACACGTTTCAAATATGTATATTGATTCTTCTTCAGTCTTTCTAGTCCACTCTTTTCACTGAAATCATACTGACCCGACAATTATTCCTTGATCCAGCTCTAAAAATCTGACTGCTTCAACTGGTCCATAGTGTTTCTGCAGTCAGATTTGTTTGTTTTACTAGGCTCCTAAATAAGTGGGTGCCATAGGATGTAGTGCCACACTCGGGGCAGAAAGTATCGTCTACACTAAAAAAAATCGTTTCATAATTTTAAAGATTCGATTCAAAGATTAGCTTTTTAAGGAAACATTCCCTTTGGTGAAAAGTATTTTCCTTCATATTAAGGACTTTTTATTTTAAACGGTAGGTTAATAAATCCCTAACTTTGTATCTTGTTGTTAAAGACAAAAATCTAAAATGAAGGTTAAAATATCGTTGAAGGTTGGGAAACTGACCTTGGGACAAGACAATAGTGACCCGTAGTTTAAATGCAAAATAGCCTTACAAATAGGACCGTCTAGGAATGTTTATATTTTTATACCCACCACCACCACGGATGGGGGTATATTCATTTTGTCATTCCGTTTGCAACACATCGAAATATCCATTTCCGACCCTATAAAGTATATATATTCTTGATCAGCGTATAAATTTAAGACGATCTAGATATGTCCGTCCGTCTGTCCGTCTATCTGTTGAAATCACGCTACAGTCTTCAAAAATAGAGATATTGAGTTAAAACTTTGCACAGATTCTTTTTTTATCACTAAGCAGGTAAAGTTCGAAGATGGGCTATATCAGACTATATCTTGATATAGCCCCCATATATACCGATCCGCCGATTTAGGGTCTTAGGCCCATAAAAGCCACATTTATTATCCGATTTTGCTGAATTTTGGAACAGTGAGTTATGTTAGGCCCTTCAACATCCTCCGTCAATTTGGCCCAGATCGGTCCAGATTTGGATATAGCTGCCATATAGACTGATCCTCCGATTTAGGGTCTCAGGCCCATAAGAGCCACATTTATTATCCGATTATGCTGAAATTTGGGACAAAGAGTTTTCTTAGGCCTTTTGACATCCTCCGTCAATATGGCTCAGATCGGTTCAGATTTCGATATAGCTGCCATATAGACCGATCGTCCAATTTAGGGTCTTAGGCCCCTAAAAGCCACATTTATTATCCGATTTTGCTGAAATTTGGGACAGTGAGTTGTCTTAGGCCCTTCGACATCTTTTGTTAATTTGGCTCAGATCGGTCCAGATTTGGATATAGCTGCCATATTGACCGATCCTCTGATTTACGGTTTTAGGCCCATAAAAGCCACATTTGTTATCCGATTTAGTTGAAATTTGGGGCAGTGAATTGTGTTAGGCTCTTCAGCATCCTCCGTCAATTTAGCCCAGATCGGTCCAGATTTGGATATAGCTGCCATTAAGACCGATCGTCCAATTTCTTAGGCCCATAAAAGCCACATTTATTATCCGATTTTGCTGGAATTTGGGACAGTACATTGCCTTTGGCCCCTCGACATTCTCCGTCAATGTAGCTCAGATCGGTTCAGATTTGGACATAGCTGTCATATAGACCGATCCTCCGATTTAGGGTCTTAGACCCATAAAAGCCACATTTATTATCCGATTTTTCTGAAAATTGGGACTGTGAATTCGGCTCAGATCGGTCCAGATTTAGATATAGCTGCCATATAGACCGATCCTCCAATTTAGGGTCTTAGGCCCATAAAAGCCACATTTATTATCTGATTCTACTGAAATTTGGGACAGTATGTTGCCATAGGCCCTCCGACGTCCTCCATCAATTTGGCACAGATCGGTTCAGATTTGAATATAGCTACCATATTGACCGATCCTCCGATTTAGGGTTTTAGGCCCATAAAAGCCACATTTGTTATCCGATTTAGCTGAAATTTGGGACTGTGAGTCAAGTAAGCCCCTTGACATAATTCTGCATTATCGCACAGATCGGTCCAGATTTGGATATAGCTGCCATATAGACCGATCTCCCTGTTTTAGGTTTTGGGGCCATAAAAAGCGCATTTATTGTCCAATGTTGCTAACATTTGGGACAAAGAGTTAAGTTAAGTTCTTCCACATATATCTGCAATTTGGTCTAGATCGATCAAGATTTGCATATAGCTGCCATATAGACCGATCGTCCAATTTCTTAGGCCCATAAAAGCCACATTTATTATCCGATTTTGCTGAAATTTGGGGCAGTGAGTTGTGTTAGGCCCTTCAGCATCCTTTGCCAATTTGGCCCAGATCGGTTCAGATTTGGATATAGCTGCCATATAGACCGACCCTCCGATTTATGGTCTTAGGCCCATAAAAGCCACATTTGTTATCCAATTTAGCTGAAATTTTGGGCAGTGAGTTGTGTTAGACCCTTCAGCATCCTTCGTCAATTTGGTCCAGATCGGTACAGATTTGGATATAGCTGCCATATAGATCGATCCTCCGATCAAAGGTCTTAGGCCCATAAAAGCCACATATATTATCCGATTTTGCTGAAATTTGGGACTGTGAGTCAAGTTAAGCCCCTTGACATACTTCTGCATTATCGCACAGATCGGTCCAGATTTGGATATAGCTGCCATATAGACCGATCTCTCGGTTTTAGGTTTTGGGGCCATAAAAAGCGCATTTATTGTCCAATGTTGCTAACACTTGGGACAAAGAGTTAAGTTAAGCCCCTCCACATATATCTGCAATTTGGTCTAGATCGATCAAGATTTGCATATAGCTGCCATATAGACGAATCTCTCGATTTAAAGTTTTGGCCCAATAAAAGGCGCATTTTTAATCCGTTTGCACTGAAATTTGACACACTGACTTATGTTATGCTTTTCGACATCCGTGTTGTATATAGTTCAGATCGGTTTATTTTTTGATATAACTACTAAAAGGTCCAATATTTTGTTATATACAATTGAACAATGACTTTTACTTATTAGTATTTGGTCCAAGTCGGAACATATGTTGATATAGCTGCTATGGGGCGTAAGGTGTCAGTTTTGCACCGGATTTTGACAAAAGGTGGTTTACATATATACCCGAGGTGGTGGGTACCCAAAGTTCGGCCCGGCCGAACTTAACGCCTTTTTACTTGTTTGGGGTTAATATGCTATATGCTTTTTGAAAAGATAATAATTGGATATTCATCTTTGAAGTAAAATAAGAATCAATCAGCGATCAAAATTTTAAACGGATGGTCATGCCCATTAGTAAATAGGAAATTAAATTTAAAAAGTAAAAAGGCGTTAAGTTCGACCGAGCCGGGTACTTGGACCAGTTGATACCCATATTGTCCTTATCGGTCCACTTTAGATTTTGTATGGTGTTTTTGGGGTAACAGTGGAAGGTCCCCTTCAGTTATCAATAAATTATAAAGCCTATTCATAATTCCTGACCATATTCGTAATCTACTCTCAAATACCTTTCATTTGAGTCCCATATTGTCATGATCGTCAAATAAACCAATTTTAAGGGGTTTTGGGGCTGGGGCGGCCCTCAGGTACTTGGACCCAACTTTTATTATGAATTTCGTACTTTCTTCTTGAATACCTTTCATAAGAATCCCATATTGTGCCGATCGGTCCACTTTTATTTTTGCGTAGCACTTTTCGAGTATGGGGGAGGATCCGCTCCCCTACCGATATCAAAACAAGTAAAAAGGATACCCACCACCTCGGGAATATACGTAAACCACTTTTATCAAAATCCGGTGAAAATTGTATACCTGAATTTCGGCGACATCAGATAATAAATGCACCTTTTATGGGCCCAAAACCTTAAAAAGAGAGATCGGTCTATATGACAGCTATATCAAAATCTTAACCGATCTGTGCCATATTGCAGGATTATGTCGAAGGGCTTAACTTAACTCACTGTTCCAAATTTCGGCGACATCGGACAGTAAATGAGCATTTTATGGGCCCAAAACCTGAAACCTGAAAACCGGTCTATATGGCAGCTATATCCAAATCTGAACCGATCTGCACCAAATTGACGAAGAATGTCGAAGGGCCTAACACAACTCACTGTCCCAAAATTCAACAAAATCGGAGAGTAAATGTGGATTTTATATGCCTAAGACCCTAAATCAGAGGATCGGTCTATATGGCAGCTATATCCAAATCTGGACCGATCTGAACCAAATTGACGAAGGATATTGAAGGCCCTAACACAACTCACTGTCCCGAATTTCATCAAAATCGGATAATTAATGTGACTTTTATGGGCCTAAGACCCTAAATCGGAGGATCGGTCTATATGGCAGCTATATCCAAATCAAAACCGATCTGAACCAAATTGACGAAGGATGTCGAAGGGTCTAACTTAACTCACTGTCCCAAATTTCAGCAAAATCGGATAATAAATGTGGCTTTTTTGGGCCTAAGACCCTAAATCGGCGGATCGGTCTATATGGGGGCTATATGAAGATATAGTCCGATATTGCCCATCTTCGAACTTAACCTGCTTATGGACGAAAAAAGAACCTGTGCAAAGTTTTAGCTCAATATCTCTATTTTTAAAGACTGTAGCGTGATTTCAACAGACAGACGGACGGACATGTCTAGATCGTCTTAGATTTTTACGCTGATCAAGAATATATATACTTTATAGGGTCGGAAATGGATATTTCGATGTGTTGCAAACGGAATGACAAACTGAATATACCCCCATCCTTCGGTGGTGGGTATAAAAATATATAGCCTATGTTTCCTTCCAGACCAACCTTCACAATCTGTGGAAATTTCAAGGTAATCGGTTCAGACGTTTTCATACCCTCCACCATAAGATGGGGGGTATACTAACTTCGTCATTCTGATTGTAACTACTCGAAATATTCGTCTGAGACCCCATAAAGTATATATATTCTTGATCGTCGTGAAATTTTATGTCGATCTATCCATGTCCGTCCGTCCGTCCGTCTGTCGAAAGCACGCTAACTTCCGAAGGAGTAAAGCTAGCCGCTTGGTATTGGTCGGTTGGTATTGTAAATGGGCCATTACGGCCATATCGGTCCATGTTTTGATATAGCTGCCATATAAACCGATCTTGGGTCTGGACTTCTTGAGCCTCTAGAGTGCGCAGTTCTTATCCGATTGGGATGAAATTTTGCACGACGTGTTTCGTTATTATATCCAACAACTGTGTCAAGTATGGTTCAAATCGGTCCATAAGCTGATATAGCTGCCATATAAACCGATCTGGGGTCTTGACTTCTTGAGCCTCCAGAATGCGCAATTCTTATCCGATTGGAATGAAATTTTGCGCGACGTGTTTTGTTATGATATCCAACAACTGTGCCAGGTATGGTTCAAATCGGTCCTTAACCTGATATAGCTGCCATATAAACCGAGCACTGGTCTTGATTTCTTGAACCTCTAGAGTGCGCAATTCTTATCCGATTTGAATGAATTTTTGCACGAAGTTTTTTGTTATGATATCCAAAAACTGTGCCAAGTACGGTTCAAATCGGTTAATAACCTGATATAGCTGCCATATAAACTGATCTTGGGTCTTGACTTCTTGAGCCTCTAGAGGGCGCAATTCTTATCCAATTTGAATGAATTTTGGCACGTAGTATTTTGTTATGATATCCAACAACTGTGCCAAATATGGTTCAAATTGGTTCATAACCTGATATAGCTGTCATATAAACAGATCTGGGGACTTGACTTCTTGAGCTTCTAGAGGGCGCAATTCCTATCCGATTTGGCTGAAATTTCGCAAGACATATTTTATTGTTACTTTCAACAACTATGTCAAATAAAGTACAAGTCGGTTCATAACCTGATTTAGCTGCCATATCAACCGATCTGGGATGTTGACTTCGTGAGCCTCTAGAGGTCGCAATTACTATCCGATTTGCCTGAAATTTTATACGACGTATTCTTTCATGGCCATTAACATACGTGTTTATTATGGTCTGAATCGGTCTATAGCCCGATACAGATCCCATATAAATCGATCTCTCTATTTTACTTCTTGAGCCCACAAAGAGCGCAATTCTTATTCGAATTGGCTGACATTTTACACAGGTCTTCAACATAAATATAATTTAATTGTGGTCCAAACCGGACCATATCTTAATATCGCTCTAATAGCAGAGCAAATCTTTTCTTATATCCTGTTTTTTGCCTAAGAAGAGATGCCGGGATAAGAACTCGACAAATGCGATCCATGGTGGAGGGTATATAAGATTCGGCCCGGCCGAACTTAGCACGCTTTTACTTGTTGAGTCTATTTTTGTTTTTTTGGTAAAAATCTATTCAGATTTAGATATAGCTCCCATGTATATGTATCGCCTGAGTTGCACTTAAATGGCCGTAGTAGCTACAATTTTCAACCGATCTGCACAAAATTTGGCACTGACTGTTTTATTACTGATTTCAACATATTTGCAAAATTTCAAAATCGTTGCAGACTTAGAAATAGGTCCCATATATATGTATCGCCCGGTTTGCACTTAAATGGCCGTAGTAGCTAAAATTTTCAACCGATCAAAATTTGGCACCGATTGTTTTGCAACTGACGTTAATATATCTGAAAGATTTCACCAAAATCGGTTCAGATTTGGATATAGCTCCAATATATATGTATCGCCCGATTTACACTTATAAGGGTGTAATAAACACAATTTGTAACCGATCTGCACAAAATTTGGCACGGATTGTTTTGTTATTGATCTTAACAAATTTGCGAGATTTCATCAAAATCGGTTCAAATTAGGATGTAGCACCCATACATATTTTTCGCAGCATTTGTACTATATGGCCGTATTTCAAACGATCTGTTTAAAAGTCGGTTCAGATTTAGATATAGCTCCCATATACATATATATTTATATATTGCCCGAATTTGTAATTGTGGGGTAGGTGTAGGGTATTATATAGTCGGCTCCGCCCGACTTTTGCCTTTCCTTACTGGTTTTCATTATTGTAACCTTGAACGATACGAGTTCAGTCTTTTACACCATACGGATTTCAGTTGAGCTAAAGCATATCTTGTCCTCCTGGGCAGGTCTATAGGGTCATCTGCATGGATGGTGGGCGCCGAGGTTAGCATGTTCGCCTATGAAGCTAGTTGGAATCCTGTCGAGAACATCAGTAAAAAAAGGTAATCGGTTATCCCCTCGTTATGCTGGCGACATTTGTGTAGCACTGCGGCACGCCGTTAGGACTCGGCTATAAAAAGGAGATCGCTTATCATTGAGCTTAAACTTCAATCGGACAAGACTCAATGATATGTGAGATGTTTGGCCCTGTTCCTGAAAGGAGTGTTCATAGGCACATTATTAAATATACAGAAATTCTTCATCTTATTTCTGGGAGAGGGCGGCTAAACTGGTGAGTCGGAAGTCCGATTGGTTCTCTCGATGGCAACCGAGGCGAAACTGTTTAGATGGAAGTTCACAGTGGGTCATACCTTATAAATCGTAGTCTCCTTGTGTAGATGGTCGATGCTCGCCATATGTGACATCTTTTGATTGTCCTGAGTGCGGCGTTCTGATTGACTTGTAGGTTTTGCCAGTTTGTTTCGTATACCCCCCGGCGGTACATACCAGAGCCACCTAGTTTATTGGCGGTCCTCAAAAGGGTTTCCTTGACCATTCCTCAGGTCTGCTGGCAAAAATTGAAGTAGCATCCAGGTAGTGAATAATGTTGCTGATTTGGTGGGGGAGATTTTTAGGTTACGGCACCTCTTCGTCGAGTTCGGGATACCAGACTTAATGATACCATTGAACAGAATGGTGTCGTCGACCGTGTCAAATGCGTTTGACGAAATCCACGAGAAGAGTACGATCATTAGGCCTTTACACATTCAGACCGAGGCTGATTTGTGTGGGGATAACTGTGAGTGCATTTGTAATGCTATGCATTTTACGGAATTCGTGCTAATGGTTGCTAGGATCAGAGACGAGCACAGGCCAGGTAGGAGCAGCGCCTAAAGTGTCTTTGCGACCAGACAACAGAGAGGTATTGCCTTAGAATAGGGACCTCTGCCTTAGAATAGATCTCTGCTGGACCACTGCACCTACCTTCCATATGTCTGGAATCATCAGGGTAGAGATGGACAGATTTAAGAAATTCGTCTGGTATTTTATTTTCACTTCTTCCAATTGCTCGAGGATCAGCATCGAGCTCTTCTTATGATCTCGGCAACATCTTCTGTACTGAATAGTATTAGGGAGATAAGGATTCAAGGCAATTTGACTAATTGACCGCCAGGAACCTTTTTTTCGAAATAACGTAATGGCTTTTTTACCTATCTAAATAACTTTCCATCCAACATGGGGACAATATTTTTTTTAAACTAAATATTTGCTTTTCCACATTCAAAGTTTTTCATATGTTAAATTTCATCATTGCTTTAAAACTTACAACACCCTCTGGAAATATGAAACCACTGTAACAAAAAGCCTTAAAGTTGCAATACGAATGTTACTCAAAGCAAATATGAGTACTTTTCAAAGCCAATAACAAGACTGAAATTGTTCACATTCTTCCTGATATTTACATGTCAGCAGATACATAACAATTTGTTTAATACCATCACCATCAAAGAGCACAAAAAGTGGGTGTGACTATTCTGGAAAAAGAATAAGCATAACAGTTTGTGGAAATGTAATGAGTACGACAATGAAGCTATAAATGGAAATCATGTGGGTTATGTTATTAATGTTGACCCATTAATCGGTTGTTTTTTGAATAATTTTACTTTTGCCAAAATAATAAAGAATTTAAGATTTTCAAAATCGTGGAATAACATTTATCTGCCTTTTTAATAAAATTTAAAAAATTAACCTTTTAAGGGACAAAACAACCTCGGTACTACAATAGTTGCTTCACTTGAAGATCATAAGTCCATTGGGTGAATAAGGTGGAAGAGAAAATAATGACGGAGAGAAACAAATAAGTTACACTACAGCTTGGTACAAGACAGCAAAAAGGACAGATTATAAAAACTCACTCGCAAGATAAAAAGAAGAAACTCTCGCGGCAAGAGTATGATCAAGTCAGCCAGTTCAGGCCTCTACAGAACTCCAGAATAAATAGAGGACTAAGTATCTGGAGGGAATCCAGGCATGGAAATAGGTGTTCATTCATTATCCTTTTTCTTCTTTTCGCAATTGCAATGCAGTGACACAAAAGTGCTCTACCGCCTCCAACTCTTCCTTGTTACTGCACATCCTGTAGAAGTCTGCAAATACTTCCTATAAATGTAGGTCGGTTGGTATAGTAAATGGGTCATATCGGTCCATGTTTTGATATAGCTGCCATATAAACCGATCTTGGGTCTTGACTTCTTGAGCCTCTAGAGTGCGCAATTCTTATCCGATTTGCCTGAAATTTTGTACGACGGATTTTCTCATGACCATCAACATACGTGTTTATTATGGTCTGAATCGGTCTGTAGCTCCATACAGCTCCCATATAAATCGATCTCTCTATTTTACTTCTTGAGCCCCTAAAGGGCGCAATTCTTATTCGAATTGGCTGACATTTTACACAGGTCTCCAACATATAATTTAATTTTGGTCCAAACCGAACCATATCTTGATATCGGTCTAATAGCAGAGCAAATCTTTTCTTATATCCTGTTTTGCCTAAGAAGAGATGCCGGGAAAAGATCTCGACAAATGCGATCCATGGTGGAGGGTATATAAAATTCGGCCCGGCCGAACTTGGCACGCTTTTAATTGTTTTAATATAAATATTCATAATATGAAGTTTACAGTTACCCAAAACTGAAGTAGTTAGTAAGACGATCTCGTGGATTTGAATTTCCATTTTAAGTGGATTAGGAAAAAAAAATGCGAAAACTTTCGCTTTAGTTTTTTGTTTTTAAGGTCTCAAAAAGTATGTCCTTAAACCTGTAAAGGTATCAACTGAATTTCCCTGCCTTAACAAAAGTTATTAATCTTTTTAAATGCAATTTGATACCTCCCATATAATGTAGTACTTCTATTTGACTTCTTGAGCCACTATAAGCCTCAGTTTTTGTCCGGTTTGGCTGAAATTTGGATCTGAGTGTATTGTTATGACTTCCAATAACCGAGCTAATTACAGTCAAATCCGTCCATAATCTGATATAGCTTCATATAATCCTATCTCTTGATTTGAAATCTTAAGCCACTGGAAGCCGCAGTTATTATAAGATTTAGCTGAAAATTTGCATGCAGTGGGTTATTTCGACTTCCAACAACCATGGAAGGCATTGTGCAAAAGGGAAATGAAAATATGATAAATATTAATTTATGGTTCCGAGCCCCGAAATCGAAAGATCGGTCTATATGATACGTATATCTAAACATGGTCCGATTAGAATCATATTCGGTACTGGCTTTGAGAGATGTAATATAACTTACTGGTCCAAATTTTAGCATAATCGGCGGAAAATAGGTCTTCTACAGGCCAGAACCTTCAATCGGGAGATCGGTCTATATGGCAGCTATATAGAAATTTTATCCGATTTGGGGAGAGGCTCAAAATAAGTCTTTGTTTCAAATTTGAGGGAAATCGGATAGAAAATGAGAATTTTGTGCTCTCGGGAAATAAAATCGGAAGTTCGGTCTGTATGAAACCTATTCTAAAACGTGGACCTATAGGTTCCATGATTCTAAGTCTTCTATAATAACTAATATCTTTGTCAATTTTCGTCCACCCTTGAGAACTCCTTCTATTCTTGTCCATCCTTGCTGAACTCACGAGATGCGGCGCATCTCCTTCTTCCTAAAGAAGAATGCCCTAAGGAGCGCCATGTACCTGGCTCCCTCAGTGCTATGGCGAACTTTGTTGCCACACACTAAGGTGCAGGTGCAAAGGCCCAAGATCAAGAATTGATTGGTCTTATTCGCCCTATTATAGAGCCTTCTCGTAGTCTAAGTCTCCTCAAGTCCCCGTTCCAACAAAAAGGATGAGATCTTGTACCTGGATATGTCAGAGGACTGTTCTCCCTATAAATTCTCAATATGGCTTCTGTTAGCAGGTACGCTACTAATTCAAGCTTCTTTTTATCAAAAGCGAAGTGCTTGGTCCGAAGCTTCGACTCACAGTCCTCCACGTAACGGTTCCATTTGGTTTTTCTGGGGTTGCTGTATGGTGGATCGTTGCACATAGACAACATCAGATCAAATAAGATATATCTATGGTGTGAGAAGTAGTCCTCCTTGAACACTCTCCCATTCCTAAAAATTGTATGATCGAAATTCATCAAAGTTGTGTTTATCACCTCTGACCTTATACCTATCTGTCGAAACATTATAAATTTACGGATACGCAAGCCCGAACTCAAAGCAGTCTCCTAAATGGACTCACCTCTCTAGTCGATGTTCCTGCTTTCCCATTGCGAGTGGTGCGCATTGGCATCGCAACCCAAGATCAGCCGCATCCTCCGCTCGTTTTCGCACACTAGACTTCGCACTGCCTCGATAGGCGGACCCATCTCCTCAAAGAGAAGTTAAACTGATGAGATCAATAAACGACCAGAGTTTTTGGTCTCCAACCACACAGTCGTCATATTAACATTGCTTTAATTCGATCGAAAGGATTATACTCAAACATACATATTCTTACCTTATCACCCGATGGTGGGGTAAAGTTGATGTAGTTCTAGCCGAAGTGTCGTATATATAACAACATAAAGTTGCTGAATCAAATATATGTCTATTGAGTAGTGAGATAGTATTGTACTAAAATGAGTTCATTCGAAGCGGTTACGGCATGATGCAAATTAATTCACACCACTCCACAGTGGTCGCTGACATGGGCCAAAATAAGAAGTGAAAAAATAACAAATAAGAGCGTGGTAAGTTCGGCCTGGCCGAATCTTATATACACTCCACCATGGACCGCAATTGTCAAGTTCTATGCGCGGTCTCTCTTTTTAAGCAAACAAAGAATATTGAATAATAACTGTTCTCCTATTGGAGTTATATCAAGTTAAAGTCCGATTCGCACCATATATGAATGCCATAAATGAGTGCTGAACATTGTAGAAGTCATTGTGTAATATTTCCGTTCATTCGGATGAGAATTGCGCCTTCTAGAGGCTCAAGAAGTCAAGATCCTAGATCGGTTTATATGACAGCTATACCTGATTATGAACCGATTTGAATCGTATTTAACACAGTTATTGGAAGTCATACCAAAACACCTCAAATCGGACGAGAATTGTGCCCTCTAGAGGCTCAAGAAGTCAAGACCCCAGATCGGTTTATATGGCAGATATACAAAAACATGGACCGATTTGGCCCATTTACAATCCCAACCGACCTACGCTAATAAAAAAAAATTGTGCACAATTTAAAGCAGCTAGCTTTACTCCTTCGAAAGTTAGCGTGCATTCGACAGACAGACAAACGGGCAGACGGACGGGCATGGCTCGACTTATGACATGATGAAATGACATGATGAAATGACATGAGGATTAAGAATGTATTTACTTTATGGGGTCTCAGACCCATATTTCGAGGTGTTACAAACAGAATGATGAAATTAGTATACCCCCATCCTTTGGTGGAGAGTATAAAGATATACCCAAAATAACCGTCGCTATATTTTTAAAGTGCATACTCTTCGAATGCCCCTTAACAAAATTCTGAAAGTTTGGCTGCCCTTAGTTGCACCTAATTTTTTAGATGTCAAAAATGTAAACGAGATATGGTTCAAGAATTGTTTGGAAGACATGCTCCAAAGTCGAAGAGTCCTTGCTATAATTCTATAACATTTAAACGGATAAGAATATTTACACGAAACTTGACATAGTGAATGTGGAGATGATTTCAAACAATTATGTTAAATTTAGAGACCATAGTAGGTCCAGGGGCTGGCATGGGGAGTCACTGTAGGTCACCCCAGCATTTTTAATTTAGAAGTACTGTAAAATTTGCATTCATAGTCTGATCTGATTATTTTTGCAGAAGAAGAGTTATACTCTTTAATCCTACAAAAAACATGTCTAGATGTCTGGAGTATCAATAACTTTTTATGGGATATTGGAGCTACAAACATTTCTTTTTAAGATTTCAGTCAAGGTAGAATCGGCACTATTTCTATTCCAATTGTAAATCTGGTTATACCATTGGAATGGTTACAAAATTCTTCGAATAATAAAACAAAAAATTTATAAATAATGCCCTTTCCAGTTGGGTTAGGTTAGGTTAGGTTAGGTTGAAAAAAAAGGTTTAGATATTAATCCGCCCCATGCCACTATGGACATACACCTAAGCCAGTAATCGGCTTGTTGTGCGCTCTGAATACGAACAAGTTACCTCGAAAAAGAAAATCTAAGTAAGGAATTCCGCACTACTTACAACACCCTTAATTGTTTTCCATGTCACTACCAGTATATATTAGATGCAAAAGCCCGACAATGACAAAGGAAATGCTCCAACGTCTCGTAATCGTAATCCTGTTGACATTTTCGTCAATGTCTTCCATGCTTGGATAATCTAAATTGTCTTGCCCAAGTTTTCTTCTAAGTAGCCTTCCGAATTTTGTCCAGTTGGTTTTCAACTTATTCCGGAAGCTTATCGGATTCGGCGTTGGCCGTGCTATTCTAAACCTAATGTAGCGATGGTCAGAGAAAGAGTGTTCCATGAACCTCCTCGATTAGATTTTCCGAACATATCGTCATATCCACCCTAATCTTATGAACAATGGTAACGTTGTACCAATATTAAGTTTTATTAGGTCGTTAGTATTGAAAAACTCTGACAGGTTTGGCCCGCTTATTAGTGTTGGTACTACCGCACGAAATGAGGGCCGCATCACAGTGGGATGGGAAAAAACTAATTGGAAATAAGTCTGCCATTTTGCAAAGGATATCGGTCAAAAGCGCAATTATGATCCGATTTTAAAATTGTTGTTTTTTTTATTTACAGAAAAATATTTTTTTTGCTGGAAAGTGATTAAAAAGTTCTACAAAAACAGGCCTAAATGTGCGGGAGATCTTTTATAGTGTCGAAGATATTTGACTATTTTTTCTTTTAATTTTCACAGAGGCTTGTCTCTTATTTTGTTACTTGTGAAAGCCCTTCTGAATCGATTTCAAATTTTTTAACTGATTTGGAAAGCTAAAAAAATTTCTTCAGTGAAGAGTTATGCAAGTTACAAATAAAACAAGTAGGAGCGTGCTAAGTTCGGCTAAGTTTTAGGCAAACAAAGGATATTGAATAAGAACTGTTATGCTATTGGAGCAATATAAAGTTATAGTCCGATTCGGACCATAAATGAATGTTGAACATTTTAGAAGTCATTGTGTAATATTTCAGTTCATTCGGATAAGAATTGCGCCTTGTAGGGTCTCAAGAAGCAAAATCGGGAGATAGGTTTATATGGGAGCTGTATCATGTCATTGATCGATTCATACCATATTAGACATTTTTTATCCAATTTAGCTGAAATTTGAAGCAGTGAGTTGTGTTAGGCCCTTCAGCATCCTTCGTCAATTTGGCCCAGACCGGTTCCGATTTGGATATAGCTGCCATATAGACCGACCCTCCGATTTAGGGTCTTAGGCCCATAAAAGCCTCATTTGTTATCCCATTTAGCTGAAATTTGGGGCAGTGAGTTGTGTTAGGCCCTTCAGCATCCTTCGTCAATTTGGCCCAGATCGGTCCAGATTTGGATATAGCTGCCATATAGACCGATCTCTCGGTTTTAGGTTTTGGGGCCATAAAAAGCGCATTTATTGTCCAATGTTGCTAACATTTGGGACAAAGAGTTAAGTTAAGCCCCTCCACATATTTCTGCAATTTGGTCTAGATCGATCAAGATTTGCATATAGCTGCCATATAGACCAATCTCTCGATTTAAAGTTTTGGCCCAATAAAAGGCGCATTTTTAATCCGATTGCACTGAAATTTTACACACTGACTTATGTTATGCTTTTCGACATCCGTGTTGTATATAGTTCAGATCGGTTTATTTTTAGATATAACTACTAAAAGGTCCAATATTTTGTTATATACAATTGAACAATGACTTATACTTATTAGTATTTGGTCCAAGTCGGAACATATGTTGATATAGCTGCTATGGGGCATAAGGTGTCAGTTTTGCACCGGATTTTGACAAAAGGTGGTTTACATATATACTCGAGGTTGTGGGTATCCAAAGTTCGGCCCGGCCGAACTTAACGCCTTTTTACTTGTTAAATCTATTATCTCCAGCCAAAAAATATCGGGGAAATTGAACACAGTACCTGCCTTAGTACGAAATTTCAGTGAAAATTTCTCTTAAAATAAATTTTTCGTTAAGACAAGATTCCAAAAAAAATTTCTCTAAAGACAAAATTCAAAAAAAGACGACATTTCAATGAAATTTTTTTCTCAAAGCAAACATTTTTGAGATACAATAAAAATTTAAAGTATGTATTGCACTAGAAACTATGTCCTGTACGTCAAGCTTTTGACGATGGTTGTACAACTATGGAAATAAACAAAGATTTATTGAACACAATTGAGCTCGAACTTGATTATTAAAATCAATTTTTTATATAATATTTAGTTGTTATTATGTAAAAAATTGATTAAACATTAAGTATGGATATCCACCACCTCGGGTGGATATCCATACTTTCACCGTCACAATCCGGTGAAAATTGGATAACTTATGCACCCAAATCCGGCACTGACATTGAGTGGTTTAATAAATATAAGTCACTGTTGAATTTTATATTTCAAATTTCAACAAAATCGGGTAATAAATAAAGCTTTAATTAGCTTCCGACCCTTAATCGGCATATCGGTCTATATCACAGCTATATCTAAATACAGTCCGATCTTTACCATATTTGGGTCAGATAGCGGTTGGCCAAAAACAATTTACTGTTTCAAATTTCAGCGAAATCGGATAAAAAATAAAGCTTTCATGGGCTTCATACTCTTCATCAGGAGATCGTCTGTATGGCAGCTTTATCTAGATATAGTCCTATCCAAACCATAATTAGGACGAATGTTGGGAGACCTAAAACTACCCACTGTTTCAAATTTCAGCGAAATCGGATAAAAAATAAAGCTTTTATGGGCGTCAGACCCCTTATCGGCAGATCGGTCTATATGACAGCTATATCTAAATATCGTCTGATCCAAACCACATTAAGCTCGGATGTTGGCAGGCACAAAACAACTCACTGTTTCAAATTTCATAGAAATCGGGTAATAAAAAAAGATTTTATGGTCTTCAGACCCTTTATCGGCAGATCGGTCTATATGGCAGCTATGTCTAAATATAGTCCGATCTGAACCATATTTTAGCAAAATCGGATGAAAAATAAAGTATTTATGGGCATTAGACCCTTTATCGAAAAATCGGTCTATAAAGCAGCTATATTTAAATATGGCCCGATTTGGCCCGTTCATGAACTTAACCGTTCATGAACACGCTGGGTGCATCAAAAATACCTATCTGTACCGAATTTTAGCTCAATATGTCAATTTTTGAAGGCTGTATAGTGATTACAACAGACGCACGGACAAACTCACGAACATCGTTACACCGTCTTAGAATTTTACGATGGTCCGAAATATATGTACTTTGTAGGGTCGGAAATTGATATTTCGATGTGTTGCAAAAGGAATGACTAAATTAATATACCCCCTATCCTACGTGGTGGGTATAAAAATGTGTATAAATATTTTTGTCGAAGGACAAACATATAACAAAACTTTCACTAAAGACTTAGATTTGGGCAAAATAAAACATTGAAAAATTTTCGAAACTTAGAGTTTCTTTCAAGAAAAATTTCCTTTTTTCCCTTTTTTATTTGTATTCATACAATAAATTCATTGAATTGCTTAAATTTTCTCATTGCAATTTTATTTTTTGTGAATAATGACTTCCTTAAGGAGTATGTAGGAAGCATTGTGGTGAAAATTAACCATTCAAGTTCCCAAAATATTGACAAGAAAGTTCGAAAACTCCCTAAATGGTGTAATGTTTTCAAGCAGGTAAGATTTCTTATACACGCAATTAGTCAGTTTAATTTTTTGGTTCTGGCATCTTCTTTGTTTTTTCTTCAAAAATCAACAAAATATAGTAGGAATAAGGGGTATTTGTTAAAAGTTGAACGTAATTTTTACCCTATATATCCATCACAAAAGGATTTTCGATCGATTTAAATGAAATTCGAAGAAGAAGTTAAGCACGTTATTTGAGCAGAATGTAGGGGGTTATTTTTATAAAAATTAATCAAAATTACTTTTCTTCAAATATCTTAAAATTTTATTTGCTTACTGTTTCCAGTTTGTGGGCATTGAATTTTATGGAAAGAAATTGCATTTAAAGCCGATTACCGAATCCGACAATATGCAGTTGAAATCATGAATCCAATTTGAGACAAATTACAACTATCGCTAAATATAATTAGCGATATCTAAGAAAATACCTTTGTCTTTCTGGTTTGGCTCGAGGTCATCGAACAATTTACAAAAACAGGTGTTGATATTTTATATAATTGTTTTATTTGTAATTTTTACCAATATTTCGACCACCGCCGGTGATCTTCATCAGGGTTTTAAATTTTGAAACAAAACAATAGAGTTTTCCTTTAGAGCCCACAAGTTCGAAAATTCCAAAGATCAACAATAAAATCACAAAGTATTTAACAACATTTTAAAATCGTCATTGATATATTAGCCAGTTCTCCGAAATGTTAAAAAAAATAATTATAATATAAAATAATATAATAAATAATAATAATCTAATTGACAAGCAATACAAAGTTTAGCTATTGTTTTGTGACCAAATCTCACAGCCGATGGGTCCTTTCCTCTACTACAATTTTCAATAAAAAAACGTTTAATATTTTTAGCCATTTCAAAGTTATAGAACGGTATTTGTGAATTTTTCGATTTCGAACTACAGAGAGTGACAATGAATTTTTTTAAATGAAAAATCTTAATGCAATTTCTTCTAAAAGGAAAATTTCGATTAAAGTTCTCTTAAGATAGATTTTCAGTGATTTTCTGCGAAAGCAAAATTTACCCAGGCGGTCCCCTCAATTTTCTTCTTAATTTCTTGTTTACTTTTTTTTCTAAAGAAAAAATTTCAGTTAAAATTACTCAAAAGAAAACATATCAGTGAAAAATCCTCTGATGATATAATTTGTCCCGGTTCAACTTGAAATTACTTTTTTTAAGGCAAAATTTCAATTACAGTTATCTTAAAGTCAATATTTCCTGAAGAAAAAATTCTAACAACTTGACGCTTTCGAGACAATATCCTGTTGAGATCATATAACCAATTGGAGACAAATTAAAACTAGCGCAAAACATTAATTTTTGCAATATTTAACAAAAGAAAAAATTGTCATAAAAATATTAAATACCCAAATCTCATTATAAAACTAAGATATCCACACAAAAATGTTTAATCGGCAAGCAGTTTTAGCGAGCAATACAAAGTAAAGCTCTTGTTTTATGACCAAATTCCCTGCCGGTGAGTCTCTTTGTGGACCCTCAGCGATTACAATTTTCCATAAAAAATTGCAATATTTTTATCCATTTCACAGGTACAGAAGGATTTTGGGAAAATTTCGATTTCGAACCACAGTGAGATCGGGAGATTGGTCTATATGGCAGCTATATCCAAATCTGGAACGCATTCAATAGGGATGTCGAGAGGCCTAACACAACTCACTGTTCCAAATTTAAGAGAAATCGGATAATAAATGTGGCCTTAAGGGGCCTATGGGCTATATCAAAATGTATTCTGACATAGCCCATCTTCGAAGTTAACTGCCTATGAACAACAAGTAAAAAAGGCGTTAAGTTCGGCCGAGCCACCCACCACCTCGGGTATATATGTAAACCGCCTTTCATCAAAATTCGGTGAAAAACTCATAACTTATGTCCCATATCATTTATATTAAAATATGTTCCGATTTGGACCAAATACCAATAAGTACAGTAGATATATCTAAAAATAAACCGATCTGAACCATAAACGACACGGATATCGAAAAGCTTAACATAAGACTTTGTCAAATTTCAGTGATATCGGATTACAAATGCGAATTTTATGGGGCCAAGACTTTAAATCGACATATCGGTCTACATGGCAGCTATATCCAAATCTGGACCGATTTGGGCCTAGTTGCATAAAAATGTCGAAGAGCCTAACTTAAAGCACTGTCCCAAATTTCGGCGAAATCGGACAATAAATGCGTCTTTTATGGGCCCAAAATCTTAAATCGAGAGATCGGTCTATATAACAGCTATATTCAAATCTAGACCGATCTGGGCAAAATTGAAGAAGGACGTCGAAGAGCCTAACTAAACTCACTGTCTCAAATCTCAGCGACATCAGACAATAAATGCGTCGTTTATGGTCCCAAAACCTAAAACCTAGATATCGGTCTATATGGCAGCTATATCCAAATCTGAACTGATCTGTGCAAAAGTATGTCTAGGGGCTTAATTTAACTCACTGTCCCGAATTTCGGCGACATCGGACAATAAATGAGCATTTTATGGGCCCAAAACCTTAAATCAGGATACCGGTCTATATGTCAGCTATATCCAAATCTGAACCGATCTAGGCCAAATTGAAGACAAATTTCGAAGGGCCTAAGACAACTAACTGTCCCAAACTTCGGTAAAATCGGATAATAAATGTGGCTTTTATGGGCTTAAGACCCTTAATCGGAGGATCGGTCTATATGGCAGCTATATCCAAATCTGGACCGATTTGGGCCAAATTGGTGAAGGATGTCGATGGGCCTAACACAATTCACTGTCCCAAATTTCAGCGAAATCGGATAATAAATGTGGCTTTTATGGGCCTAAGACCCTAAATCGGAGGATCGGTCTATATGGCAGCTATATCCAAATCTGGACCGATCGGAGCCACATTGACGAATAATGTTGAAGAGCCTAACACAACTCGTTGTCACAAATTTCAGCAAAATCGGATTATAAATGTGGCTTTTATGGGGCTAAGACCCTAAATCGGCGGATCGGTCTATATGGGGGCTATATCAAGATATAGTCCTATATAGAATGGATATTTCTATGTGCTGCCAACGGAATGACAAAATAAATATACCTTCATCCTTAGGTGGTGAGTATAAAAATGGTATGGCCTCCATGTAAAACTTCTCCCCAAAGAGGTGCCGACATGCGATACGCCGTTCGGACTCGGTTACAAAAAGGAGGCCCCTTATCATTGAGCTTAAACTTGAATCGGACAGCGCTCATTGATATGTGAGAAGTTTCCCCCTGTTCATTAATGGGATGTTTATGGGCAAATTTGCAACACAAATAACGCATCTTCGCTCTCAGGGGTACTTAGTCACATTTTCAGTGTATAGAATATAAAATATTAAAAACATTTTGGTCTTTAGTTTGATGTATGACACGGGAAAATAGGTTTGACTGTTCCAGATATATGAATCGCCGAAGTGACCAATCTGCCGAAAAATTGAGGTTTTCAAAATTTGTTAACATCTTTCAATCGTGCTCAAAAAAATGGCTGTCCAAAAATATAGCAGAAAGAAACACTTAAGTGGGGTGTCCCCTAAAAGTTAAATAAACACAGCGGTTTATATGACAAGTTTAACGAACCATAGCTGTTGAAGCCATTGCTGTTGAATGTCATATATGCAATCAATGTTTAAAAATTGCACACGAACGGCTTGGAATTGCGAACTTCAGATGCCAGGGAAATCAAATCAACTAATGTGGTTTTCAGAGCCGATTTGGCTCATTTGCAGACCCAATCAATATATATCAATATTACTGGGCATATCCCATGTACACCTACACAGAAAAAATGGAAAACATGTCTCAATTAATAAATTTGCACGTTAATTTAAAAAATTCGTATATTCAATTAAAACAAGTAAAAGCGTGCTAAGTTCGGCCGGGCCGAATCTTATATACCCTCCACCATGGATCGCATTTGTCGAGTTCTTTTCCCGGCATCTCTTCTTAGGCAAAAAAAGTTTATAAGAAAAGATTTGCTCTGCTATTAGAGCGATATCAAGATATGGTCCGGTTTGGACCACAATTAAATTATATGTTGGAGACCTGTGTAAAATTTCAGCCAATTCGTATAAGAATTGCGCCCATTGGGGCTCACGAAGTAAAATAGAGAGAACGATTTATATGGGATCTGTATCGGGCTATAGACCGATTCAGACCATAATAAACACGTTTGTTGATGGTCATGAGAGGATCCGTCGTACAAAATTTCAGGCATATCGGATAACAATTGCGACCTCTAGGGGTCAAGAAGTCAAGATCCCAGATCAGTTTATATGGCAGCTATATCAGGTTATGAACCGATTTGAACCTTATTTGACACAGTTGTTAAAAGTAAAAAAAACAAGTAAAAGCGTGCTAAGTTCGGCCGGGCCGAATCTTATATACCCTCCACCATGGATCGCATTTGTCGAGTTCTTTTCCCGTTATCTCTTCTTAGGCTAAAAAAGGATATAAGAAAAGATTTGCTCTGCTATTAGAGCGATATCAAGATATGGTCCGGTTCGGACCACAATTAAATTATATGTTGGAGACCTGTGTAAAATGTCAGCCAATTCGCATAAGAATTGCGCCCATTGGGGACTTAAGAAGTAAAATAAAGAGAACGATTTATGTGGGAGCTGTATCGGGCTATAGACAGATTCAGACCATAATAAACATGTTTGTTGATGGTCATGAGAGAATCCGTCGTACAAAATTTCAGGGATATCGGATAATAATTGCGACCTCTAGGGATCGAGAAGTCAAGATCCCAGATCGGTTTATATGGCAGCTATATCAGGTTATGAACCGATTTGAACCATACGTGGTACAGTTGTTGGGTATCAAAACGAAACACGTCGTACAAAATTCCATTCCAATCGGATAAGAATTGCGCACTCTAGAGGCTCAAGAAGTCAAGACCCAAGATCGGTTTATATGGCAGCTATATCAGGTTATGGACCGATTTAAACCATACGTGGTACAGTTGTTGGGTATCAAAACGAAACACGTCGTACAAAATTCCATTCCAATCGGATAAGAATTGCGCACTCTAGAGGCTCAAGAAGTCAAGACCCAAGATCGGTTTATATGGCAGCTATATCAGGTTATGAACCGATTTGAACCATACTTGGCACAGTTGATGGATGTCATAACGAAATACTTCGTGCAAAAATTCATTCAAATCGGATAAGAATTGTGCCCTCTAGAGGCTCAAGAAGTCAAGACCCAAGATCGGTTTATATGGCAGCTATATCAGGTTATGAACCGATTTGAACCATACGTGGTACAGTTGTTGGGTATCAAAACGAAACACGTCGTACAAAATTCCATTCCAATCGGATAAGAATTGCGCACTCTAGAGGCTCAAGAAGTCAAGACCCAAGATCGGTTTATATGGCAGCTATATCAGGTTATGGACCGATTTAAACCATACTCGGCACAGTTCTTGGATATCATAACAAAACACGTCGTGCAAAAATTAATTTCAATCGGATAAGAATTGCGCACTCTAGAGGCTCAAGAAGTCAAGACCCAAGATCGGTTTATATGACAGCTATATCAGGTTATGGACCGATTTGAACCATACTTGGCACATTTGTTGGATATCATAACAAAACACGTCGTGCAAAATTTCATTCCAATCGGATAAGAATTGCGCACTCTAGAGGCTCAAGAAGTCAAAACCCAAGATCGGTTTATATGGCAGCTATATCAGGTTATGAACCGATTTGAACCATACTTTGCACAGTTGTTGGATATAGCAACGAAACACGTCGTGCAAAATTTCATTCCAATCGGATAAGAATTGCGCACTCTAGAGGCTCAAGAAGTCAAGACCCTAGATCGGTTTATATGGCAGCTATATCAAAACATGGACCGATATGGCCCATTTACAATACCAACCGACCTACACTAATTAGAAGTATTTGTGCAAAATTTCAAGCGGCTAGCTTTACTCCTTCGGAAGTTAGCGTGCTTTCGACAGACAGACGGACGGACGGACGGACGGACGACGGACGGACGACGGACAGACGGACGGACATGGCTAGATCGACATAAAATTTCACGACGATCAAGAATATATATACTTTATAGGGTCTCAGACGAATATTTCGAGTAGTTACAATCAGAATGACGAAATTAGTATACCCCCCATCTTATGGTGGAGGGTATAAAAATTGGATTAATAAACGAATTTGTATTATTGATTAATAATTATTTAATTTGGATTTGTGACAAGCTCTAAAATCCAATTAAACCCGTTTTTAACTAAATGAACCAATCTATTTGAAAATTATCCTTCCTCTCAAATAACGTTTTTACCAATTTAATAAAAGAAAATAATTGATATCTTTTGCAATTATAAAAATTATTTCCTTTTATTGGATTAAATTGCTGATAAAACATGTTATCGATAAAATATTTATTATACCCTCCACCATAGGATTCGCCACTAATTTCGTCATTCTGTTTGTTACTACTCGAAATACTCGTCTGAGACCCCATAAAGTATATATATTCTTGATCGTCGCGACATTTTATGTCGATCTAACCATGTCCGACCGTCTGTCCGTCCGTCTGTCTGTCGAAAGCACGCTAACTTCCGAAGGGTATAAAGCTAGCCGCTTGAAATTTTGCACAAATACTTCTTATTAGTTTAGTTCGATTGGTATTGAAAATGGGCCATATCGGTCCATGTTTTGATATAGCTGCCATATAAACCGATCTTGGGTCTTGACTTCTTGAGCCTCTAGAGTGCGCAATTCTTATCCGATCGAAATGAAATTTTCCAGACGTGTTTTGTTATGATATCCAACAACTGATCCAAGTATGGTTCAAATCGGTCCATAACCTGATATAGCTGCCATATAAACCGGTCTTGGGTCTTGACTTATTGAGCCTCTAGAGTGCGCTTTTCTTATCCCATTTGAATGAAATTTTGCACGACGTGTTTTGTTGTGATATCCAAAAACTGTACCAAGTATGGTTAAAATCGGTCAATAAACTAATATAGCTGTCATATAAACCGATCTTGGGTCTTGACTTCTTGAGCCTGTAGAGGGAACTCAAATGAAAAGTGTTTGCGAGTAGAGTACGAATCTGATATCCAAATGTGGGACCACGTTTCCGGGAGTCCACCCCTTTTTCCAAACACCCCCAAACAGGACTTATATACTGACCATGGGAATATGGGTCTTAAATAAAAGGTATTTGAGTGTAGAATACGAATCTGATATCCAAATATGGGACCAAGTGTTTGGGGTCGCCTCTCCCCAAACACATCCCCCAAAGAGGAAAATATTACGACCATAGCCATATGGGGCCCAAATGAAGGTCTTTGGGAGTAAAGCACGAATGTGATATAAAAATTCAGGAAAAGTGTCTACGGGGCCACTCCACCCCCACAACACCACCCAACCCCCAAAACACTCCTAAGTCAGACATATTTAGCGACCGTGGCAATATGGGATTCAAATGAAAGATATTTGCAAGTAGAATACGAATCTGATATCCAAATGTGGGACCACGTTTCTGGGGGTCCACCCCTTTCCCAAAACTCTCTCAAACATGACTTATTTACTGATCATGGAAATTTGGGGCTTAAATAAAAGGTATTTGAGTGTAGAATACGAATCTGATATCCAAATATGGGACCACGTGTTTGGGGAACGCCTCATCGTGTAAACTCCCCTAAACCAATTGCAATATGGGGTTTAAATAAATGGTATTTGAAAGAAGAGCACGATGCTGATATTTTTCAGGGAAAAGTGTCTGGGGGACCCCCTCACCACCGAAAACGCCCAAAAATCAGATATCATGAGAATGTCGGGCTGAAATAAAGTATTTTAAGAATTGAGCACACCTAACATCCAAACTTGGATTCGTAGACCAATGAAGATCATATGGGATTCAGATAAAGGTATTTATACTATTAAACTGTTAGTCAATCGATATACTATTTTCGTAGAATGGTATTTCACTAAAAGCTTTTAAATTATCGAAAATATATATTTCAAGGAATCTTTTGTTCCATATAAATTAAAAGAAGGCGCAGCAGAGCGGGCCCGGGTCAGCTAGTAAAGTATATATATTCTTGATCGTCGCGACATTTTATGTCGATCTAGCAATGTCCGCCCGTCCGTCCGTCTGTCTGTCGAAAGTACGCTGACTTCCGAAGGAGTAAAGCTAGCCGCTTGAAATTTTGCACAAATACTTCTTATAAGTGCAGGTCGGTTGGCATTGTAAATGGGCCATATCGGTCCATGTTTTGATATAGCTGCCATATAAACCGATCTTGGGTCTTGACTTCTTGAGCCTCTAGAGGGTGCAATTCTTATCCGATTTCAATGAATTTTTGGACGAAGTATTTTGTTATATTATCCAACAACTGTGCCAAGTATGGTTCAAATCGGTCCATAACCTGATATAGCTGTCATATAAACAGATCTGGGGACTTGACTTCTTGAGCTTCTAGAATGCGCAATTCCTTTCCGATTTGACTGAAATTTTGCATGACGTATTTTGTTCTTACTTTCAACAACTGTGTAAAATAAGGTTCAAATCGGTTCATAATCTGGTATAGCTGTCATATAAACCGATCTGGGATCTTGAATTCTTTAGCCTCTAGAGGTCGCAATTATTATCCGATTTGCTTGAAATTTTGTGCGACGGATTGTCTCATGAACATCAGCATACGTGTTTATTATGGTCTGAATCGGTCTATAGCCCGATACAGCTCCCATATAAATCGATCTCTCGATTTTACTTCTTGAGCCCCTTAAGGGCGCAATTCTTAATCGAATTGGCTGACATTTTACACAGGTCTCCAGCATATAATTTAATTGTGGTCCAAACCGGACCATATCTTGATATCGCTCTAATAGCAGAGCAAATCTTTTCTTACATCCTTTTTTGCCTAAGAAGAGATGCCGGGAAAAGAACTCGACAAATGCGATCCAGGGTGGATGGTATATTAGATTCGGCCCGGCCGAACTTAGCACTCTTTTACTTGTTTAATTTATATTTTCTAAGTGAGAGAAAAACAACTAAAAGCGTGCTAAGTTCGGCCGGGCCGAATCTTATATACCCTCCACCATGGATCGCATTTGTCGAGTTCTTTCCCGGCATCTCTTCTTAGGCAAAACAGGACATAAGAAAAGATTTGCTCTGCTATTAGAGCGATATCAAGATATGGTCCGGTTTGGACCACAATTAAATTATATGTTGGAGACCTGAGTAAAATGTCAGCCAATTCGAATTGCGCCCTCTAGAAGCACAAGAAATCAAATCCCAGATCTGTTTATATGACAGCTATATCAGGTTATGAACCGATTTGGATCATAATTATTACAGTTGTTGGATATTATGTCAAAATACTACGTGCCAAAATTCATTCAAATTGGATAAGAATTGCGCCCTCTAGAGGCTCAAGAAGTCAAGACCCAAGATCGGTTTTTATGACAGCTATATAAGGTTATGGACCGATTTGAACCATACTTGACACACTTGTTGGATATCATAACAAAACATGTCGTGCAATATTTCATCCCAATCGGATAAGAATTGCGCACTCTAGAGGCTCAAGAAGTCAAGACCCCAGATCGGTTTATATGGCAGCTATATCAGGTTATGAACCGATTTCAACCATACTTAGCACAGTTGTTGGACATCATAACAAAACACGTCGTGCAAAATTTCATCTCAATCGGATAAGAATTGCGCATTCTAGAGGCTCAAGAAGTCAAGACCCAAGAACGGTTTATATGGCAGCTATATTAAAACATGGA